>NC_057801.1:598084249-598402995 GCF_018294505.1 Triticum aestivum
TCTGATGTAATATTCTTTTGCGGTGTGTTCGTTGGGATCCGATGAATTGTGGGTTCATGATCAGATTATTCATTGAAAGTAATTGAGTCTTTTTTAAACTTTAGTGTGCATGATTGTTATAGCTTTGTATTTGTTTTCGATCTATCTGTTTGGTTTGGCCAACTAGATCTATTTATCTTCAGTGGGAGACATGCTTTGTAGTGGGTTCAATCTTGCGGTGTCCTCACCCAGTGATAGAAGGGGTAGTGAGACATGTATTCTATTGTTGCCATTAAGGGGAAAACGACGGGTTTCAGTCATATTGCTTGGTTTTATTTGGTCTACATTATGTCATCATATACTTCATGCATTACTCTGTTTGTCATGAACTTAATGAAGGAAATATGCCCTAGAGGCAATAATAAAGATATTATTTATTTCCTCATATCATGATAAATGTTTATTATTCATGCTAGAATTGTACTAATCGGAAACATAATACATGTGTGAATACATAGACAAACTTAATGTCACCAGTATGCCTCTACTTGACTAGGTCATTAATCAAAGATGGTTATGTTTCCTAACCATAGACATGAGTTGTCATTTGATTAACGGGATCACATCATTAGGAGAATGATGTGATTGACATGACCCATTCTGTTAGCTTAGCACTTGATTGTTTAGTATGTTGCTATTGCTTTCTTCATGACTTATACATGTTCCTACAACTATGAGATTATGCAACTCCCATTTACCGGAGGAACACTTTGTGTGCTACCAAACGTCACAACGTAACTGGGTGATTATAAAGGAGCTCTACAGGTGTCTCCAAAGGTACATGTTGAGTTGGCATATTTCGAGATTAGGTTTTGTCACTCCGATTGTCGGAGAGGTATCTCTGGGCCCTCTCGATAATGCACATCACTATAAGCCTTGCAAGCAATGTAGCTAATGAGTTAGTTACGAAATGATGCATTACGTAACGAGTAAAGAGACTTGCCGGTAATGAGATTGAACTAGGTATTGAGATACCAACGATCAAATCTCGGGCAAGTAACATACCAATGACAAAGGGAACAACGTATGTTGTTATGCGGTTTGACCGATAAAGATCTTCGTAGAACATGTAGGAGCCAATATGAGCATCCAGGTTCCGCTATTGGTTATTGATCGGAAACGTGTCTCGGTCATGTCTACATAGTTCTCGAACCCGTAGGGTCCACACGCTTAAGGTTTCGTTGACAGTTTTATTTTGAGTTTATGAGTTTTGATGTACCGAAGATTGTTCGGAGTCCCGGATGTGATCACGAACATGACGAGGAGTCTCGAAATGGTCAAGACATAAAGATTGATATATTGGACGACTATATTTGGACACCGGGAAGGTTCTGGGTGAGATTGGGACAATACCGGAGCTCCGGGAGGTTATCGGAACCCCCCGGGAGGTATATGGGCCTTATTGGGCCTTAGTGGAAAGGAGGGGAAAGGAGCAAAGGAGGGGGCGCCCCCCCCCCCAAGCCCAATCCGAATTGGGAAGGGGGCCACCCCCCCTTTCCTTCTTCCCTACCTCCTCTTCCTTCCCTCTCCCTCTCCTAATAGGAAAGGGGGGAGTCCTACTCCCAGTGGGGGTTGGACTCCCCCCTAGGGTGTGCCACCCCCTTGGCCGGCCCCCTCCTCCACTCCTTTATATACGGGGGAGGGGGGCACCCCATAGACACAACAATTGATCTGTTGATCTCTTAGCCGTGTGCGGTGCGCCCCTCCATCATAGTTCTCCTCGATAATATTGTAGCGGTGCTTAGGCGAAGCCCTGCAACGGTAGAACATCAAGATCGTCACCATGCCGTCATGCTGACGGAACTCTTCCCCGACATTCTGCTGGATCGGAGTACGGGGAACGTCATCGAGCTGAACGTGTGCTAGAACTCGGAGGTGCCGTAGTTTCGGTGCTTGATCGGTCGGGCCGTGAAGACGTACGACTACATCAACCGCGTTATTCTAACGCTTCCGCTTTCGGTCTACGAGGGTACGTGGACAACACTCTCCCCTCTCGTTGCTATGCATCACCATGATCTTGCATGTGCGTAGGAATTTTTTTGAAATTACTACGTTCCCCAACAGTGGCATCCGAGCCAGGTTTTATGCGTAGATGTTATATGCATGAGTAGAACACAAGTGAGTTGTGGGCGATACAAGTCATACTGCTTACCAGCATGTCATACTTTGGTTCGGCAGTATTGTTGGATGCGGCCCGGACCGACATTACGCGTACGCTTACGTGAGACTGGTTCTACCGACGTGCTTTGCACACAGGTGGCTAGCGGGTGTCTGTTTCTCCAACTTTAGTTGAACCGAGTGTGGCTACGCCCGGTCCTTGCGAAGGTTAAAAACAACACTTACTTGACGAACTATCGTTGTGGTTTTGATGCGTAGGTAAGAACGGTTCTTGCTCAGCCCGTAGCAGCCACGTAAAATTTGCAACAAGAAAGTAGAGGACGTCTAACTTGTTTTTGCAGGGCATGTTGTGATGTGATATGGTCAAGACGTGATGCTATATTTTATTGTATGAGATGATCATGTTTTGTAACCGAAGTTATCGGCAACTGGCAGGAGCCGTATGGTTGTCGCTTTATTGTATGAAATGCAAACGCCCTGTAATTGCTTTACTTTAACACTAAGCGGTAGCTATAGTCGTAGAAGCAATAGATGGCGTAACGACAACGATGCTACGATGGAGATCAAGGTGTCGTGCCGGTGACGATGGTGATCACGACGGTGCTTCGGAGATGGAGATCACAAGCACAAGATGATGATGGCCATATCATATCACTTATATTGATTGCATGTGATGTTTATCCTTTATGCATCTTATCTTGCTTTGATTGACGGTAGCATTTTAAGATGATCTCTCACTAATTATCAAAAAGTGTTCTCCCTGAGTATGCACCGTTGTGGAAGTTCTTCATGCTGAGACACCACGTGATGATCAGGTGTGATAGGCTCTACGTTCAAATACAACGGGTGCAAAACAGTTGCACACGCGGAATACTCAGGTTAAACTTGACGAGCCTAGCATATACAGATATGGCCTCGGAACACGGAGACCGAAAGGTCGAACGTGAATCATATAGTAGATATGATCAACATAGTGATGTTCACCATTGAAAACTACTCCATCTCACGTGATAATCAGACATGGTTTAGTTGATTTGGATCACGTGATCACTTAGATGACTAGAGAGATGTCTGTCTAAGTGGGAGTTCTTTAGTAATATGATTAATTAAACTTAAATTTATCATGAACTTAGTACCTGATAGTATTTTGCTTGTCTATGTTTGTTGTAGATAGATGGCTCGTGTTGTTGTTCCGTTGAATTTTAATGTGTTACCTGAGAAAGCTAAGTTGAAAGATGATTGTAGCAATTACACGGACTGGGTCCGTAACTTGAGGATTATCCTCATTGCTGCACAGAAGAATTACGTCCTGGAAGCACCACTGGGTGCCAGGCCTGCTGCAGATGCAACTGACAATATTAAGAACGTCTGACAGAGAAAAGCTGATGACTACTCGATAGTTCAGTGTGCCATGCTTTACGGCTTAGAACCGGGACTTCAACGACGTTTTGAACGTCATGGAGCATATGAGATGTTCCAGGAGTTGAAGTTAACATTTCAAGCAAATGCTCGGATTGAGAGATATGAAGTCTCCAATAAGTTCTATAGCTGTAAGATGGAGGAGAATAGTTCTGTCAGTGAACATATACTCAAAATGTCTGGGTATAATAATCACTTGATTCAACTGGGAGTTAATCTTCCTGGTGATAGTGTCATTGACAGAATTCTTCAATCACTGCCACCAAGCTACAAGAGCTTCGTGATGAACTATAATATGCAAGGGATGGACAAGACTATTCTCGAGCTCTTCGCAATGCTAAAAGTTGCAGAGGTAGAAATCAAGAAGGAGCATCAAGTGTTGATGGTCAATAAGACCACCAGTTTCAAGAAAAAGGGTAAACGGAAGAAGAAGGAGAACTTCAAAAAGAACAGCAAACAAGTTGCTGCTCAAGAGAAGAAACCCAAATCTGGACCTAAGCCTGAGACTAAGTGCTTCTACTGCAAGCAGACTGGTCACTGGAAGCGGAACTGCCCCAAGTATTTGGCGGATAAGGAGGGTGGCAAGGTGAACAAAGGTATATGTGATATACATGTTATTGATGTATACCTTACTAATGCTCGCAGTAGCACCTGGGTATTTGATACTGGTTATGTTGCTAATATTTGCAACTCGAAATAGGGACTACGGATTAAGCGAAGATTGGCTAAGGACGAGGTGACGATGCGCATGGGAAATGGTTCCAAAGTCAATGTGATCGCAGTCGGCACGCTACCTCTACATCTACCTTCGGGATTAGTTTTAGACCTGAATAATTGTTATTTGGTGCCAGCGTTGAGCATGAACATTATATCTAGATCTTGTTTGATGCGAGACAGTTATTCATTTAAATCAGAGAATAATGATTGTTCTATTTATATGAGTAATATCTTTTATGGTCATGCACCCTTGAAGAGTGGTCTATTTTTATTAAATCTCGATAGTAGTGATACACATATTCATAATGTTGAAGCCAAAAGATGCGGAGTTGATAATGATAGTGCAACTTATTTGTGGCACTGCCGTTTGGGTCATATTGGTGTAAAGCGCATGAAGAAACTCCATACTGATGGACTTCTGGAATCACTTGATTATGAATCACTTGGTACTTGCGAACCATGCCTCATGGGCAAGATGACTAAAACGCCGTTCTACGGAACTATGGAGCGAGCAACATACTTGTTGGAAATCATACATACTGATGTATTTGGTCCAATGAATGTTGAGGCTCGCGGCGAATATCATTATTTTCTCACCTTCACAGATGATTTGAGTAGATATGGGTATATCTACTTAATGAAACATAAGTCTGAAACATTTGAAAAGTTCAAAGAATTTCAGAGTGAAGTGGAAAATCATCGTAACAAGAAAATAAAATTTCTATGATCTGATCGTGGAGGAGAATATTTGAGTTACGAGTTTGGTTTACATTTGAAGCAATGCGGAATAGTTTCGCAACTCACGCCACCCGGAACACCACAACGAAATGGTGTGTCCGAACGTCGTAATCGTACTTTATTAGATATGGTGCGATCTATGATGTCTCTTACTGATTTACTGCTATCGTTTTGGGGTTATGCTTTAGAGAAGGCCGCATTCACGTTAAATAGGGCACCATCAAAATCCGTTGAGACAACACCTTATGAACCATGGTTTGGCAAGAAACCAAAGTTGTCGTTTCTTAAAGTTTGGGGTTGCGATGCTTATGTGAAGAAACTGCAACCAGATAAGCTCGAACCCAAATCGGAGAAATGTGTCTTCATAGGATACCCAAAAGATACTATTGGGTACACCTTCTATCACAGATCTGAGGGCAAGACTTTTGTTGCTAAATTCGGATCCTTTCTAGAGAAGGAGTTTCTCTCGAAAGAAGTGAGTGGGAGGAAAGTAGAACTTGATGAGGTAACTTTACCTGCTCCCTTATTGGAAAATAGTTCATCACATGAATCGGTTCCTGTGACAACTACACCAATCAGTGAGGAAGCTAATGATATTGATCATGAAACTTCAGATCAAGTTACTACCGAACTACGTAGGTCAACCAGAGTAAGATCCGCACCAGAGTGGTACGGTAATCCTATTCTAGAAGTCATGTTACTTGACCATGGCGAACCAACGAACTATGAGGAAGCGATGATGAGCCCAGATTCCGCAAAATGGCTTGAGGTCATGAAATCTAAGGTGGGATCCATGTATGAGAACAAAGCATGTACTTTGGTTGACTTGCCCGATGATCGGCAAGCCATCGAGAATAAATGGATCTTCAAGAAAAATACTGACGCTGATGGTAATGTAACTGTCTACAAAGCTCGACTTGTTGCAAAAGGTTTTCGACAAGTTCAACGGGTTGACTACGATGAGACTTTCTCACCCGTAGTGATGCTTAAGTCTGTCTGAATCATGTTAGCAATTGCCACATTTTATGATTATGAAATATGGAAAATGGATGTCAAAACTGCATTCCTGAATGGATTTCTGGAAGAAGAGTTGTATATGATGCAACCGGAAGGTTTTGTCGATCCAAAAGGTGCTAACAAAGTGTGCAAGCTCCAGCGATCCATTTATGGACTGGTGCAAGCCTCTCGGAGTTGGAATAAACGCTTTGATAGTGTGATCAAAGCATATGGTTTTATACAGGCTTTTGGAGAAGTCTGTATTTACAAGAAAGTGAGTGGGAGCTCTGTAGCATTTCTGATATTATATGTGGACGACATATTGTTGATTGGAAATGATATAGAATTTCTGGATATCATAAAGGGATACTTGAATAAAAGTTTTTCGATGAAAGACCTCGGTGAAGCTGCTTACATATTGGGCATCAAGATCTATAGAGATAGATCAAGACGCTTAATTGAACTTTCACAAAGCACATACCTTGATAAAGTTTTGAAAAAGTTCAAAATGGATCAGGCAAAGAAAGGGTTCTTGCCTGTATTACAAGGTGTGAAGTTGAGTCAGACTCAATGCCCGACCACAGCAGAAAATAGAGAGAAAATGAAAGATGTTCCCTATGCTTCAGCCATAGGCTCTATCATGTATGCAATGTTGTGTACCAGACCTGATGTATGCTTAGCAATAAGTTTAGCAGGGAGGTACCAAAGTAATCCAGGAGTGGATCACTGGACAGCGGTCAAGAATATCCTGAAATACCTGAAAAGTACTAAGGATATGTTTCTCATTTATGGAGGTGACAAAGAGCTAGTCGTAAATGGTTACATCGATGCAAGCTTTGACACTGATCTGGACGATTCTAAATCGCAAACCGAATACGTGTTTATATTGAACGGTGGAACTGTCAGTTGGTGCAGTTCTAAACAAAGCGTCGTGGCGGGATCTACATGCGAAGTGGAGTACATAGCTACTTCGGAAGCAGCAAATGAAGGAGTCTGGATCAAGGAGTTCATTTCCGATCTAGGTGTCATACCTAGTGCGTCGGGACCAATGAAGATCTTCTGTGACAATACTGGTGCAATTGCCTTGGCAAAGGAATCTAGATTTCACAAGAGGACCAAGCGCATCAAGAGACGCTTCAATTCCATCCGGTACCAAGTCCAGGTGGGAGACATAGAGATTTGCAAGATACATACGGATCTGAATGTTCCAGACCCATTAACTAAGCCTCTTCCACGAGCAAAACATGATCAACACCAAGACTCCATGGGTGTTAGAATCATTACTGTGTAATCTACATTATTGACTCTAGTGCAAGTGGGAGACTAAAGGAAATATGCCCTAGAGGCAATAATAAAGATATTATTTATTTCCTCATATCATGATAAATGTTTATTATTCATGCTAGAATTGTATTAAACGGAAACATAATACATGTGTGAATACATAGACAAACTTAATGTCACTAGTATGCCTCTACTTGATTAGCTCATTAATCAAAGATGGTTATGTTTCCTAACCATGGACATGAGTTGCCATTTGATTAACGGGATCACATCATTAGGAGAATGATGTGATTGACATGACCCATTCCGTTAGCTTAGCACTTGATCGTTTAGTACGTTGCTATTGCTTTCTTCATGACTTATACATGTTCCTACAACGTCACAACGTAACTGGGTGATTATAAAGGAGCTCTACAGGTGTCTCCAAAGGTACATGTTGAGTTGGCATATTTCGAGATTAGGTTTTGTCACTCCGATTGTCGGAGAGGTATCTCTGGGCCTCTCGGTAATGCACATCACTATGAGCCTTGCAAGCAATGTAGCTAATGAGTTAGTTACGGAATGATGCATTATGTAACGAGTAAAGAGACTTGTCGGTAATGAGATTGAACTAGGTATTGAGATACCGACGATCAAATCTCGGGCAAGTAACATACCGATGACAAAGGGAACAACATATGTTGTTATGCGGTTTGACCGATAAAGATCTTCGTAGAACATGTAGGAGCCAATATGAGCATCCAGGTTCTGCTATTGGTTATTGATCGGAAACGTGTCTCGGTCATGTCTACATAGTTCTCGAACCCGTAGGGTCCGCACGCTTAAGGTTTTGTTGATTGTTTTATTATGAGTTTATGAGTTTTGATGTACCAAAGATTGTTCGGAGTCCCGGATGTGATCGTGGACATGACGAGGAGTCTCGAAATGGTCGATACATAAAGATTGATATATTGGACGACTATATTTGAACACCGGAAAGGTTTCGGGTGAGATTGGGACAATACCGGAGCTCCGGGAGGTTATCAGAACCCCCCGGGAGGTATATGGGCCTTATTGGGCCTTAGTGGAAAGGAGGGGAAAGGAGCAAAGGAGGGGGCGCCCCCTAAGCTCAATCCGAATTAGGTAGGGGCCCCCCTTTCCTTATTCCCTCCCTCCTCTTCCTTCCCTCTCCCTCTCCTAATAGGAAAGGGGAGAGTCCTACTCCCAATGGGGGTTGGACTCCCCCCCTAGGGCGCGCCACCCCCCTTGGCTGGCCCCCTCCTCCACTCCTTTATATACGGGGGAGGGGGCACCCCATAGACACAACAATTGATCTCTTGATCTCTTAGCCGTGTGCGGTGCCCCCCTCCACCATAGTTCTCCTCGATAATATTGTAGCGGTGCTTAGGCGAAGCCCTGCAACGGTAGAACATCAAGATCGCCACCACGCCATCTGGCTGACGGAACTCTTCCCCGACATTCTGCTCGATCGGAGTACGGGGAACGTCATCGAGCTGAACGTGTGCTAGAACTCGGAGGTGCCGTAGTTTCGGTGCTTGATCGGCCGTGAAGAGGTATGACTACATCAACCGCGTTGTTCTAACGCTTCCGCTTTCGGTCCACGCGGGTACGTGGACAACACTCTCCCCTCTCATTGCTATGCATCACCATGATCTTGCGTGTGCGTAGGATTTTTTTTGAAATTACTACGTTCCCCAACACTTAATACGTAGAGACGCAAGCATAGAAGCTCTCTAGAAGTGGAGTAATAGTAGTAGATGCAGGAATGAGTCGGTCTACTTAGCATGGACGTAATGCCTATAAACATGATCATTGCCATGAATAACATCATAACTATGCGCTTTTCTACCAGTTGCCCAATAGTTATTTGTCTACCGACTATATGCTATCTGTACGAGAGAGAAGATTCTAGTGAAAACTATGGCCCTCGGGTCTACTTTATCCATATTACAAAAACCAAAAATACATTGCTGCAATTTATTCTTTTTATTTTACTTTTCAATTTTTCTATCTACCATTACCAGATTTAATCCTTACAGGTAACGAGTTCAAGGCGATTGCAACCCTCTTGCCCATGATGGGTGCAAGTATTTGCACTTCTGAGTGGAGGTACTGTTGACTAGGATTTGCGTGGTTCTCCTATTGGTTCGATAACATTGGTTCTAACTGAGGAAAATACTTATGAGCTACTATATTGCTTCACCCTTTCTCTTCGGGGAAAATCCCAACGCAGCTCATATGTAGCAGTAGGCATCCATGCCAGGTTTGAATGGTTCCAACATTGTATGCAAGTTGTGGCACGCGCAATAATTCATCGGCCTTTTTTGACCGAGAAAAGTCCAGAATATGAAAAATTATCGAAAACCAACACAACCGTGCATGGTGCCTTGAATTGGTCATACGAGTCAATAAACAAAATTGGGTCATTCGACGGATGGTGAGAAGCAACATGCTCTTAAACAAAACCTTCGGCCTCTACTCGAACATTCTCTGTTGAACATGGTCTATTTTGGACATCCTTGAAATGACCTCAACTTTTGCAAGCAGGTGGGCACGCTCATGGTAAGCATCCATGTCAGGTCTGAACGACTTCCGACACCGTATGCAAGTTGAGCTACGTTCAGCCATTTATTGGCCTTTTTCGACCGAGAAAACTTCAAAAAATGTAAAACTTGTCAAAAACCCTAACAACTTTGCATGGAGCCTTGAATTGGTCATAGAAGTCCATGGAATAAATTAGAGCAATTGACGGATGTTGGAGAAAACACATGCTCTTAAACAGAGCCTTTTAGCCTACCCGGACACCATACATTGAACATGGTGTTATTTTGGACATCCTTGAAATGACCCCGGCTTTTGCCACTAGTTGGGCATGCCCACGATACGCATACATGCCATGTTTGGGCGACTTCCGGCACCGTATGCATGTTGCACACATCCAACCGTTTATCAACATTCTTTTCACCGAGAAAACTTCAGAAAACATAGTACTTGTCGAAAATCCAATCAACTTAGCAATGGTGCCTTCAATTGGTCATACAAGGACATGAAAAATGTGTTCACAAATTCAAAAAATGTCCAAGGAATTTCAAATAATGTTCACGCTTCAATTGTGTTTTGCAATTTAAAAAATGTTCCTATTTTTAAAATTTGTTCTACACAAATATAAAAAACGTCTGGGGAATTCAAAAAAAAAATGATTTCAAATCATTTTTCTATTTCTTTGATAGTTTTTTAAATTCCAAATTTGTTAGTATTTTTCAAAAAATATTTGGAATTTTCAAAAGTTGTTAATGTTCAAATTTCAGTTTGCTATTTTTTTGAAAAATGTTCATGTTTTGACATTTTGAGCAATTTTAACAGGCAAACACATTATTTTGGAATTATGTACAATTTTTAAAAAATGTGAATGTTTTTATTTTATGAACAAATTTCGAAAAAATGATCATTTTCTGGAATTATGAAATAATATTTAAAATAGCAAGAATTTTTTAAAGGAAAAACAAATGAAAAGAAAGGAAAAATGAACAAAAATAGAAACAAAAAGAAGTGAAAAAAAGACCGGTTCGACAATGGGCCGGCCCAGCGAAACCGGCGGCTTCCATGAACTGAAGAAGAAGAAGAAAAGGAAAAAAAGTAAATAGGCACGATCGTTAAGTTGTCCTAGTTTTTTTAGTGTAAGATGTCCTAATTGGTTAGTGTGGTTCTCTTTCAACAAAAAGGTCATGATTTGATTCATGTCTTCTGCACTCTTTTCTGATGTTTAAAAAGGAAGAGAGAAAAAAGTTGAGTTGCCATGTACGGGCAACATATTTAAAAAAACACACTACCCTTTATTATAAAGAGGTAAGGAGAGATCTCCTCCGTTGTGTTTTAAGGGGTTGTACTGAAGCAGAAATGAATTTCTTCGGATCATGCTCTATATAACGTGCTCATAGATGGAAGCAATTTGTATTTAACACGACGATGAAACTTTTTGTATAGAGTAACTATACCTGGCCATGGGAAGCCCGGTCCGGCCGGCCCGGCCCGACCCGGCCCGAAAAAGCCCGACCCGGCCCGGCCCGATGCTGCCCCCGGGCCGGGCTCGGGCCTAGATTTTGAGCCCAAAGGTCGGGCCGGGCCGGGCCCGGACCCGTCATTTGTGCGCTTTCCTGAAGGTCGGGCCGGGCCGGCCCGAAGCCCGACGGGCTTTTAGGTGTTCGGGCCAGGCTCGGGCCCAAAAAACAGGCCCGTTGGTCGGGCCGGGCCGGGCCTGGGCCTGGGTTTTTTGCGTCGGGCTTGGCTAGGCCCGGCCCGAAGCCCGGCCCGGCCCGAGGTATGGCCAGGTATAAGAGTAACCAAGCTAGGACATCATCACTGCTTTGATATTAACATTGTACAAGGGAAAAAGTGTCATGTACATTGTACTAAAACGTCACATATAGTGACGAGATAAAAAAACTGGTCTCCTTGATCTTCCAGTTTACACATAAATAAACATTTTTTTCTCAACCTAAAGTAGTTGTCTGAAAACCAAACGGTGGGGTAAAAATTAAAATGCAACACATCCTTCTTTAGTGTTCTGCACACACATTTGTTCCCAGCAATAAAATATTTATACGTTTTGTCACATTTTATTTTTAGAAGAGAATATCAACCGTAGTATCTATCCAGATCAGACAGAGAGAAGAAGAGAAGAGATGAAAATACGTAATGATTTTGTTCAGCTGACGTGAGAGGAAACAAGGAACGAGATAAGAAAATTTGGACTACCCACGTAATGATTTTCTGTTAAACTTCAAAAAAGAGTGTGGGCGGCATGAATCTAACTTATCACCTCTTTTTTCTCGGGCCTATTTGCTTCTCTTTTTTTCGTTTCTTCTTCTGCAATTGGAGGAAGCCCCTGGTCTGGCTGCGCCAGCCCATTGCCGAAACAGTATTTTGCCCACTACTTATTTTTTCTTTTTGTTGTTTATTTTTATTTTTATTTTTTATTTTCCCCTTTGTTTATTTTTTATTTTTTAAAAAATGCCCACACTTTCAAAAATTTGTTCAAAATTATAAAAAAAAAATTCATTTTTCAAATATTGTTCATAGATAGAATACAAATATTCGATTTTTTCAGAAAATTATACAGGAATTTCAAAAAAATACTCCTATCTAAATTGCTGAAAAATTCAAAAGACGAACATTTAGAAAAAAAGGGCAAACAAAATTTGAACACGAGCATCTTTTGAATTTTTTTGAACATTTTCCGAAAACACTAAAATTTTGGAAATTCAAAAGAATAAAAAAATAAAAAGAAATTGGTTTTGTTTTAAATTTCCCTTTTCAATTTGGGTGAATTTCTTAAAAAGAGGAACATTTTTTTAATAATGAACATACTTCAAAAGTGCAAACAATATTTGAAACTCTCAAACATTTTTTGAATTTGTAAACAAAATTTTCATGGCCTTGTATGACCATTTCAAGGCACCATGCCAAGTTGTTTGAGTTTTTAGCAAGTTTTGTATTTTCTGCATTTTTCTCGGTGAAAAAAGACCGATAAATTGCCGGTGTAGCAACGTGCATACAGTGTCGAAATTCGATCAAACCTGGCATGGAGGCCTACCATGGGCACATCCACCTTCTTGCAAAAGTTTGGGTCATTTTAAGAATGTCCAAAAATAGACCATATTCAACAGAGGGCTCCATTTGAGAGCACATTGTTTCTCGACATCCGTCAAATGAGCCCGATATTTTTTCATTACCTTGTTAAGTGGGCCTTCACATGTTATGCATCCAAGCCTGGTTTGAATGAGTTTTGGCATCGTATGCACATTGCGACACGTCCGGGCATTTATCGGCATGTTTTCAGTGGGTCCAGAAAATGCAAAACTTGTCAAAAAACCTAAACGACTTGGCATGGTATCTTAAATTGGTCATACAAGACCATGGAAAAAATGGAGCCATGCTCACAGACGGAGCTTATGGTGTGCAAAACCGAACCAAACAGCAAAAACCAAACAAACCAAATTTTTGGTTTCGGGTTTTGATTTCAGGCTTGAAATCTAAAACCATTTGCATTTTGGTTCTGCCAGTTAGAAACCAAAAACCATTTGGTAATCTGAATTAATCGAAATAGAGAATTTTGGGTTAAAAAGCGTAATGGGCTGCGATAATACAGTACTTTCTAGCTCATTTAGTGCTTCAGTTTACATGATTAGGCTAACTGCTTATCCAGTGTCCTTTGTTTACCATTTCCTGATCGTTTTTCCTCATTATCTCTCTCTCTCTCTGCGTGTGTGTTGGCTAAAAATTCGCGTCAACTTTGCTTAGTTTGGTTATTGCCAAAATCAAACCGAAAGTAAATGATTGTTACCAAAATTGAACTGTATCTATGTATACAATCATATAAACGAAGTATAAAATTGTATAAACCATAAATCATATAAACCGAACCGAATCAAATAAAAAAAACTGAAATGCACACACTGAGACGGAACCTTAAATGACCCTTTGTTGAACATCGTCTAATTTTGGACATCCTTAAAATGATCCTAACTTTTGCAAGGAGGTGGATATGCCCATGGTAGGTGATACGTCTCCAACGTATCTATAATTTTTGATTGTTTCTTGCTATTATATTACCAATCTAGATGCTTTATACATAATTTTATATTATTTTTTTGGACTAACCAATTAACTTAGTGCCTAGTGCCACCTGTTGTTTTTTGTTTCGCAGAAAATCAATAACAAACGAAGTCCAAACACGATGAGACTTTACGGTGATTTTTTTGGACCAGAAGGGACCCTAGAAGCTTCTAGAGAGGGCCAGAAGACTTACGACAGAGTTAGAAGCTTACAGCGCGCCCCCAAGGGGCGCGTCGCCTGAGCTTGTGGGTCCAATGCATCTCTGTTTGAACTAATTCCACTTCTATATATTCTCATAAATTCCAAAACCACCACAAAGAGACCCAGAACAATTATTTCGCCGCCACAAGGCTTTGTTCTTCCGCGGTCCCATCTGGAGGCCTTTTTCGGTACTTTGCCGAAGGGGAAATCGATCACGGAGGGTTTCTACATCAACCTTACTGCACCTCCAATGATGTGTGAGTAGTTTACCACAGACCTATGGGTCCATAGTTATTAGCTAGATGACTTCTTCTCTCTCTCTCTCTCTCTCTCCGATTTTCAATACAATATTCTCCTCAGAGTTCTATCCTATGTAATCTTCTTCTGCGGTGTGTTTGTTGGGATCCGATGAATTGTGGATCTATGATCAGATTATTCATTGTAAGTAATTGAGTCTTTTTTGAACATTATTATGCATGATTGTTATAGCTTTGTATTTGTTTTCGATCTATCCATTTGGTTTAGCCAACTAGATTGATTTATCTTCAGTTGGAGAGATGCTTTTTAGTGGGTTTAATCTGTCGGTGTCCCCACCCAGTGACAGAAGGAGTAGCGAGACATGTATTCTATTGTTGCCATTAAGGGGAAAACGACGGGGTTCAGTCATATTGCTTGGTTTTATTCTGTCTATATTATGTCATCATACCTCATGCATTACTCTGTTTGTCATGAACTTAATACGTAGAGATGCAAGCATAGAAGCTCTCTTTAAGTAGAGTAATAGTAGTAGATGCAGGAAGGAGTCGATCTATTTATCACAGACGTAATGCCTATATCCATGATCATTGCTATGAATAACATCATAACTATGCGCTTTTCTATCAGTTGTCTAACAGTAATTTGTCTACCCATCATGTGCTATTTTTACAAGAGAGAAGCCTCTAGTGAAAACTATGGCCCCCGGGTCTACTTTATCCATATTATAAAAACTAAAAATATCTTGCTGCAATTTATTCTTTTTATTTCACTTTTCAATTTTTCTATCTACCATTACCAGATTTAGTCCTTACAAGTAACGAGTTCAAGGGGATTGACAACCCTCTTGCCTGCGCTGGGTGCAAGTGTTTGCACTTGTGAGTGGATGCACTGTTGACTAGGATTTGCGTGGTTCTCATATTTGTTCGATAACCTTGGTTCTCACTGAGGAAAATACTTAACAGCTAATATATTGCTTCACCATTCCTCTTCGGGGAAAATCTCAACGCAGCTCACATGTAGCGGTAGGCATCCAATGCCAGGTTTGAATGGTTTCTGACATCGTATGCAAGTTGCGGCAGCGCGGCCATTTATTGGCCTTTTTTTGACCGAGAAAAGTCCAGAAAATGGAAAATTATCGAAAACCAACACAACTGGTGCCTTGAATTGTTCATACGAGCCAATAAAGAAATTGGGGTCATTTGACGGATGCCGAGAAGCAACGTGCTCTCAAACAGAACCTTCTCCCTCTACTCGAACATTCTCTATTGAACATGATTTATTTTTCGACATCCTTGAAATGACCTCAAATTTTGCAAGCAAGTGGGCATGCTCATGGTAAGCATCCATATCAAGTCTGAACGGCTTCCGACAACGTATGCAAGTTGAGACACGTCCGCCCATTTATCAGCCTTTTTTACCGAGAAAACTTTAAAAAATGTAAAACTTGTCTAAAACCCTAACAACTTGGCATGGAGCCTTGAATTGGTCATAGAAGTACACATAAAAAATTGGGGCAATTGACGGATGTTGGAGAAAAATGTGCTCTTAAACGAAGCCTTCTAGCCTACCCGGACACCATACATCGAACATGGTGTTATTTTGGACATCCTTGAAATGACCCCGACTTTTGCGACCAGTTGGGCATGCCCACAATACGCATCCATGCCATGTGTGGATGACTTTCCGGCATCATATGCACGTTGCACACATCCGACCATTTATCAACCTTTTTTCACTTAGAAAACTTTAGAAAAACTCAATACTTGTCGAAAATCCAATCAACTTGCCAAAGGTGCCTTCAATTGGTCAAACGAGGCCATGAAAATTTTGTTCACAAATCCAAAACATGTCCAGGGAATTTCAAATAATGATTCACGCTTTCAATTGTGTTTTGCAATTTAAAAAAGTTCCTATTTTTAAAATTTGTTTTACACAAATATAAAAAATGTTCTAGGAATTCGAAAAATAATGATTTCAAATTAATTTTGTGTTTCTCTGATCGTTTTTCAAATTCCAAATTTGTTAGTATTTTTTAAAAAATATTTGGAAATTTCAAAAGATGTTAGTGTTCAAATTTTTGTTCGCTATTTTTTGAAGATTGTTCATGTTTTGACAATTTGAGAAATTTTGATAGGCAAACACATTATTTTGAAATTTATGTAAAAATTTGAAAATGCGAATATTTTTATTTTATGAAAAAAATTCGAATAAATGATCATTTTCTGAAATTTTGAACTAGTATTTAAAAGAGCAAGCATTTTTAAAGAAAAAAGAAACAAAAAACCAAATGAAAAGGAAAGAAAAAATTGAACAAATATAAAAACAAAAAAGTGAGAAAAATATCGGTTGGACAATGGGCCGGCCCAGCGAAACCGGCGGCTTCCATGAACTGAAGAAGAAGAAGAAAAGGAAAAAAACGCAAATAGGCACGATCGTTAAGTTGTCCTAGGTTTTTAGGATAAGATGTCCTAATTGATTAGGGTGGTTCTTTTTCAACAAGAAGGTCATGAGTTTGATTCATGTCGTCTGCACTCCCTTCTGATGTTTAAAAAGGAAGAGAGGGAAAAAGTTGAGGGTGCCGTTTACAGGCAACGTATTTAAAGAAACACACTACCTTTTATTACAAAGAGGTAAGGAGAGATCTGCTCCATTGTGTTTGAAGGGATTGAACCGAAGCAGAAATGAATTTCTTCGGATCATGCTCTATATAACGTGCTCATAGACGGAAGCAGTTTGTATTTAACACGACAATGAAACTTTTTGTATAGAGTAACCAAGCTAGGACATCATCACTGCTTTGATATTTCAATAACATTGTACAAGGGAAAAGGTGTCATGCACATTGTACTAAAACATCACATATATTGACGAGATAAAAGAGCACGAAATGCAACACATCCCTGTCCACGTAGCTCATATTAAAAGGAAAGAAAGATAAAGAGCACATAACAAGCTACACAAATATCAGACAACTACTTACCACAAACATATAATAGTGAGTTTATAGAAAAATGAGCATATAATAGTGAGATTTCCACAAAATATGTTTTCTAAAAGGTAATGGATTAGTGACATCGGTGTTATCCTTACAAAAGAAAAGAAAATGAAAACTAAAACATAATCAAAATAAAAAAATTAAATACAAAATAAAGTAATATAAAAAAATGAAGTTTTCTATGGAAGAATGAATTCGTGGCATTGGTATTACCCTTTCAGAAGAAAGAAAATAAAAAATAAAACAAAATCAAAATAATGAAGTTTTCTATAAAAGAATGAAACCCTTTAAAACAAAGAAAAGAACAAGAAAACCTCTGAAAACTTGCACTCAACCTGCATTTTTTGAAATATGCAAAGAATAGGCATATAATAGTGCAATTTTCACATTCTACTATAATTTACACAAATATTATTTAGTACTTGCATTTATATTTACACATAGAAAAATAAATCTAAAACAAATAGTAACAAAATTTGCACAAATATACACACAAATTGCGCTTTTTGCCAACATGCAAGAATGTGCATACAATAGTGAAACATTCGCAAAAAAAATTCCTAAGGAGGAATGAATTAGTGGCATTGTTATTAACTTATAGAAGAATAAAACAATAACTAAAAAAAATCAAAATACTGAAGTTTTATAGGAAAAACGAATTAGTGACATTAGTATTACCCTTTAAAAAGAAACAAAAACTTGCACGCCACTCTGCAGTGAAATTGCACATTTAGCAGTATGAAAAGAATAATTATATAATAGTGCAATCTTTCCATGTACTTTATAGTATTTGTGCGTATACATTTACACTGAACCAACATTCAAAAATTCCACACACAAATTCCACATTCTACTATAATTCACACACATATTATTTAGTACTTGCATTTATACTTACACACGTAAAAATAAATCTAAAACAAACAAGAACAAAATTTGCACAAAATATATGCACAATAGCGGAACTTTTGCAAAAAAGTTTCCTCGGGAGAAATGAATTAGTGGCATTGCTATTAACTTGAAGAAGAATAAAACAATAACTAAAAGATCAAAATAATGAAGTTTTACAAAAAATGAATTATTGACATCGGTATTACGCTTTCAAAAGAAAGAAAAACTTGCGCACCACTTTGCACTGAAATTGCACATTTTGCAGTATGCAAAGAATAATTATATAATAGTGCAATCTTTCCATGTAGTTTTGGTGCGTATACATTTACATTGACCCAACATCCACAAATTCCACAAAAGAAAAACAAACCGACCATAAAGAAAAACAAAAAACCAAAGCAAAAAACAAATAAAAATAGAAAAGAACAAACGGGTAGAGGGGTGGGCCAACAACTCACAAAATAACAAAAAATAACTAATAAAGGAAAGAGAAAAATAAAAAAAGCATAGAAACAAAAAACGGAAATAAAAAATGAAGCAAAATACCCACAAAAGAAACAAACAAAGGGAGAGAGATGAAGGCTGGATCGCGCTCTTAACGGGCTTCGGTCTAGTGGCAATCGACTGACCCAATTATGCGGTCAGTCGAAACAAACAAACCCAGTGTAACAAGTTGCACATGCTGAAAAAAATGCGGCACGAGTCATAAAGCAAAAAATCAACTGCCATAAAAATTGACAGACCCAAATTTAAAATTCAGGCAACTTACCTAAAGTGCATAAAAAATGACTCAAGGCAGAAAAGAGAAACAAAAACACATAAAAAGAAAAAAAATAGCATGAACCAGTTTTCTTTAGACGACTATCAAATAGCAAAAGCACCATAAAATTTCTCTTTAAATTTAAACTGGCACTGCCCAAGAAACACGCCGATTAGTATTTTTCGTCCGCTTCTAGTGATTAGTACTCACGCTAATTAAGCAGGCTTGCATGCGTCAACTGCATGCACGTTGTAGTGCTCGTCAAGTGCATATGGCAGTGGGGAAAAATCAACTGACCCTAACATAAATTTTCAGTCGATTGAAAAGTAGCTAAAGTGTCCATCAATCAAGCGTATCATCCATCCACGTACTCATGCTCTGCTTCCTTCTGTTCTGTTTTAGTTCTATATATGCATTTAGAAGAAGATGTTTTCTGTACCATAGATGCGGCCGGTGTTTATCCCCTCCACGCCTGGTAGCCTCTCCTTTAATCTTTGTTTGTCTGTTCCTCTTCTCCTTTGCTCCTTGGTCATCCATTCTTATCCTGCTGCTTGGAAGCTCTGTCTTTCCTACCAGTCAAAAAATTGTCCGGGTCTTCAACTTCATCCACAAAGGACAGTCAATTTGTTGGTTTTGTTTCACATAGTTTGGCTGAACCATGAATTTTCTCTTTGCACCACCTTGATTTATTCCTATAGAAAATTCAGTTTTTGTGCTAATGGTTTATCTTCTTCTGTTCCCCTTCTATTAATTCTAATCAACTAAAGCTCACTACATTGGTCTAAAATGTATCCAACATATATAGATCTATCTGTTTCCTTCTATCAGTACTGTCGAGTTCTTGCCTGTGTAGTACAATGAATCGATTCTAGCGATAAAAAAAGGCCACTTGCAACCTTTCATCTTGCTTGGGAAAAATAGATGTGTTTGACATTGAGATTTGTGGTAACTGTGCTACTAATGTAACCAGTTCTATGGATTCACTGTCATTTTAGTGTGTAACTAATTAAAAAAATTGTGCGCGTACTTACTTCAAGATTTCATAGATGGACGAGATGCTGCTCAAAGATCTTCCCAGATACTCCCGCCGAGGCAATATCATTGTTCATATGACGAGGATATTGGAACATTGGAGACCAGACCAGAGCGACCTATTTGGCATAAACTTTGTTATGATAGATTGTCAAGTAAGACTCGATCTACTACGAATATTTCTCATTCCGGTAATTTTGTTTCACTTTACAAAACATACCATATGTCTTCTTTTCCTAGGGTGGAACAACTGAATGAAAAATTCCAATGGGTAAAATACATGCCTTCAAAAACAGAATCACTGAAAGAACAATCTAAAAGCTTGGTGCCTACCAGGTTCAGAAAGCAAGGGGAAAATACAAAACAGTGGACACCCATGGAGAGTACAATTTGCTCAAAAAACTATTGTAGAATCAATCACCCCTCAGCCACCAAACTTTCCAAAGTATGGATATTCCACCTATCCTATATCACAATTTCTCTGCTATTAGGTTTAATGCTCATAGACACTATGTTTACTGAATCATTGCACATTCTTATAATTTATTGATGATTCCGTCTACATTCTGTATGCAGATTGGTGGTTTTAGTTAACAGCATTTTTTTCCCCGCAAAAAAAAAACTCACATCACATATGGACAGTATGGACACTCTCATCATTTTTCCATTTCACAATGTTATTTCTCGATTCAAACAATAGTATTTCTTTTTAGGACTCCTGCTTTCGTCACGCTCTGGGGAAAATTAACATATGTTCTTGATGAGAACGGCTGCAACTATGGTCTACCACTGAACCTGTTGTAATTTTGTTTGTTGGCATATCAATGAGTGAATTTAATTGTAAGCACCTAGCGTCAGCACATGTTTACCCTGTGTAGTATACCAAAAAAGTTCAAATTATTTTTTAATCTTTCTATCCAGGAACTTTGGCTTCCAAGTCAACTCTGGCTCCACGATTGTATATAAATCCGACTATTCCTGAAAAAGCAGTTGTTCTGGAAAGGTATGAATAACAAAAATGAACCATCTGTGTAGCTAATTCCTAATGATCTAATATCTATTTTGACAACTGTCGCAAATAATTCAAATCTACTGTAGGGTCCTGCCAAATTGAAATACGCACAGAACCACCCCCAGGCAACAGAAACAACAGTTATCGCATTATCAGCTCTCGATTCATGATGGTATTTTTTTGTTGCTGTGAAAATCGTATCAGTCCTATTCCTATGTCTTAATTTCTAATACTTGCTTTTTGTCTAAATTGCATTGTCCCTATCTTACTTGGAGGACAATTCTATAAGCTGAGGATAAAAATGGCAGAAGTGGTATCAACAGATGATAACTGGTGGTACATGGGATGCAAACAATGCTTGTGGAAAATTAAAAAGGACCAAGGCCTGTGCACAAGCCCTACATGCAGTCAACCAAGAGCTTTCCAAGGTATTTCAGAGAGTTCATTCATATGTTATCTGATGTTAAATGAGTGTCCAAACAACTTACCAAACAGACAGTAACTGAAACAGGTACAAAATGTTGAAAGAGAATCCTAATTTGCAGAATTCATCTTTTCGGAAAACAAGGCAAATCATTGTTGCAGAAGAGGCCGATCACTTGCTTGAGGAAACAAGAGTACGAAATGAAGACACACCAGGAGAAATACCAGATCTTGCACTCAAGAGGAACTTGTCTAAGGGCATAATTATCAACATGGAAGTTCAGAGAAGTTCAATTACTAACTAAACTAGATAATCTCTCCTAAAAATATACTAGCATCTTGTCATAATTATCAACACAAAAGTCCAGAGAAGTTTAATACTATGAAAGTTCAGAGAGTTCACTAATTACTAACTAAACTAGATAATCTGTGCTAAAAATATACTAGCATCTTACCATAATTATCAACACAAAAGTCCAGAGAAATTTGATACGATGAAACTTCAGGCAATGCTTCTTAATTTCCAGAATTCCAAGAACTATGCATGTTCACATTTGTGAAGATTTGATGTGCTATTGGTAATTCTGAGCATCCAAAAAGTGATTACGATTTCCACTGCTAAATTGTAGGATGTGCGCCTCCTAGTTTCAGATACCAAAGATCAACAACGATCGCACAACGAATGTCTTCAATACCAAAGATCAACAACGATCGCACAACGAATCCAATGGTTCTAGGACGAGCGGAAAATAAGAACGAGCGCACGGAGGCGAGCCACCGACCTCGCCGTCCCGCACTCACGCGTCATCTAGGATGTTCCCGTCGCCGCGGACCGTACTCCGCGTGCCGTCGGAGAGGCTGCGCCGCTCCTGGACCTGCACTCCCGCCGCATCGTCGACGGCCCCTGTCGTCTTCTCGTTGTCGTGGGAGTCCGTGTCGACGAAGAGGTGGCCGCCGCTGCGCCCCGGCACCGACTTGCCTGCCTCCGCGTCGCCGTCGAAGCCCGTGCGGTCGAAGAAGAAGTCTCCGCTGCGCCACGCCAAGCGCAGCTCCGCCGCCTCGGCGTTCTCCCCGCCCCCTGTCTTCAGAGTGTCGAAACGGAGGAGGCTGAGCACCCACGGGCCAGCCTCCTCAACGTCGATGGCCCCTGAGTTCTCTTCGGGTACGCTGGGGTGGACGAGGCGGAGGTCGCTGCGCCGCTCCGACGAGTCCGCCTCCGCGTCCTCGAAGGCATCTGTCTTCTTGATACAACCATGGCGTAATTTAAATTCAGAGATCGACGCGGTTTCGACTGGAGCTGATATGAAGCGATGTATATCAAAATACCCACAGTTAAGTTTTGAATATGAGCAACCACTAGTAGATAGATGCATGCATGCTGAAGCATTGCAAGCGATGTGCATCAGGAGAGAAGAGAAGCCTATTCAGGTTAAGATGATAATTGCTTCGGTGTTAGACAGTCATGCATCAAGAGGAAACGAAGGAAAAGAATACTTTAGTTATTTTGGTAAGCTACGTTCAGGAGGAGGCACCAAGGAATCCAACGTCAGAATCAAAAGAAGAAGAATATTATTTCTTTTCCTGCCAATCAAGGAAGCCATGTACGTGAGAAGGCCATTTATTTGGGAGTTTTTGAGCTTGAAGGATATTGGTTGGGGCCCACCCAGATTGACCCAACGCATGCACAAATCAGCTCATGCACGAAAGCTAGTACTAGTTTTATTTTGTTTCAATCTTTCAAGTCGGTTTAGATATGCTTACGTGTTACCTTCGGTTTTAAGTACGTAGCAAGTCTTGCTTTCCAAGATAGTTAGGGTGCGGCTATTATATAAAGCCAAACTAGTTCTTTGTAAAGGGAGGTTATATTTTGATAATAAACACGATGTGTTTTTAGGGTAATACCCGTATCGAGTTTTGGGGGAAGCTGTCTAAAAATCCCTAAGTTTTGGAGGAAGCTTTAGAAAACCTCTGTGTTGCGATTTCTCTGTGAGGAAATTGTTTTGTGCGTGAGTACCGTCATCAAGATTGGTTTTTCTCGTGCTGAGCCGCAAGGTTCAAACCCTCTATTTCGTGTACATCGCGTGCACGGGCGAGAGGTTACTGCTGGTGGTGGTGGTGTGTCGTGAAAGGTCGGGCCGCAACAACAGATCGGATCTCGCCATCGAGGTTCAGTTTATATCAGGTGGTATTCAGAGCGAGGTTGTTCACGACACTATGTAGGAGATGACTGAATTATCACGAAAGCTAAGCTATGGATTTCAACTGGAGGAGGAAGGTCGATGGGATGGGCTTTTTCATACTCGTGTTGTGGTACAGGAGAGATCATGTGCCATGACAATCGACCACATGAGTTTGATCAATGCTGTAAGCATCGAGATGGTGGAGAAGCTAGATCTAGCGGTGACACCACGAGCGCAACCATACTTGTTCCGCTGGGGTTGTGATGTGCTCACTGTCACGCACCAAACCAAGGTACCGTTTTTGTTGGGAAATTATTTTTGCGAGATTTTCTGCGATGTGATTCCGGCACCGATAATTTCATGTCATTTGTTATTGGGCGAGCCATGGTACAAAGAGCATGATGTGGTGTATGATTGCAAAACACACACATATACCGTCAAGAGAGGTAAGAAGTATAACCTCGTGCCAATGGGTGAGGAACGTTTTCTTTCTTGGAGAAAAGAACATCTTGAGAAGATAAAAGAGCACGAAGAAGAAGACAAGAAGAAGACCGAAGTTGCTGAAATTTTAACCGCCGTCGTTCAATCTGTAGATCAAAATATTGCAAAAGAGATTGACTCGAAACCGGGGATGGTTTCGTTTCAAGGGGGAGAGGATGATACAACCATGCGTAATTTAAATTCAGAGATCGACGCGGTTTCGACTGGAGCTGATATGAAGCGATGTATATCAAAATACCCACAGTTAAGTTTTGAATATGAGCAACCACTAGTAGATAGATGCATGCATGCTGAAGCATTGCAAGCGATGTGCATCAGGAGAGAAGAGAAGCCTATTCAGGTTAAGATGATAATTGCTTCGGTGTTAGACAGTCATGCATCAAGAGGAAACGAAGGAAAAGAATACTTTAGTTATTTTGGTAAGCTACGTTCAGGAGGAGGCACCAAGGAGTCCAACGTCAGAATCAAAAGAAGAAGAATATTATTCTTCTTTTCCTGCCAATCAAGGAAGCCATGTACGTGAGAAGGCCATTTATTTGGGAGTTTTTGAGCTTGAAGGATATTGGTTGGGGCCCACCCAGATTGACCCAACGCATGCACAAACCAGCTCATGCACGAAAGCTAGTACTAGTTTTATTTTGTTTCAATCTTTCAAGTCGGTTTAGATATGCTTACGTGTTACCTTCGGTTTTAAGTACGTAGCAAGTCTTGCTTTCCAAGATAGTTAGGGTGCGGCTATTATATAAAGCCAAACTAGTTCTTTGTAAAGGGAGGTTATATTTTGATAATAAACACGATGTGTTTTTAGGGTAATACCCGTATCGAGTTTTGGGGGAAGCTGTCTAAAAATCCCTAAGTTTTGGAGGAAGCTTTAGAAAACCTCTGTGTTGCGATTTCTCTGTGAGGAAATTGTTTTGTGCGTGAGTACCGTCATCAAGATTGGTTTTCTCGTGCTGAGCCGCAAGGTTCAAACCCTCTATTTCGTGTACATCGCGTGCGCGGGCGAGATGTTACTGCTGCTGGTGGTGGTGTGTCGTGAAAGGTCGGGCCACAACAACAGATTGGATCTCGCCATCGAGGTTCGGTTTATATCAGGTGGTATTCAGAGCGAGGTTGTTCATGATACTGTGTAGGAGATGACTGAATTATCACGGAAGCTAAGCTATGGATTTCAACTGGTGGAGGAAGGTCGATGGGATGGGCTTTTTCATACTCGTGTTGTGGTACAGGAGAGATCATGTGCCATGACAATCGACCACATGAGTTTGATCAATGCTGTAAGCATCGAGATGGTGGAGAAGCTAGATCTAGCGGTGACACCACGAGCGCAACCATACTTGTTCCGCTGGGGTTGTGATGTGCTCACTGTCACGCACCAAACCAAGGTACCGTTTTTGTTGGGAAATTATTTTTGCGAGATTTTCTGCGATGTGATTCCGGCACCGATGATTTCATGTCATTTGTTATTGGGCGAGCCATGGTACAAAGAGCATGATGTGGTGTATGATTGCAAAACACACACATATACCGTCAAGAGAGGCAAGAAGTATAACCTCGTGCCAATGGGTGAGGAACGTTTTCTTTCTTGGAGAAAAGAACATCTTGAGAAGATAAAAGAGCACGAAGAAGAAGACAAGAAGAAGACCGAAGTTGCTGAAATTTCAACCGCCGTCGTTCAATCTGTAGATCAAAATATTGCAAAAGAGATTGACTCGAAACCGGGGACGGTTTCGTTTCAAGGGGGAGAGGATGATACAACCATGCGTAATTTAAATTCAGAGATCGACGCGGTTTCGACTGGAGCTGATATGAAGCGATGTATATCAAAATACCCACAGTTAAGTTTTGAATATGAGCAACCACTAGTAGATAGATGCATGCATGCTGAAGCATTGCAAGCGATGTGCATCAGGAGAGAAGAGAAGCCTATTCAGGTTAAGATGATAATTGCTTCGGTGTTAGACAGTCATGCATCAAGAGGAAACGAAGGAAAAGAATACTTTAGTTATTTTGGTAAGCTACGTTCAGGAGGAGGCACCAAGGAGTCCAACGTCAGAATCAAAAGAAGAAGAATATTATTTCTTTTCCTGCCAACCAAGGAAGCCATGTACGTGAGAAGGCCATTTATTTGGGAGTTTTTGAGCTTGAAGGATATTGGTTGGGGCCCACCCAGATTGACCCAACGCATGCACAAACCAGCACATGCACGAAAGCTAGTACTAGTTTTATTTTGTTTCAATCTTTCAAGTCGGTTTAGATATGCTTACGTGTTACCTTCGGTTTTAAGTACGTAGCAAGTCTTGCTTTCCAAGATAGTTAGGGTGCGGCTATTATATAAAGCCAAACTAGTTCTTTGTAAAGGGAGGTTATATTTTGATAATAAACACGATGTGTTTTTAGGGTAATACCCGTATCGAGTTTTGGGGGAAGCTGTCTAAAAATCCCAAGTTTTGGAGGAAGCTTTAGAAAACCTCTGTGTTGCGATTTCTCTGTGAGGAAATTGTCTTGTGCGTGAGTACCGTCATCAAGATTGGTTTTCTCATGCTGAGCCGCAAGGTTCAAACCCTCTATTTCGTGTACATCGTGTGCGCGGGCGAGAGATTACTGCTGCTGGTGGTGGTGTGTCGTGAAAGGTCGGGCCGCAACAACAGATCGGATCTCGCCATCGAGGTTCGGTTTTTATCACTTCTCGTCGTCGCGCACCCTGGGGTCAACGAGGCGGAGGTCGTTGCGCCGCTCCGACGACGAGTCCACGTCCGCGTCGTCGAAGGCACCCGTGGGGTCGATGTGGCGGCGGTCGCTGCGCCGCTCCGACAGGCCGGCCTCCGCGTCGTCGAAGGCACCGTCCTGCTCGTCGTCGTGCACCTTGGGGTCTACGCGGCGGCGGTCGCTGCGCCGCTCCATGCGCAGCAGCGGCAGACGCACGAGCGGCGCCGCAGCGGTGAGAGGGCAGTCCTCGAGCTTGCGCTCGAAACTCACCCCGCTCAGGCGCGGTGGCCCAGGAACCCGGCGCGGCGGCGGCGGCGACAGAGGCGGATGCATGTCTCCCGTCGATCTCGCTCCTTTCTTCTCTCTGTTGAGTTGAGTCTGGGCTGGTTGGGTGGCGTATGGCGGTGGCCGAGCGGTGTGAAGGAGGAGGAGGAGGAGGAGGCCAGGTGATTTTGGGGGGAAAAGCCGTTGCTGCTTTTGACCTGAGCGGTTATGTCCACCGCGCCACGTTGGAAGGCAACCCGGCCGGAAAAACAAGAAACATATGATGTGTTGCAGTTTTGCATCAAAAACTCCACAAGAAGTAAAATCAAAACTAGAATTTCACTCCGATAGAATCTTGTGCCATGCGTAAACATTGTCCACCTTCGTCTTCCGCAGTCACCGAGGCAACACTGCAGAAGGAGGAGAGTTGCCGTCATACCCATATCTGTAGGAGCACCTTCACATACAAGGATGTTTTTCGAGCCGATGAACCAGACTGTTGCAAGCATATGAGACCGAGACTTTGTGGCATGTCGATCGGGTTGTTTCCCGTGTCCGCTAGATCCCAACGCCGTCAACTTCATTTGACGTGGTCGAAGAAGGTGAACGTCACTCCTTGCCGCCATCCACGCATCCCACTCCAAGACACCAAACACAACCACAACAGTTGATACCAACGCCACCCGGGAGAGTGTCGTGCGTCGATCATTGGACACAAATCTCACTGGATCTAGAGACCAGCAGGAAGACCGAGCCACCTGCTCCTTTGTGCCGCCCATCAGAGTGTCACCGAGATGGAGGAAGAGCGGAAGCAGATTATGCTGTCGCAGCACCGTCTCCACCACTGATGCAGCACCTCTGGCAGAAATCTATGCTTATCCTACTACCTACCGAGAAGATCGTCGGGTTACCGCCCGCTCCCGCCGGTGGAGTGGCAGACAGAGAGGACGAGGACCCATGGCGTTGCTGGTGTTCAGAGAAGGCAGGAGATTGCCTCCCGATCGCAATGTGTGCCCTGTGCAAGATGCTGCCTCGTGTTCCGCCTCTTTTTCTTTGGAAAATTAACTCATTTATTCAATTATAAGCAATGTTTGGGGATATCGCTTCGCTTTAACTTACCGGCCGACCCAAGGTAAGAGATAAACAGGCTTAACGACCGATTTATCGATTTTATCAGCCGACTATGTATTGGCAAGGTTTTCTACAAAAATCTTAGGTTTCCGTATGATCAGGATCAATCAACATGGAAAACTCGTGTTCCATGTCATGTGTATTCCTCTTAAGCGACATGAGATGTACCGGAAATAGCCATCTACACAAATAGAAGGTATCAAGACTACAAAAACTCAAATCAAAATAAAGAAACCAGGAGCTAAACCGGCTGTGTCCCACAGATTTCCAACCGATATCTTGAACAATGCTTAGAAGGATGGTGGCATCATTTCTACAATAAAAGGGATAATCCCAATAAGAGCATCATCCATCTAGACACTAGGAGGAGTTGAACAGGCTAACTTGATTTCTCATCTCTATTACTGTCACGTGTTCCACCTCGTTATCCGACGTTCTCCTCTCTTCCACTTGTTCCACCGCTCGAGCACCTCATCTCAGCTCCAAAAACAGGCCTCCTGCCTCTGAACCATCGCCTTGCAAAGTTGTGCGATAAGCGGGCTCCATCGGACACAACCCATATTAATCGTTGATGATAGGTCCTTTGATCACACATGATTAGTGTGAAAGTACACGTGTGCGATCAGGAGAGCTATTGCAAACAATCAGATGGAGTAAGCCATGTCAGATGTGTTGAATACCCCACAAATTTTCTTAAAGAAAACGTTTATGTTACTTTCATGCGACACACACATGATGCGTCCGGTCAAATCGTTTGATATATGATGATCCATCACAAACGCTTTCGTACTAGAAACATTTACGACCAGGTTGTGTATCGTAAACAGTTGTCTAGGACGAGACCGTGTGTGAATGTGTGGTGGTTCGTCATTGATCCCACCCAATATTTTTGTACCAACTGTGTGTTGCTAGTGGCCATCACCCATGGTATTCAATTGGTAACCGTGCATTGACCCAATTAGCAGATTTATTAGCCTATTATTAATCCATGTAATAAAAAAATTGTCATTTCATATCGAACAAATGTTTACCATGTTTTCATATCGAACACAAAATATATTTCATAACCATCTAATTAATGGCCATCAACATGTGTATAATTAACATCACAATACAAAGAGCTAGTTCACCGCAGCACAGTACACCATATATAGTTAGTTCACCTACATAAACATCGAGTCGCATATGTAAAATGTAAAATCTTTGGAAAGTAGTATCATTGATGGTAAATAGACAGATGGATCTCTTCTGCAAAACTGTTAAAGGAAGGCGAATATTGAGCCTTCGACGATGTTGAAGGTCCTTGCAACTTTATTCAAGCGCATGTGGATGACCGCCCGCCCATCCCCCGCCCTCTTGAGTAAGACTTCAATATTATACCATGGGTGTTGTATGAATACCTTCCTTGCATTATGAGCATCCAGGAGTTTTGAAAGGTAGTTATTCGTGAACTGCTTTGGAAAGGACTAAAAAAGATATGCCTAAATATGTGTTCCAAATATTGAAGGGTCTGCATATAGGAAACAAACAATGTAATTAAGACGGTTAGTACTGTCCAATAGTTAGCTGATGTCTTCTTCATTGCGCACACAAACAGTTTCTTGGTTTTCCTCACTGATTTCTTTTTTTTTGCGGAAAAACTTCCAATCTATTCATCTTCAATCATGGCAGTACAATGAATACCAGAAATAAAAATTACATCCAGAATCATAGACCACCTAGCGACGACTACAAGCACCGAAGCGAGCCGAAGGCGCGCCGCCGTCATCGCCCCTTCATCACCGGAGCCGGGCACAACTTGTTGTAGTAGACAGTCAGAAAGTTGTCGTGCTAAGGCGCAATAGGACCAGCACCCGTCGCCGATGAAAAATAACGTAGATCGAAAGGATCCAAACCGAAAGCACACGAACGTAGACAAACAACGATGCTAGACGCACCGCCGGAACGGGGGCCAGGCGGGGAGACCTTTATTCCATCTTCAGGGAGCCACCGCCGTCTCGCCTTCCTGAGTAGGACACAAACCCTAACAAGATTGAAAAAAAACGACTAAAAACGAAGCCCTCTCGCCGGCCCTTGCCAGGATCCACCGCGCCTCCATGGCCCTAGGGCCACCGGAGACGAGGCGGACCTGCGCCGGCACCGGCGAGAGGCACGAACCCTAACTTTTTTTTTTGGAGGAGGAGGCGGACTCACTGATTTCTTTATCCTAACAATATTTCTAAGTATCTTGAATCGACTGATATTCATGGACATCTCATTCTCTCATATGCAAAATGGGTGACACGAGGCCCGATGTGGAATACCTAAATATATTTTTCTGCAATTGCACAATAATGTGCTATAAGCCAAATAAAGGACCATGTGCAAACCTCGTTGGTAAACCTCACTTTCTCCCATTGTTACCCTGCAACTACATAAGGTGGATATTGATTAGGCTATGTGAGAACTGGCATACTCTCAATAACATGTTAATGAACAATAAACACAATGCAGACCCAAAAGATCAAGCGGTCGACGAGGCGGAGGTCATTGCGCCGCTCCGACGAGTCCGCCTCCGCGTCGTCAAAGCTATCTTTCTTCTCATCGTCGCGCACCCTTGGGTCAACCAGGCGGAGATCGCTGCGCCGCTCCGACGACGAGTCCGCGTCCGCGTCGTCAAAGGCACCCGTGGGGTCGACGCGGCGGTGGTCGCTGCGCCGCTCCGACGGGCTGGCCTCCGCGTCGTCGAAGGCACCTGCTTGCTCGTTGTCGGGCACCTTGGGGTCTACTCGGTGGCGGTCGCTGCGCCGCTCCGTGCGCTGCAACGGCAGACGCACGGGCGGCGCCGCAGCGGTGAGGGTGCAGTCCTCGAGCTTGCGCTCAAAACTCACCCCGCTCGGGCGCAGTGGCCCAGGAACCCGGCGTGGCGGCGGCGGCAGTGGCTGCATTGCTGCCCCCTTCTTTTTCTCGCTCTCTCGTATTACGGTTGCGGTTGCGGTTGCCGGGTGGCGTATGGGTATGGCGGTGGCCGGGTGTTGAGCAAGGAGGAGGAGGAGGAGTCAAGTCCTTCATATATACTCCCTCCATTTTTATATACAAGGTCATAAACTCATATTACAGGTACCAAGTTAAAATTTAATGCCTTACTTTGTAAAGCGTCTTTTCTTTTCGTTTAGTGTGATCATTAATACACCGCATGTATGCATGGAAGGGGTAGAAAGCTGATTGGAGTGTCATATTGACTGTGTGCATGCAAGTATTAAATAAGTTGCTAGTTCGAGTGAAAGGATCGATATGGTTGACTAGAGGGGGGGTGAATATGCAACTAACAATTTTTAGCTTTTCTTTAACAAATTAAACTTTGCATCAAAGTAGGTTGTCTAGATATGCAACTAGGTGAGGTACCTATATGATGCAACAACAACAACAAGTACACGAGCAAGTAAGGGAAACAACACAAGTAAACTTGCAAAAGTAAAGGCGCGAGATAACCAAGAGTGGAGCCGGTGGAGACGAGGATGTGTTACCAAAGTTCCTTCCTTTTGAGGGGAAGTACGTCTCCGTTAGAGCAGTGTGGAGGCACAATGCTCCCCAAGAAGCCACTAGGGCCACCGTATTCTCCTCACGCCCTCACACAATGCGAGATGCCATGATTCCACTATTGGTGCCCTTGAAGGCGGCGATCGAACCTTTACAAACAAGGTTGGGGCAATCTCCACAACAATTGGAGGCTCCCAACAACACCACGAAGCTTCACCACAATGGAGTATGGCTTCGAGGTGACCTCAACCGTCTAGGGTGCTCAAACACCCAAGAGTAACAAGATCCGCTAGGGATAAGTGGGGGGAATCAAATCTCTCTTGGTGGAAGTGTAGATCGGAGCCTTGTCACCCAATCCCGAGCAAATCAACAAGTTTGATTGGCTAGGGAGAGAGATCGGGCGAAAATGGAGCTTGGAGCAACAATGGAGCTTAGGGATGGAAGAGGTGGTCAAATAGAGGTAGGAGACGCCCCTTTTATACTCGTGGAAGAAATCCAACCGTTATCCACTTAGATCAGCCTGCGACATGCGGTACTACCGCTCCAGGGGCGCGATACTACCGCAAGGCCACGCGGTACTACCGTGGAGGACCACGGTACTTCCGCAGCAGTAGCAGAGGCCGGGACTAGCCTGACTGAGCGCAGTACTACCGCTCCCCCTTGTGGTACTACCGCAAGGCAGGCAAGCCAAAGCCTACGAAGAGCGCGGATGAAATAAAATACATCCGTGCCTACTTCTGCTGAAAAAGAAACTGTGCAAAAACCCGACACGGTACTACCGCGCACGAGGTGCGGTACTACCGTTGAGGCGCGGATGTGAAAAATTACAACCGCTCCTACTGCCGCGGCGCCACGGTACTAGGTATGAGGGCCACGGTACTACGGCTCCAGGGGAGCGGTACTACCGTGGCCTCCCGCGGTACTACCGCGCATGTCGTGCGGTACTACCGTGTGGGTGCGGATGTAAAAAATTACATCCGCTCCAACTACCGTACCGGAGCAGCACTAGGCCTGGGAGTTACGGTACTAAGGCTCCAGAGGAGCGGTACTACCGCAGGTGCTTGCGGTACTACTGCTCCATAGAGGAGTACTACCGCAAGTACAGCAGTAGCCGTCTGATTATGCACAATTAGGATAACGGAAAGACGCTCCAAAGTGCAAGGAAAGGTAGGACATGTGTACATGTTGATTCCACCAAAACCTTTCCGACGCGGACCCCCTCTTAATAGTACGGCTCTCCTACGACTCAAATCCACCAAAGAGAAACGTAGAACAACGCCGTCTTCAATAGTCTCCGAGGGGCACCGAATCGTCTCGTGCCTAGTGATGAAGCATCTGAGAAACTCAAGGCACACGATTAGTCCGCAAATGCATTGTCATCAATCACCAAAACACTTAAGGGATAAATATGCCCTTACAATCTCCCCCTTTTTGGTGGATTGATGACAATACGGGATTTGCACATAGATGAGATGATATTGAGCAAAGGCAAACCCCTCCTCTCTAAAATATAGACGGGCTCCCCCTAGATGTGTGCAATCTAGATGAATGCTTTGGACTGCATAGCACACAAACTAGGATCAACACTCCCCCTATATTTTAGAGACAAAGGCATGATAATTAACATCTAAGTAGAGCATAGCACAAAGGTAGCAAAATAAATCACAAACTCGCTAAGATAGATAGAGTGCATATGTCTTACACCATATGAAGTAAAGCAACCCAAAGCCAACCCAAAGCAACTGAAACAAGGTTCAAAACGAGAAAGCAGCAAACACACCGAACACGAACGACGACGCAAATCCCTACACTCTCTCCCCCTTTGGCATCGAGACGCCAAAAAGGCAAAGAGGACACCTACACACAAGGGGTGGCTCAGGCAGGGAACTCATCCCAAGGCTCCTCGTCAGACTCCTCGGCGGCAAGGATGGTCTCCTCGATGTCCTCCTCAGAATCAGTCCATTTGTAGCCTTGCTTCTCCATCCACTCGGCCTCTGGGGTGATGCGATCCTCAGAACCACCAGACACGTCCTCGCCATACAGCTTCAAGATCTTCTTGTCCCGGCGGCGACTCTCCTTAGATGCCACGTGAGTCCTGTACTGCCCCTTGACTTGCATGCAGAAAAGAGTCTTCATCTTGTCCTTCAGCTTGTTGGCCCACGAAGGCATAGAGAAACTCTGGGAAAACCTAGCAGCACGGCCCTCAGCAACATCCTCGGTGCCAGCATCCTCCTCATCAACAGCAGCCCTAGCAGCAGACGTGTGACTCTCGGGTAGTTAAGCTACAGTAACCCTCTGCTAATGATGCCACATCACTTTGAATACTGTTGCTAATTTCGCGTTAGTTCGGAATCGATTCAAATTCAATATAAAAATTAAGTAAACGTTTTAAGTTTTGAAAAGTTAAAACTAAAATGTGCAAACTGTGGCAAATAATCTCTAGGTAATACTGTTGAAGGAACCACACTTTTATAAAATAATTAATGCACTAAAATAAATAAAACAGCAGCAAAAACAATTAATTAAATGCATTTTACAATTAATAAAATATTAAACTATTTTATTAGGGTAACATAATTATTGTGGTAGTAGTATATTTGTTAATACTAATTTAGGCGTTAGTGATAACTTTTGTAAAACTAAATTTAAAAATAAACTAAAAGAAAACACAAAACGATGATTAAAAAGATAAACAAAACAAAAGCAAACAAAACAAAAATAGAAAATAAACAAAGGCTAAAAAGACCCCCCCTGCTGGGCCGTGGCCCAGCTGGCCACCAGGCCAGGCCCAACCGGCCACCCACTCGCCCCATAACCCCCCGCTAGCCCAAACCCTAACCTAATCGCACCCCATTCCCCCCACGAACGAATCCCTCTCCTCCCTCTGTTCCTCCCGATCTAGATCGGGGGAACTGCCCCCGACACCGCCGGTTGCCGCCCCGCCGCGCCTCTGTCCTCCCCCGCGGAGTCACCTCACTGGCGCCACCCCTCCGGGCCTCCTTCCTCTTCCCCCTACACCGCATCGTCTTCCCCGAGCTTCACGCACGCTCCTCCATGGCGTTCGCCGTCGTCCGCCGCCGACCCTGTCTCTTCGTCGCCGGCCATCCCCGAGCCTTGCCAACCCCCGTTCCCCTGCAACGCTGGTGAGGCCTCGGCCTCGGCCTTTCCTCCTCTCCCCCTTCCCTCTGTATAGGACGTCGTCGTGCCCACGACATGCGCCCGCGCCCAATGCACGCACGCACCACGCCCGCCATGGTCCTGTTCGCCGTACCTTCGCCCGCATCGCGCCCTCACCTGCAGCCGCGGTCGCATCTGTTCTGCCCCTGGCCCCCACTCCGCCTTGGTGCCGCCTCGCTTCCACGCCGTGGCCGACCCTCTGCTACTAGCCGGCTCCGGCCGCCCTCTGCCCTGCTTCGCCTACCCCGCTGCCGGCCTTGACCATGGCCTCGCCGGGGCCAGGTCCGGCCGCCGCTGCCCCTCCTCTGTGCATGTTCATGCATAGGAGGGAGGTGGCCTGAGCCACTTACAGGTGGGGCCCTCCCCCTATAAATCAGATAAAAGGAAAAGAGTAGAGAAAAACGAAAATGGAAAATAAAAGGAAATAGTAAAGTGAATTAGTTAATCAATTAATTTGTAATATAATTAGTTTAATTAATTAACCTTGCTTAATTTGACCTAATTATCTAGGTTAAGCGTTTAATCCTATTTTAATTAAACTGTGACTATGGCAGTGGGTCCTGCATGTCAGTTTGACCAGTCAAATACCATGTTGACTGCTGACATCCTGCTGATGTCATGCTGATGCAGTAAACCTGTTTTTGAAATAAACTAAATCTGTAAATTACAAAAATGTAATAAAACTTTGAAAATCAATATAAAATAAACCGTACCTCGGATGAAAATACTTTGTACATGAAAGTTGCTCAGAACGACGAGACGAATCCAGATACTCAGCCTGTTCGACCGCCACACATCCCTAGCATAGCAAACCTGTAACATTTCACCTCCGGTTCATCTGTCCGAAAACGCGAAACACCGGGGATACTTTCCCGGATATTTCCCCCTTTCGCCGGTATCACCTACTACCGCGTTAGGGCACACCGAACACCGCGTATTGCCTTGTTACGCTTTGTGATGCTTTGTTTGCTCTGTTATTTACTGTGTTCCCTCTCTGTTACTTCTTTCCGGTAGACCCCGAGACTGCAGGCGACCCCCAGTTCGACTACGGAGTTGACGACCCCTCCTTCTTGCCAGAGCAACCAGGCAAGCCCCCCCCCCCTTGATCACCATATATCGCCTATTCTCCTCTATACTGCTTGCATTAGAGTAGTGTAGCATGTTACTGCTTTCCATTAATCCTATTCTGATGCATAGCCTGACATTGTTGCTACATATGTTGATACCTTACTTGCAATTCTAAATACTTAGTATAGGATGCTAGTTTATCATCTGTGGCCCTACATTCTTGTCGGTCTGCCTTGCTATACTATCGGGCCGTGATCACTTGGGAGGTGATTACGGGTATATACTATACATATATACATACTATACAGATGGTGACTAAAGTCGGGTCAGCTCGTTGAGTACCCGCAAGTGATTTCGATGTGGGGGCTGGAAGGACAGGTGGCTCCATCCCGGTAGAGGTGGGCCTGGGTTCCCGACGGCCCCTGATTGTTACTTTGTGGCGGAGCGACAGGGCAGGTTGAGACCACCTAGGCGAGAGGTGGGCCTGGCCTTGGTCGGCGTTCGCGGTTGCTTCATAATAACATGCTTAACGAGAACTTGGTATTTGATCTGAGTCTGGCCACTGGCCTATACGCACTAACCAACTACGTGGGAAAGATATGGGCACTCGACGTTGTGGTATCAGCCGAAGCCTTCTAGACGTCAGCGACTGAGCGGCGCACGCCTGATTGGACCGCGTAACGTGACTTCCTTTGTAATGGAGGTTGCTAGGTCTGCTTCCGGCCGCCCTCGCAATGTGTAGGTGTGCAATGGGTGATGGGCCCAGACCCCTGCGCCATAGGAGTTAGACCGGCGTGCTGACCTCTCTGTTAGGCCTAGGTGGGGCTGCGACGTGTTGATCTTCCGAGGCCGGGCATGACCCAGGAAAGTGTGTCCGGCCAAATGGAATCGAGCGTGTTGGGTTATGTGGTGCACCCCTACAGGGAAGTTAATCTATTCGAATAGCCGTGTCCCTCGGTAAAAGGACGACCCGGAGTTGTACCTTGACCTTATGACAACTAGAACCGGATACTTAATAAAACACACCCAGACAAGATCCACAGACAACCCGGTGATCGCTTTTCCACAGGGCGACGAGGGGAGGATCGCCGGGTAGGATTATGCTATGCGATGCTACTTGGAGGACTTCAATCTACTCTCTTCTACATGCTGCAAGACAGAGGCTGCCAGAAGCATAGTCTTCGACAGGATTAGCTATCCCCCTCTTATTCTGGCATTCTGCAGTTCAGTCCACCGATATTGCCTCTTTACACATATACCCATGCATATGTAGTGTAGATCCTTGCTTGCGAGTACTTTTGATGAGTACTCACGGTTGCTTTTCTCCCTCTTTTCCCCCCTTTCCTTTCTACCTGGTTGTCGCAACCAGATGCTGGAGCCCAGGAGCCAGACACCGCCGTCGACGACGACTCCTACTACACTGGAGGTGCCTACTACTACGTGCAGACCGCTGATGACGACCAGAAGTAGTTAGGAGGATCCCAGGCAGGAGGCCTGCACCTCTTTCGATCTGTATCCCAGTTTGTGCTAGCCATCTTATGGCAACTTGATAAATTATGTCTGTACTCAGATATTGTTGCTTCCGCTGACTCGTCTATGATCGAGCACTTGTATTCGAGCCCTCGAGGCCCCTGGCTTGTATTATGATGCTTGTATGACTTATTTATTTTTAGAGTTGTGTTGTGATATCTTCCCGTGAGTCCCTGATCTTGATTGTACACATTTGCGTGCATGATTAGTGTACGATTGAATCAGGGGCGTCACAAGACGCCTCAGCACGAGTAGTAGTGTTGGCCCATTGGGGCTTGCCACGCAGACAGATGGGATCATGGCGAATCTAGTCTGGAGCAAGGAACTCCTCACCAGGGAACATCTTCTCCCACGTCTTTGAGATCAGCAGAAACAGATAGGGCCCATAGATAGGCACCTTGCGGTTGAACACTGCAAACCGAAGCTCACACCACATGATGTGTGAGACATCAAGTGGCTGAGTCTGAGACAAATGAGCCTCCTCGCAAATGAGCATCATATCCACCATGTAGGCATGAACTTTGTCCTTGTCACCAATGTGAGGGAACAGGGAGTTGCGGAAGATGCGATACATGATATCCAGAAAAGAGTTGAGCACCAACCCCGTCTTGCCATTAGCGAGCGCCTTCTCAACATAGTATGGTGCAAGCTTGTCCTTGTTGGCAGACTCAGAGTTTGCATGGGGGCGAACACCCACGGGAGTGTCGAGCCCGTCATCAGGAACCTGGAGCAAGTCCATGAACTCCTTCCAGGTAGCAGTCAGCTGACGGCCATTGGTCATCCAAGTCATCCTCCGCTCCTCATTAGAGTGAAAGTATACTGAGGCAAAGAACTGACAGATAAGCTCAGGGTCATAGTCAAGGTGAAACGATATCACATGCTCAATGCCAAACTGCTCCACCAAGTCCAGAGCCTCTCCAAAGTACTGACGGAACTTGTCCTTCCTCATGTGATGCATTTCAATCCATTTCACATCCATATAGGTATTCTGCTTGTTTTTGATGACATCCATATAGATGAGAGTCTGTTGCTTGTTCCAAAACAGCTCACACCCTTTGACAGAAGAATGAGGGTGCACATACGGGTGGAGTTGCCTGAGACGGACGTACTCAGATTGTGGTATCTCATCCATGCCCTTAGCGGGTTCCTTGTGCTTGCTAGCTGAAGTCTTGACATGGCGCTTGGGGGCAGAGGAGCCCTCCGGTGCTTCACCTGGATTGCGCAGACACTTGGAGCCCGTGTCACGACTGGGATTGGAACGGCGAGAGCCACCACCTGAGACACAAACGCAAAACACCAAGAAACGCAAAGAGGATCAATGCAAAGACCACGGCAAAGCACACGAAACACATAGAAAGTATACGTGAAGGTTGCCATGAGATAGATGTGAGCCACGGTAGTGCTGCCAGAGCCTGCGGTACTAAAATATTAGTACCGCTCCAGGTCGCGGTAGTACCGTGCGAGGTCACGGTAGTACCGTGGTTGGAGCAGTAGTAAAATTTTAGTACCGCTGTGAGCGCGGTAGTACCGCGCCAGACGGGTGGTAGTACCGGACTAGCGGTAGTACCGCGCCAGACGGGCGGTAGTACCGCGTCGCATCAGATCCAAACGTCGGTTCGAATCTGAAAAGAACCGCGAAACCATGGCGGCGCTCCGGTGATCAAATCTAGCACAGGACAAAAATACAAGTATAGTTCCTACGCAAAACTACTCTCCTTCATTCTACTCTTGCATAGAAATGGTCTAAGAATCTCTAGAACACACAAGTCTCCCCCAAAAACCTAGATGCAAAGATCTCAACAAAAGAGAAAAAGTTGGGGAAAAACCTTGGTCCATAGCAAGAGCACGTGGTGGGGAAAGATCCCACGGAATCACGAGAGGGCAGCCATGGGAGGAGATCCGGCGACGAACGCCGAAAGAGATACGACATGGGGGGGGGGAACTATGAATGGGTATGGGGGAGTTAGAACTCCCCCTGCCCGTCCTTATCCCCACGCGCCCACGCTAGCGCGGTAGTACCGCATATCATCGCGGTAGTACCGCTCAGGCGGAAGTACCGCACCGTAGCGGTAGTACCGCTCACCCAGGCGGCAGTAAAAAATTACTGCCGCGTGGGGGCGGTAGTACCGTGCTCCCCAAACGCGGTAGTACCATGGCTAGACACGGTAGTACCGTGAGCTCAAGACACCGCGGGTTTCAAACACGAGAAGAAGGCTTTCCAAGAAAACTTTTCACACAAGGAAGCCATAAGAACACGCACAAACCAAAGGCAGAAAGACAACAAGAAACCACCATGTGACACAACCTCTCAAAAAGGAGAGGGCGGTGGCCGGAGCCACCTATGTTTGAGTTAGATGGTATGGCACCGCGAAGAATTATCCTTGGGCCCATAACCAAAACTCGTCTTTGAAGCACAAGTACCATCAAAAATGTCTAATATGAAAGAGTTGATCTATTTATGCATAATGGGGGGAGGGAAAGTTCATTGAGAGAACAACACCCCCCCCTATGTCCATGCCTACACCTAAACAAGACAACAAGTTGAGTGTGGTGGGGGTGCACGGGTTCAAGTCACATTGCTCGAATCAATGATATTTAGCTCATGCCTTAACTCACGGAATCTTGCTTCATCCAAGGGCTTCGTGAAAATATCTGCAAGGTTATCATGAGTGTTGACATACTTGAGCTCGATATCCCCTCGCCTAATGTGATCCCGGATGAAATGATACCGAATCTCAATATGCTTCGTCTTGAAGTATTGCACCGGGTTGAGAGAAATCTTGATGGCACTTTTGTTGTCACACCAAAGAGGCACTTTGTCACAAATGACACCGTATTCCTTTAAAGTTTGCCTCATCCATAATAGTTGTGCACAACAACTATCGGCCGCCACATATTCCGCTTCGGTGGACGAGAGAGACACACAACTTTGTTTCTTGGAAGACCAACTCACCAAAGAGCACCCAAGAAACTGGCACCCTCCGGAAGTGGACTTTCTATCCACTTTGTCTCCCGCCCAATCGGAATCCGTAAAACTTTCAAGCTTGAAGTTTGCCCCTCTTGGGTACCATAAGCCAAAGTTTGGGGTATGAGCCAAATATCGAAAGATTCGCTTGACCGCCACATAGTGACTTTCCTTCGGTGCGGCTTGAAACCATGCACACATTCCCACACTCAACATGATATCCGGTCTAGATGCACAAAGGTAAAGCAAGGATCCAATCATGGAGCGATATACCTTTTGATCCACCGCTTTACCATTGGGATCAATGTCAAGTTGGCACTTGGTAGGCATTGGAGTAGAAGCCGGCTTGACATCACTTAGCTTGAATCTTTTCAGCATGTCTTGAGTATATTTGGCTTGGTTGATGAAGGTTCCTTCTCTTCTTTGTTTGATATCAAAACCAAGGAAGAACTTCAACTCTCCCATTGAAGACATCTTGAACTTGGAGGTCATGAGAGCGGCAAATTCCTCATTGAAAGCTTTGTTAGGGGAACCAAAGATAATATCATCAACATATAGTTGGCATACAAACAACTCCCCTTTGACCTTCTTAGTAAAAAGAGTGGGATCGATTTGTCCCACTTCAAATCCATGATCTTGTAACAACTCGGTAAGGTGGTCATACCACGCACGTGGGGCTTGTTTAAGGCCATAGAGTGCCTTATCGAGTTGATACACATGATCCGGGAAGTAGGGGTCCTCGAACCCGGGGGGTTGTTTGACATAGACCAACTCATTAATAGGACCATTAAGAAAAGCACTTTTCACATCCATTTGTTGCAACTTAAAGTTGTGATGGGAAGCATAAGCAATCAACAAACGAATGGATTCAAGACGAGCAACGGGAGCAAAGGTTTCACCGTAGTCGATACCCTCGACTTGGGAGTAGCCTTGTGCTACCAATCTTGCCTTGTTGTGAATGATGTTCCCATGAGCATCTTGCTTGTTCTTGAAAATCCACTTGGTTCCAATGACGTTGTGGTTCCCTGATGGCCTTGGCACCAATCTCCACACCTTGTTGTACTCGAAGTTGTTGAGTTCTTCATGCATGGCATTGAGCCAATCCGAGTCTTCGAGCGCCTCATAGACCTTTTGGGGTTCAACACAAGAGACAAACGCGTGATGTTCACAATAGTTTGCTAATTGTCTGTGAGTGCTTACCCCCTTTCTTAGGCTTCCAACCACATTCTCCATGAGATGGCCTTTGGTGGTGAGTTTGGAAGCAATCTTCACGGCACGACGCTCTAATTCCTCCTCGGGTGTGGAAGGAGGAGGGTGACTTGATTGTCTTGAGAGCCGTCTTGAGCTTGTTCTTGATCTTGAGCTTGCTCATGATCTTGAACTTGCTCGAGGGGGAGAACTTGACCTTGGGCATCATTTAAAGGTTCACCACCATCTTGAGGTTGATCTTGCCCTTGGTCTTGTTCACGAGGTTGAGGGCCTTCACTTTGTTCTTCGGAAGCGTGTGGGTCTTGGGGAGGTGATGGCTCCGCTTAAGTGGAGCATTGTCCTTCTCCTTCGGCCATAAGGGGTTCCTCAATGGGTAGAATATGACCAATACCCATTCTTCTTATGGCTTGGGGAGGAATTTCATCACCTACATCACAAGTACCACTTTGCTCCACTTGGGAGCCATTATTTTCGTCAAACTCCACGTTACACGTCTCCTCAATGAGTCCGGTGGACTTGTTGAGAACACGGTAAGCATGAGAGTTTGTAGAATAACCAACAAATATGCCCTCATGAGCTCTAGCCTCAAATTTAGACAAACAAACACCTTTCTTGAGAATGAAACACTTACAACCGAACACCCGGAAGTACTTGAGGTTGGACTTGTTGCCGGTGAGTATCTCATAGGGAGTCTTGTTCAAGCCTTTGCGGAGATAGAGCCGATTGGATGCATGACATGCGGTGTTGATGGCTTCAGCCCAAAAGTTGTATGGAGACTTGAACTCTGCCATCATGGTCCTTGCCGCATCCATCAACGTCCGGTTCTTCCTCTCTGCTACACCATTTTTTTGAGGGGTATATGGTGCAACATATTGATGCTTGATCCCCTCATCACTAAGAAACTCATCCAAGGTGTAGTTCTTGAACTCGGTGCCGTTGTCACTTCTTATTGTCAAGATCTTTGCATTATGTTGACGTTGAGCTTCATTTGCAAAGTCGATGACGGTTTGTTGAGTCTCACTCTTCCTCTTGAAGAAGTATACCCAAGTGTATCTTGAATAGTCATCCACAATCACCAAGCAATAGTTTCTACCTCCAAGACTATCAAAAGATGGAGGCCCAAAGAGATCCATGTGAAGGAGCTCCAAGGGTCTCTTCGAGTAGATGATAGTAGTGGGAGGGTGAGCCGTCTCATGTAGCTTTCCTTCGATACAAGCACTACAAGCACGATCTTTGGCAAAACTAACATCCGTTAGTCCACGGATATGGTCCCCCTTGAGAAGACTTTGCAAAGATCTCATATTGGCGTGGGCTAAACGGCGATGCCAAAGCCATCCCACGTCAACTTTAGCCATTAGGCATGTCACGGTCTTAGTGGGTCGCTCTGAAAAGTTAATCACATAGAGACCGTTCTCGACATGCCAAACAAAGGCTACTTTAAGAGTCTTGCTCCACAAGAGGGTCACGGTATCAATGTTAAAGAAAGTAGAAAAACCCATGAGTGCAAGTTGACGAACGGAAAGCAAATTGTATGCAAGGGACTCAACAAGCATGACTTTCTCGATCGTTAGATCATGAGAAATGACAACCTTGCCGAGACCCAATACCTTAGAATGTGATGCATCACCCCACTCGACATTGGTGGGCATAGATGGAATCTTTTGCACGTCCACCACCAAGTCCTTGCTCCCGGTCATATGATTTGTTGCTCCACTATCGAGCAACCATGATCCCCCACCGGAAGCAAACACCTACAAGAGATCAATGCTTGGTTTTAGGTACCCATTTAGTAATGGGTCCTTTGATGTTAGTAACAAGGGTCTTAGGAACCCAACCATTCAATGTACTCATAAGGAGAACCAACAAATTTAGCATAAACATGTCCATCACTAGCACGGCACAACACATATGACGGGTTAAAGTCGCCGGCTTTGTTGGAGGAAATGCTTTTGCCCTTTTGGACATCAACCCCCTTCACTTTTTCCTTCTTCTCCTTAGGAGCACCCTCTCCCTCTTTCACAAAAGTTTGCTTGAGAGGAGGAGGACGTTTGGTCTTGTCGTTCTTCTTCTTGCTCTTGGACTTGGGTGCAAACCCAATTCCCTCCTTGGCCACAACTTCCTTCTGATTGCTCAAAAGGTCGTTGAGGTTCTTCTCACCTTGAATGCATGTCACAAGGCCTTTCTCAAGTTGATCCTTTAACTTGGCATTCTCCTCCACAAGGTGCACATGCTCACAACACGGGTTAGTAGCACATGCATTATCAATTAATACCATATGAGGAAAGGTGGCCTTTTCCTTGGTTAGCTTAACTTGGAGTTGAGCATGAGACTCCTTGAGGTTAGCGTGAGCACCCTTCAAGACCTTGTGGGCCTTGTCAAGTATCTCAAACTCCTCTTTGAGTCTAGCATGATCAACCCCAAGTTTAGCCTTCTCGGAAGTTAGCACACGAGACACGACAAGAGCATGATCAAGATCTTTCTTTAACTTAGCATGGTCATCATTGTGTGACTCCTCAAAAGTCAAACGATGCACACGCTCTTCCTCAAGAGCATTAGAGAGATCCCATATCTCATCGGCATAGTCACGACTATGACCTTCCATCTTAGAGATGGTTTCTTCGTGAGCCTCGATCATGTCATTGGCCTCACCAAGTTGTTCCAAGAGAGCAACAAAATGCTTCTTGGTCTTGCCCTTGAGCTTACTCATAAAAGACTCAAATTCATTCACTTCTTCATTAAACTCATCATGTTCATCAATGCAATCCTCCACGGAGGGATTAGTAATGATGGTGGTTTTAATGTTGGGGGTTACCTTGTTTGAAGCTTTAGCCATGAGGCACTTGGCGGTGATGTTCTCGTTGGGTGAATCAAAGAGAGACACCCGGGGAGTAGTAGCAATGGCAACGGATGCCATGGCCATCGCTTCTCCATTTTCATCATCATCGTCATCCTCTTGGTATTCTTCTTGAACCACCAACCCACGAGTGGGAGTCTTCTTGGCGAAGTTGTTCTTGTTGGGGAAGGACTTGGCTTTGTCTTTTCGGATGAACTTGCCACCATTGTCTTCCCGCTTCTCGTAAGGACAATCCGCAACGAAATGGCTCACATTGCCACAGTTGAAGCAAGTTCTAACTCGTTGCTTGCCCTTGACGCCACTTGAGTTGTTCTTGTTGAAGTTGGGTCTTGTATTCTTCTTGCTCCAAAATTGTCTTGAAGCAAGGGCCATGTGCTCATGATAATCATATTTGGTGTCTTCGGGGTTGCTCTCCTCATCTTCCACTTCTTCCTATTCTTCCATAATAACCTTGGCCTTCAAAGCAAGGTTGGGCTTCTTTGCCCTTTGAGAACGGAGCACCGCATTGTCGGCGGTCTTGTCCAAGATGCTCATTGCAACGAACTCATCCAACACTTCACTTGAGGTCATGGAGTGGAAGTCCGGTCTTTGACGAATGATGGATGACATGGCCTTGTTGTAGGGCATCATGGCCTTGAGGAACTTGCGCTTGATCCAATTGTCATCCGTGTCCTTGCTTCCATGATCTCGGAGTGAGACCGCGAGTTTGGTCACTCTTTGAAAGAGCTCACGAGGTTCTTCATCTTATTTCATTGCAAACTCATCGGCTTCATCTTGCACCACTTCATAGTTGGAGTGTTGGATGCTAGACTTCCTCGATAGAGAGACACAACACATTTCCATGCGTCTTTAGCCATGGCATGAGGTCGAAGATGAGGGAGATCTTCGGGAAGGATTGCATCTTGGATGATGAAGAGAGCACTCTCATTGAATTGGTTGTCCACGGCTTCTCGAGGGGTGAAGTTGCTTGGGTCATGAGGATAGAAACCTTCTTCAATGATTCTCCAAAGGTTAGTATTCACATGTTTTAAATGACGCTTGAAGCGATAAACCCAAGAATCAAAATCTTCATGTTTCTCATACTTAGGAGGAGGACCCGCATGATTCAAATGAGTAGAGGGAATCGGTCCTCCATAAATTGGGGGTTCCACATGGGCAAAGATGCCGGTGCCATTTCTACCACTAGTAGAGGGACTCTTTTCACTGTTAGCTTCCCCCTTGTCGGAGGTCGCATCCGTCACCTTGTTAGTGGGATCACCCACTTTCATCGGCGAGGTGGACAGTTTAAGCCCTTCAAGAAATTTAGTAAGCATGCTTTCAACCTTGGTCGTCATGGAGTCTTTCAATGTGTCTAGAGCCACATTGAATTCCTCACGAGAGACCGAGGTTCCCCCATCGGCCGTAGACGAGACGGGATTCACACCGGAGTGCTCCTCCGCACCGTCTGTGGTGTCAACCATACTCTTCGGACGGCAAAGTCCTTAATAAAGAGACGAGGCTCTGATACCAATTGAAAGGATCGATATGGTTGACTAGAGGGGGGTGAATAGGCAACTAACAATTTTTAGCTTTTCTTTTACAAATTAAACTTTACATCAAAGTAGGTTGTCTAGATATGCAACTAGGTGAACAACCTATATGATGCAACAACAACAAGTACACGAGCAAGTAAGGGAAACAACACAAGTAAACTTGCAAAAGTAAAGGCGCGAGATAACCAAGAGTGGAGCCGGTGGAGACGAGGATGTGTTACCGAAGTTCCTTCCTTTTGAGGGGAAGTACGTCTCCGTTGGAGCGGTGTGGAGGCACAATGCTCCCCAAGAAGCCACTAGGGCCACCGTATTCTCCTCACGCCCTCACACAATGCGAGATGTCGTGATTCCACTATTGGTGCCCTTGAAGGCGGCGACCGAACCTTTACAAACAAGGTTGGGGCAATCTCCACAACAATTGGAGGCTCCCAACAACACCACGAAGCTTCACCACAATGGAGTATGGCTTCGAGGTGACCTCAACCGTCTAGGGTGCTCAAACACCCAAGAGTAACAAGATCCGCTAGGGATAAGTGGGGGGAATCAAATCTCTCTTGGTGGAAGTGTAGATCGGAGCCTTGTCACCCAATCCCGAGCAAATCAACAAGTTTGATTGGCTAGGGAGAGAGATCGGGCAAAAATGGAGCTTGGAGCAACAATGGAGCTTAGGGATGGAAGAGGTGGTCAACTAGAGGTAGAGACGCCCCTTTTATACTCGTGGAAGAAATCCAACCGTTGTCCACTTAGATCAGCCTGCGACATGCGGTACTACAGCTCCAGGGGCGCGGTACTACCGCAAGGCCACGCGGTACTACCGTGGAGGACCACGGTACTTCCGCAGCAGTAGCAGAGGTCGGGACTAGCCTGACTGAGCGCAGTACTACCGCTCGCGCGGTACTACCGCTCCCCTTGCGGTACTACCGCAAGGCAGGCAAGACAAAACCTACGAAGAGCGCGGATGAAATAAAATACATCCGTGCCTACTTCCGCTGAAAAAGAAACTGTGCAAAAACCCGACGCGGTACTACCGCGCACGAGGTGCGGTACTACCGTTGAGGCGCGGATGTGAAAAATTACATCCGCTCCTACTGCCGCGGTGCCACGGTACTAGCTATGAGGGCCACGGTACTATGGCTCCAGGGGAGCGGTACTACCGTGGCCTCCCGCGGTACTACCGCGCATGCCGTGCGGTACTACCGTGTGGGCGCAGATGTAAAAAATTACATTCGCTCCAACTACCGCACCAGAGCAGCACTAGGCCTGAGAGTTACGGTACTAAGGCTCCAGAGGAGCGGTACTACCATGACCCCCAGCGGTACTACCGCAGGTGCTTGCGGTACTACCGCTTCGTAGAGCAGTACTACCGCAAGTACAACAGTAGCCGTCTGATTATGCACAATTAGGATAACGGAAAGACGCTCCAAAGTGCAAGGAAAGGTAGGACATGTGTACGTGTTGATTTCACCCAAACCTTTCCGACGCGGACCCCTCTTAATAGTACGGGTCTCCTACGACTCAAATCCACCAAAGAGAAACGTCGAACAACACCGTCTTCAATAGTCTCCGAGGGGCACCGAATCGTCTCGTGCCTAGTGATGAAGCATCTGAGAAACTCAAGGCACACCATTAGTCCGCAAATGCATTGTCATCAATCACCAAAACACTTAAGGGATAAATATGCCCTTACATCGAGGAATTATCATTAAATTTTGTCTCGATTATTGTTGGTGGCCTTGTATAGATGCAAAGTGTATTTTTCGTAGTGGCCTTATATAAGTAAATGGAGAGAGTCCTATGGGAAAGGGGAAAAGTCGTTGCCGGTAGCGGTTGGTCCACCTCGCCACATTGGACGGCAATCGGCGGCACGCACTCTCGAAAATGTTGTTTACTTATTCTCTCTTCCCTGCTGTAATTGCAAACTTGCAAATCTCCATCGCCGTTTGTTGATGCAGTAGCTAATCTCCATCGGCCACTCGATGTGTGCCGAGCTCGAGGACCCTGCGAGACCCATGGACCATGGTTACACCATGCTTGCTAAGGGCAACTCCCAACGCATGGCCCGTCCAGCCGCCTCCGTTGGGGTAAACGGACAGAACATGCGACCCAACGTGCAGGAGGAAACGGATCAATATCCATTTTTGGTACATTTTTGACCCATTCCTGGTTTAAATTTTGGCCGCGCATGCGTCGAAACGGACAGCGAGCGGACGGGAGGGACGCACGCCCTTGTCCTGCCCTGGCCCTCCCGCCAGGATATGCCTGCCCAGTTTCCCTCCTCTTTGCCCAAAACCCTCCCGCACCCTCCCGTGCCTCCCTCCACCATGGCCGGTGGCCTGACGAATCCCGGCAACCCTACCGTGGCTGCGCGTCCCGCGGCAAAGAAGAAGGCTACCAAGGAGCCGCAGTCGGAGCTCATGCCAGCGGTAGTCGCCAAGCTCGATGCCTAGTCGGCCAAGAGGAGGAACAACCAGCGGACAAAGATGGAGGAGAAGGACGCTACCGACTACACCACCGAGGCGGCCGTGCTGTGTGCCGCGCATCACCAGGCCGAGGTCAAGGACAAGGAGCCCATCATCGCCAAGGCACACACCCTCCTCATGTTAGGGTCGTGCCGACCCCCACAGGCCATTCTGCCGGTCACGGCCATGCCCGCGGCCAACACAAGCTCGTTGGTCGTTCGTCCTTCGCAGCACCGGCCCCCGAGCTCGTCCATCACACCCTAGACGCCAGGGTATTGTGGGTCGTCGTTGCATGGCCATGGGCAGACACGGTTCTCCACATCGTCGGACTGCAGCGTGGTCATTCCGGCCACGCCCGTGGGCGTCATCAACCTCAACGTCACCCCGGGGTACAGTGGCGCTGGCCCGCCATCCGACGGGATGCAAAGGAAGCAGCCCCGGTCGATCCCTTCGGCCAACATGGCCGGCGCCCGCAGGCTGTTCGACGAAATGCCACTGCCGACGCCGACGGTCGACGACCATGACTACGCGGCGTTCATGGAGAATGTCATCTTTGAGGGCCGTGGTGAGGCCTTCCACGTCGACGGCCAAGGCCAAGCTTTCGACAATGTAAAAAATACCACGTTAAAACTACTATATTCATGCTTGTGACAAAAAATATAGATGACATGCGGAAAAATTGCCATGGTATGGACAATGAAACTGCCTTAAGAACAATACATATATTCTGCATGGGGCCATATAAAATCGTTGCCAACTCAAACAAAAAACTATCAAAAAACATGCCAACTCAAACAAAACTATGTGAAGAAGGATGGCAATTGTTGGACACACGGCAACTGTCCAATGATGTAGCATGGCGATTAACTATGCTCACAACGTTGCCCAGCCGAAAAATCATGTTTAAATTAATCAAAAAAGGTAAAATCATGGCAATTTAATTTCCTTAAGGGGCCATTCCTTTCCTTTCTTGTCTTCTTCTTTGATTTATTCTTTTATATGGTCTTCTTCCTTTGACTTGATTTGACTGTTCTCTAGTGATGATGTGGCATTCCACATAGGATGAGGAGTGGCCCCTTAAGTAGGATTAAAATCCTCTCCTACAACACTCGGATTTAGGACATCAAATTATCAAGCTAATGCATCAATATTCTCATGATTGGCCGTGAGAACAAAACTGTTTAGTAGCAATCACAAAAGGAATTTGACATGGCAAATGCTGAGACATGCAAAAAAGTAATGTTGAGACATGAAAAAATTAACAAAATTATAGTCTTTTTTCATAAAAACGTTAATGCTAATGAGATCCATCGTAAAATTGAAGACAATACAAAATGCTATTGATCATTGATGCTTATACCAAACCTAAAGGAAGCTACAGCCGTTTCACCAAACTTGGTACTGCGGTCAAGCCCTGTCAGACAAAACACCAACCACGAACCATGACACTGAATGGAAATCGCTACCGATAACATAGTCACTTGGGTTAATTACCAGCACCTATGAACTAGTGATGGTACAAATACATACAATCCAGAGCTCCCCATAGATTGGTTGGCAATGAATAACAGCAGCACCGCGTGTACTACTACTACTACTACTACTACCAAAGATCAATATTAAGTGGAAATTAAGTGGTTGTCGAATCTCGAAATGATTTTTAAAGGCGAATATAAAGTGTGAGTACACCATAGCAAGTGGCGAAGGCACCCACCGGGCACCCGCCGCGGCGAGGCCAAGTCGAGGACAATGCCCGCGCTCCCGAACCTCTCACCGGACCGCGCAACGAAGTGCCGGCAACATGCGTGGAGGAGGCGTCCGCCGTCACAGAACGCACAGGCAGCGTCGAGTGCGTGAATGTTGTCAAGAGACGTCCAACTTCGACAAACGCCATCACTGGACAACACAACGCGGGAGTTGCCGCAGTTGGTCCACTGCGCTATCGTGGTGAAAAGCGAGTACGGGAGCGTTCACGCTCGGACGTCAGTGAGGGAGCGACTAAATTTTTTGACATGGTGAATGGGGGAGCATCCAGATCTGTGCGAGCGTTCCGATGTCAAACAAAGAGTCAGATCTGAATCATTAAAACTCTGACGTCATATTTTTGACATTTAGGTAATTTATACGACTACTAAGTAGAGTATTTGATACAAACTCTAGAGACAGAGATAGAACTAGGTTAACTCAATATATTGCATTGTACCCCAACCCTTCCTCTCTTGTACTGTACTCATTATATATCTCTACGTAACAGATGATCCCGATGAAAACAGCATGAAATATTTAGCCTTATACGAAACTAGCGCTTCACAGTGCCTAGCTCGCCAAGGCACCGCGAGGGAATTATATGGGCTCCAAAATATCAACCCACAGCGCCGGCCCCGGCGCCGGCGTCAGCGACGACGAGGATAGGATCAGCATCCTCCCCGACCACCTGCTGCATTACATCTTGAGCTTCATCCCCGCCCAGGACGCTGTCCGCACGGGCGTGCTCTCGCGGCGGTGGCAGCGCGTCTGGATCGAGGTCCCGACCTTCGCCTTCTCGGACGACACGCGATCGACAGCAGGGTTCGCCGACTCGCTGCACAAGGTGCTCGCTCGCAGTCGCAGCCACATCGATGTACTCAAGATATCCATCAGGCATCCTCTGCACATGGCCCGTGCAAACGTGTGGCTCCAGCAGGCCGTGGAGCGTGTCCATGGAAGCACCAGCATCAGCTTCGTCTTCCCACCGAAACCGAATGATTGTTCTTCAGCGTCTGCCGGCAACCGGGTCGTGCTGGATTGGCCGTGCGGCGGAAGGACGACGGCTTTGTCGCTGGACTTTTCCTCGGATGGCATCGGAACACTTAGAGTGCCGCCGGCATCCGCTGCGGTGTCCAGCTCACTTACAGAGCTGAGTCTGAAATCCCTACAGCTCGACGGCAGCCGCTTCTCCGATTTCGTGTCATCTTGCTGCCCTCACCTTAGAAAGCTCTTCCTGCACACCTTCGGCAACATGGACCACCTCAGGCTCTCCAACGATGCCCTGGAAGATCTTGATCTGGACTTCACCTCAGGCAGCTGCACCAGCCGCGGCCTCCGGCAGCTGCAGGTGTCGTCGCGCAACCTTCGCCGCCTACGCATCCACGACATCTTCTCTCCGGAGGTTAGATTTTCAATGAAGTGCACGACGGCAGCAAGGTGGCCAGCTTCCGCACTCCGCGACTGGATCACCTCTTCTGGACTTGCAGCGCATTTATGCACCCGAGCAGGGTCGAATTCGCGGACAGCTTGGCCACGGTTCGCCGCCTTGACCTCGCGCTCATGACCCACGCTTGGGTGGACGATACCTACCTCTTCCACAACAAACTTGCCGTATGGCTCCTTCGGCACTGCACCGGCGTCCGCTGCCTAAAACTCGCCCTCTGGAATTTCGCCCGCCATGTAAGTCGACTAAGATTTATCAAGACTGTTAATCTAATAATTAGTTAATACCTACATGCTCCTAGACAAAAGTTCTAGTCCTGACTTTTCTAATAGTTTTTTTTAGAAAATTACAATTCATCTAGGATGCATTGTTTTATCAAAAAAGTTGTTTCAATACAATTCACTCCTACTTATATTATACTAATTTCATTAGATAATTATACCATCTCGTCCAATGAGTTCGAATTCAAACTCATAGGGCCGATCATTATTAATTTTATAGGATAAACCAGTACTACAAGGACACCTCATACAACATCTTCAACTCTTATTTACTCCCTCCGTTCTCAAATATTTGTCTTTCTAGACATTTCAAATGCACTACAATATACGGATGTATATAGACATATTTCAGAGTGTAGATTCACTCATTTTGGTCCGTATGCAGTCATTTGTTGAAATCTCTAGAAAGACAAATATTTAGGAAAGGATGGAGTATAAGATATGCAATTTGAGTCAGGGATGGCTACCTTAGTTCGTACATATAGTTTTTGGTTACAAAATTATTAAATTTCCCTCATCTGTTTGTTTATTTGTATTAATATTGTTATTCTATTAGATTTTTATTTTATTGTTGGTGTACATATTTTATTTTTAACCTGTTTAAGTAACTTTTAGTTACTCTCTTAGAAGATGAGATGATAGAGTAAGAATTCAAAATAGTTAAGAGCGTCAAAATTTGGTCGCACTTTTCTATCTACAAAAAAAAAACCTTAAAATGCCATTCTGGTGATTCTCATATCAGTTTGTCTAATTCACATCTAGATGTTTTTTAAGGATGTCACATCTAAACTTCCACAAACATATAATGCAGCAACAAGAAATAAAAAAAACTAGGACAAAAAAATAGACCACAAACAGAATGAACATTAGCTTAGATGTGACATAATTATGTCACATCTTGATGTGTCCTAGACAGACCCTTCTCATATACCGTCATGGAGCACAAAAAGAAATCCTACCGTCTTTTATTTTTCATGGGGATAACAAATCCTTCTAATACCCTCTTAGTGGCAACATATAGGGTCTATAGATTTTGTCCTAAGACCTAGTTTTCAAGGCGGGGTCAATTTTTGAAGGGAGGAAATTTCACCAATACACATGGCTAAGGGCTATTGTAAAAAAAGAACTCCAGAGGATTTTAACCGATTCCCCAAACTTTAGGTGTAATGGCTAACAAAAACTGGATAATCATGGTAATTAGGAGTTTTTTTGCGGGAAGTGGTACTTAGGAGTTTGACTACAAATATGACCTCCCGGGCACACCCATCATTGACTTACGAGTTTGACTACATCTAAAATCAAATAGATACATTTTTCTCCGATCAAAGGGGCCACCCGCCCCCATTTTCGTTAAGAAAATGGAATGCCTACAAACAGAGTAATTCAGTATTTTAAAACAGGGGGTCCCTAGCATCCATGCGCACGCATCAGGGGAAATGAAAGCAACCTACAATTCCGAGACACCTGAAACATATCCAAGGAATGCTACACAACGCCAGTAGCACCAAACCCAAACAGACCATCTACAAATCATACAAAAGCTAGCTCACAGTCCAGAATAACAAGTAGACAGGTGCCATTGGCACAATCTTCGAACGTTAGGTCTCCAGCCGTGAGTTCTTCTGAAGATATCACGCGCCACCTGAGAGATTCTTCTAGTTACTTCACTAAGCATGCCTTGTGTCCCTTTTTCTGTAAAACAATTAATCCACGAGTCCAGCAGTGCACACACAACGAAAATAACATTAGTAGGCTCCTTAGGAAGTATAAGTTGAAAACAAGATTTATTCATGGTTTTCCAAATAATCCATGATAAAGCAACACTACCAACAAAGACAATGGCCCTATATTTACCAGTATATTCTGGCAGCCAATTTTGACACAAATCAAAGAAAAAGGAGGGTGTTTTGGGGTTACCAGCGCCCCACAAATTACATTCCATAGAAATCTAGCAAGAGAGCAAGTAAATAGAAGTTCATCAATATTCTCCTCAGCCCCACAATACTCATATTCTTTTGACCCTTGTCCGTCCTTTTTATACTAATATTATCCTTGGTTAGGATCCTTCCCTTGATACTAGCCACATAAAAGCTTTCACTTTCAGAGGTATTTTCATTCTCCAAAGCCCTTAAAAAGGGAAAACAGCCTGTCTAGCAATAGTAAATTGGTACAAAGATTTAACAGAGAAGACTCCTGATTTAGTCAAGAGCCATTTGACTTTGCCAGGTTCCTCATTCAAGGTAACCTGACTACACATTTGTAGCAATTTATTCCACATAGCCAATGTGTCCCCATATAAGCATCCTCTAAACCTAATGCAATCAAATTTCAGTTGAAAGACCTTAGCTACAGTAACATTCGAATGAATACATTATGAACATATTTATTATGGATCTATTGATATTGATTTGGTATGATTGATGTTGCTTTTTTTATGAACTTGGTCAAACTAACAAAGCTTATTTGATGACGTATGGGCCATATATTCTGGAACGGTGGTAGTATGAGTTTGGTGTAATTGAAAAATGAAAAGACGTCCAGTCCATGGTAATGGCAACTCATACTTGTGATGGAACACATGAAAAGACATACAATACTGTCACATTAGATTGGTTACAAACGGACCCCTATATGAGTTGGTGGTTCTCATCAAAGAGATCTTAGCTATATGTATGCTTTCTCTTCTTTCTTTTTTTGCATTTTGTGTTCGATTAAATTGGTCTTATAATTGTTTTTACATGTATGTGTGTTAAACAAATTATTCGATACTATACATAGTCTTCCATTCGGCTGTGTTAATTCAATCCACAACAAACATATATACTTGAACCTTCAGTACCATATTATTATGCACATGAACTTATTAGTTAGTGGGTATTATTATTATTATTATTATTAGTTGTTGTTGTTGTTGTTGTTGTCGTTGTCTCGCTAGTCTGAAGGTGAGTAATAAGTGTATTCTTTGACATGCCCATCACAGCCCATGCAGACTGTTGGTGTACTTGACGAGGCATCGTTGGCACAGTACGAGGATCTGATGGTATCGATGCCCCAGCTTAGCAATGTCGCTGAACTAACGGTGGCCACCATGTTGGATCATCATGCGTATGGAGCCAGTATAGCAACTCTACTCTCTAGGTGTAATTACGTAGAGAAGCTTACCATCATTGTCAGAGACAAGGTAGGTTCGTCGCTAAGTTAAGTCTTAGTAGCACACAATTGATTAAGTTAGCATGTCACTCTAGTCTGAATTAACTCAACATAAACTTGTTATTGCAGAAATTAGAGGATGAGTACGCGTGCGTGGACGCAGCAATGTGTTGGTGCAAGTGTCCGACCAACTGGAGAGAGCAGAAGTTGCGCCTCAATTTTCTTCGGCATGTCGACTTCCGTGGCTTCAAGGGGACGACTGGCTGGATGGCAGACCTCTCTAGACTGATGCGTTCTCCACAGATCAACGGTGCAACTGAGGATCCCACCACTGCACTAATTGTGTACAGATGACCGATCGAAAGTCCAATTGCCAAGTATCATGTACTCCCATCCTTAGGGTACTCCCGGTGCTCCAAGTTTAAAAAAGACATTCATAAATATTTTTAAAAATTCCGGAAGAAATGTGAATGTTCGCAAGGAATGCGACTATAACCCCTAATAAATTCAGATGCAAACTCGAAATGTACATTAAGAAACAAAAATGTGAAATCTAGCATCTATAGTGTAAAAAAAAAGATAAAATCAACATTGACACTATTTACATCTGGATTTCACATTTTTGTTTCTCAATGTACATTTCGAGTTTAGACATGAAATTTTTAGGAGTACCCCAAGGATGGGAGTACGAGATATTTTCCTCCCCCCCCCCCCCCCCCCCCCCCACCCTGCTCACAAACTATCAATCATGGTATTGATATTGCAATGACTAGATATGTACACAAAATTAGTTGTAATTTTTATTACTTTTGGTGTTTTATGTACCGCCATGACAGATGATAAATAGATTGGAAGTTTCTCTCGCAAAAGAAATAATAATATGCATGCATTAGAGGTTCATTTGTAGATTAGAAGTAGGACCGGAGGAGAACATGTTTGTACATATATAAATTCATTTGTGCTGACTTCTCAGTTTTGTCATCAAATTTCTTTGAACGTCGCTTCGGTACAACCCCTCTCACTAAACGTATAAAGTGTAATATGGACCTTTAACAAATCGTATCACTTTCATATGTATGATGGGTTGCCGGCCGGAACGTAAACGTCGTATGTTTGGGGAGTGATTTTCTGTTAAACTTCAAAAAAGAGTGCGGGCGACATGAATCAAACTTTTCACCTCTTTGTTCTCCTGACTATTTACTTCTTTTTTCCATTTCTTCTTCTGTAGTTGGAGGAAGCCTCCGGTTTCGCTGGGCCGACCCATTTTGAAACAATATTTTTTTCCACTATTTCTTTTTTTGTTGTTGTTCATTTTTTGTTTTTTATTTTTCCTTTTTGTTTCTTTTTACTTTTCTAAAAATGATCGCGCTTTTATGATTTTGTTCAAATTAAAAAAAACCTTTTTTCCAACTACTGTTCCTAGAATACAAATATTCGAATTTCCAGAAAATTATACAGAAATTTCAAAAAAAACTCATGTCTAAATTGCTTAAAAATTCAAAACATGAACATTTAGAAAAAAGAGCAAACAAAATTTGAACATGACCATTTTTTTAATTTTTTGAATATTTTCCGGAAACACTAAAATTTTGGAACTTAAAAAAATACAAACAAATTGGTATTTGTTTTTGAATTTCCCTTTTCAATTTGCGTGAGTTTTTTTAAAAAAGAGGAATATTTTTTAAATTATGAACATACTTTAAAAGTGCAAACAATATTTGAAACTCTCGAACATTTTTTGAATTTGTAAACAAAATTTTCATGGCCTTGTACGACCAGTTCAAGGCATCATGCCAAGTTGTTTGAGTTTTCAACAAGTTTTGTGTTTTCTGCAGTTTTCTCGGTGAAAAAAGACCAAAATATTGAAGGTATATCAACATGCATACGGTGTCGAAATTCGTTCAAACTTTGCATGGACGCCTACCATGGGCACAATCACCTTCTTGCAAAAGTTTGGGTCATTTTAAAAATGTCCAAAAATAGACCATATTCAACGGAGGGTTCTATTTGAGAGCACGTTGTTTTCCATTTTAGGCGGGCCTTCCCATTTTATGCATCCAAGCCTGGTTTGAATGACTTTTGTCACCGTATGCACATTGCGACAGTTCGGGCATTTATCGGCCTGTTTGTCGCGGGAAAACTCTAGAAAATGCAAAACCTGTCAAAAACCTAAACAACTTGGTATGGTATCTTAAATTGCTCACACAAGACCATGGAAAAAAGGGGCCATTTCAAGGATGTGAAGAAACAACTTGCTCACAGATGGAACTCAGGGTGTGCAAAACCGAACCAAACACCAAACCAAACCAAAATTTTGGTTTTTCGGGTTTTGATTTGAGGTTGAAATCTAAAACCATTTGCATTTTGGTTTTGTCAGTTAGAAACCGAAAACCATTTGGTAATCTGAATTAATCGAAATTGAGATTTCTTTTGGGTTCAAAAGCATAATGGGTTGCGATAATATAGTACTTTCTACCTCATTTAGTGGTTTAGTCTGCGTGATTAGGCTAACTGCTCCAATATCCCTTGTTTACCATTTTCTGATCTCTTTCCCCATTATGATATATATATATATATATATATATATATATATATATATATATATATATATATATATATATATATATATATATATATATATATATATATATATAGACACACACCTAATAATAAAGCACGGTGGGTTTCTGTCGTCCGTCACCTTTATTTGCAAAAAAAAGTCTCTGCAGTTTGTTGAAATCAACCCGCAGTCCATCTTTAAGTCATACCGAACCGTTTTTTAGTTTTCTCAGAAACCCCCCCTGAGATTTTAGGTAATCAACACGCCGTCCATATTTAAGTCATACGAATCGTTTTTTTCGTGTTTTAACAGAAACCCCCTAACCTTTCGGTTAATCAATCCGCAATTTATCTAAAACAAAATTATCCATATCTTCTAATCGTAACTCCGATTTTAACATATTATATATGAAATTTGATTAGAAAAATGTGTAGAATCCAAATATGTTGTTACTTTTAGCTGTTAAATATTTCTAAACTATTAATTTGGATGCAAACTTAATCTATAGTGCGAGGTCTGTTTTTTTTTTCGCACTGGCGGCGATCCAAATAGCAAATAAACACACATTAAAACCAGATTGAGAGGGAAAAAACATTGATAACCACGCATGCACAACTATGAAAAACCTGCGGGAAAAAACAACATTTTTTTTCATCTTATTCTCAGCGATTGTGTGTGTGCGCGCGCGCGCGTGTTTGTGTGTGTGTGTGTGTGTGTGTGTGTGTGTGTGTGTGTGTTTGTGTGTGTGTATGTGTGAGAGAGAGACGCTTTAGGACTGACCACATTCAAATGCGTTTTTGTTGTGTGAGCATTGAGACCACCGTCGGAAACACAAATGTGATGCCATTTTAAAATAAAGAACGTCTACGTATCAAGGTCTCGAGTCGTGGTTATTGGGTTAAGAGCGTGTGTTTTTTTCTGTCCCGTTGCAACGCACGGGCTCTTTTGCTAGTATATATATCATGTATTTACACATGGAAAAGTTATGTATTAGCTCAAAAATTCGCGTCAAGTTTGGTTAATTTGGTTATTGCCAAAACCTAACCGAAAGTAAATGGTAGTTACCGAAACCTAACCGTATCTATGTATACAATCATATAAATGAAGTATAAAATCGTATAAACCAAACCAAATCAAACCAAAATAATGAAATGCACACCCGGAGACGGAGGCTTCCGGCCTCTTCCCGAACACCCTCCGTTGAACATTTTCTAATTTTGGACATCCTTGAAATAACCCTAACTTTTGCAAGATGGACATGCACATGGTAGGTGATACGTCTCTAACGTATCTATAATTTTTGATTGTTTCATGCTATTATATTACCAATCTAAAGGCTTTATATGCAATTTTATATCTTTTTTTTGGGACTAACCTATCTATAATCTATAGTACCTAAATAGTTCATCCCCACTATCTTATTTCTCTTAACATGCAGCCTATCCACATCACCAGATCATCCACATCATCGTTCTACATCCGGCTTACAGGTGGGACCAACCAAAGTTCATCAGCGTAGAGAACGCCACCTCAATGATCAATTACTGGTTTAGAGGAGAACTGAACATTCGCTCGCCAGCGGTACAGAGTACAGAAGAGGACAACCGCCTCGTGTGTGTACCCACCATATATAGAAAAAAAAGGCAAGCTTTTTGTAGTCATCTTTCCTTCAAAATTTCCCCACGCCGGCGGTCAAAACCATAGGAGCCCTCCTTGGACCGGCGCCTCCCCACGCCGGTGGTCAGAGCCGGAGGACCCCACTCATGTCCTCCATATGCTCCGGACCATCGTCGCACCTGAGACCTTGGACAGATCAGACGCGGCCATCTCGGCGGGGTCCCACTTCCAGCGGGATCGGGAAGGAGCTCGGTGGCCTCCCCCAACCTCCTCGCCGCCACCATTAACGCATAAAAGAGTCAGAGGAGCTCCCTCATGCCGTCGTGGTCCTCATCCAGTCGGCAGCCTCAGACGCGCCTGATGCGCCCATCCCCGCCATGGCCACAGTTCCAGCGTGATGAGCTGGGCAAGGAAAGGCTCGCCAGCCTCCCCCGCCTCCTAGCCGCCGCCATTAAGGCCCGGAAGAAATTCCCCGCGCAACCGATTTACCAGGTCACCTCCACCGCTGTCACGGCGGGCAAGGCTCTCGGCCAGTCTACGTCATCGCCGCCGCCACCTCCGACGGTCCCCAGCCACAGGTGCGCATTAACTCGCATGTTGATTGACCTTCTAGCTACCACCTATTGCCGCCACTATCCTTTCGCCTCCACAACGTATGCTCTCCCGGCCACAAATGCCCATGAAAGACTGAAACTGTTGGGAAACGTAGCATGCAATTTCAAAAAAAATCTTACGCTCACGCAAGATCTATCTAGGAGATGCATAGCAACGACAGGGGGAGAGTGTGTCTATGTACCCTCGTAGACCGGAAGCAGAAGCGTTTGACAACGCAGTTGATGTAGTCAAACTTCTTCTAGCTCCGACCGATCAAGCACCAAACGTACGACACCTCCGAGTTCTGCACACATTCAGCATGATGACGTTCCTCGCCTTCTTGATCCAGCAAGGTGTCGAGGAAGTAGATGAGTTTCGTCAACACGACAGCATGGTGACGGTGATGGTGAAGTGATCCGCGCAGGGCTTCTCCTAAGCACCGCGAGAATATGACCGGGGTGTAGACTGTGGAGGGGGGCACCGCACACGGCTAACAATTGATGTTATGTGTGTTCTAGGCGCCCCCTTCCCACATATATATAGGTGGGAGGGGAGGGGAGGCAGCCAGGGGCACCCTAGGGTTGGCCGTCGCCCCCTAGGGGCCCTGCCTTGCCCTGGACCCCCCTTTCCATGTATGCATGAAGGGGAAGGAAAGAGGGGGTGAGGGAAGGAGGTGGGAATCCTAATCCACACTTTCCTTTCCCTTCCCCCCTTTCCTTCTCCTCCTCCTATAGCCTTATAGGGTGCACCAGCCCCTTGTGTGCTGGTGTGTTCCTTCACAAGGCCCATATGGCCCATAGGATTGCCGGGGGTACCCGAAACACCCTCCGGTGACCCGATAAGTACCCGATACCCTCCAGAACATTTCTAGTGTCCGAATTGTTAGGGAACGTAGTATTTCAAAAAAATTCCTACGATCACGCAAGGTCTATCTAGGAGAAGCATATCAACGAGCGGGGAGAGTGTGTCCACGTACCCTCGTAGACCGAAAGCGGAGGCGCTTAGTAACGCGGTTGATGTAGTCGAACGTCTTCGCGATCCAACTGATCCAAGAACCGAACGTACCACACCTCCGCGTTTAGCACACGTTCAGCTCGATGACATCCCTCGAGCTCTTGATCCAGTTGAGGCCGAGGGAGAGTTCCGTCAGCACGACGGCGTGGCGACGGTGATGATGAAGTTACCGGCGCATAGCTTCGCCTATGCACTACGACGATATGATCGAGGTGTGTAACTGTGGAGGGGGCACCGCACACGGCTAAGAGAAACTTGTGTGTCCTTTGGGGTTCCCCTCCCACGTATATAAAGGAGGGGAGGAGGAGGGGGCGGCCAAGGGGGGCACGCTCCATGGGGAGTCCAACTAGGATTCCCAATCCTAGTTGGAGTCCCCTTCCATCCAAGAGAGGGAGAAAGAGGGAAGGAAGAAGAGGGGAGAAGGAAATAGGGGGCTCCGCCCCCCTCCCTAGTCCAATTCGGACTGGCCATGGGGGGTGCGCGGCCTCCCTTGTGGCCCTCCTCTCCTTTCCACTAAGGCCCATGAAGGCCCATAAACTTCCCTAGGGGGGGTCCGGTAACCCCCAGTACTCCGAAACGACCCGAACCATTCCCGTGTCCGAATGTAACCTTCTAATATATGAATCTTTATGTCTCGATCATTTTGAGACTCCTCGTCATGTTCGTGATCTCATCCGGGACTCGAACAAACTTCGGTCATCAAATCACATAACTCATAATACAAATCGTCATCGAACGTTAAGTGTGCGGACCCTTCGGGTTTGAGAACTATGTAGACATGACCGAGACACATCTCCGGTCAATAACCAATAGCGGAACCTAGATGCTCATATTGGCTCCTACATATTCTATGAAGATCTTTATCGGTCAAGCCGCATAACAACATACATTGTTCCCTTTGTAATCGTTATCTTACTTGCCCAAGATTCGATCGTCGGTATCTTCATACCTAGTTCAATCTCGTTACTGGCAAGTCTCTTTACTCGTTCCGTAATGCATTGCTACGTCTTGAGCTTGTGTTGGTTTTCCTTGAAGAGGAAAGGGTGATGCAGCAAAGTAGCATAAGTATTTCTCTCAGTTTTTGAGAACCAAGGTATCAATCCAGTAGGAGGATCCTCAAAAGTTCCACACACCTACACAAACAAACAAGAACCTCGCAACCAACACAATATAGGGGTTGTCAATCCCTTCACGGCCACTTGCGAAAGTGAGATCTGATAGAGATAATATGATAAGATAAATATTTTTGGTATTTTTATGATATAGATTGGAAAAGTAAAGATGCAAACAAAAGTAGATGAAAACTTATATGATAAAAGATAGACCCGGGGGCCATAGGTTTCACTAGTGGCTTCTCTCAAGATAGCATAAGTATTACGGTGGGCGAACAAATTACTGTCGAGCAATTGATAGAAAAGCGAATAATTATGAGATTATCTAGGCATGATCATGTATATAGGCATCGTGTCCGTGACAAGTAGATCGACTCCTGCCTGCATCTACTACTATTACTCCACACATCGACCGCTATCCAGCATGCATCTAGAGTATTAAGTTCATAAGAACAGAGTAACACATTAAGAAAGATGACATGATGTAGAGGGATAAACTCATGCAATATGATATAAACCCCATCTTTTTATCCTCAATGGCAACAATACAATACGTGCCTTGCTGCCCCTGCTGTCATTGGGAAAGGACACCGCAAGATTGAACCCAAAGCTAAGCACTTCTCCCATTGCAAGAAAGATCAATCTAGTAGGTGATGACCCGCAAGTATACGGGATAGTTGTAGCCTCTTTCGATAAGTAAGAGTGTCGAACCCAACGAGGAGCTAAAGGTAGAACAAATACTCTCTCAAGTCCTATCGGCCACTGATACGACTCTACGCACGCTTGACGTTCACTTTACCTAGAACAAGTATGAAACTAGAAGTACTTTGTAGGTGTGATAGGATAGGTTTGCAAGAAAATAAAGAACAAGTAAATAAAAAGTAGGGGCTGTTTAAATAAAGATGCAATAAAGTAAATATAGCGATTGTGGAAAAGTGGTGGTACGAGTAGCGGAATTGTCCCTAAGCAATTGACTACTTTACTAGGCCGATAACAAGTATCATGTGGGAGAGGCCACTACTAGCATGTCATCCCTGACTTGGAATTCTATGCACTCATGATTGGAACTATTAGCAAGCATCCGCAACTACTAACGTTCATTAAGGTAAAACTCAACCATAGCATTAAGATATATTGGTCCCCCTCCAATCCCGTATGCATCAATTTCTATGCTAGGTTGAAGCTTCTGTTACTCTAGCCCTCCAATACATAGTCCTATCAACATACAACTAACCCTATGGTGTGATCCACGCGCGTGCTCATATGATGGGCACCAAAGGATAGCAACATAACCACAAGCAAATTAAATCAATCATAGCAGTTCATCAACCACCAATAGGACAACGAAATTCTGCTCACACATCATAGTATGGCAACACATCATTGGATAATAATATGAAGCATAAAGCACCATGTTCAAGTAGAGGGTACAACGGGTTGCGGGAGAGTGGACCGCTGAATACAGATGGGGGAAGGTGATGGAGATGTTGGTGAAGATGGCGGAGGTGTTGGTGTAGATCGCAGTGACGATGATGGCCCCCGGTGGCGTTTCGGCGCCACCGGAAGCAAGGGGGAGAGAGCCCCCCCTTCTTCTTCTTCTTCCTTGACCTTCTCCCTAGATGGGAGAAGGGTTTCCCCTCTAATCCTTGGCTCCCATGGCTTGGGAGGGGCGAGAGCCCCTCCGAGATTGGATCTATCTCTCTGTTTCTGCGTTCTGGATTTCTGCCCTGGCACGGTTTCCTTTATATCTGGAGATCCGTAACTCCGATTGGATTGAAACCTTCGCCCAGATCGTTTTCCAAAAATTAGCTTTCTTGCGGCCAAAGAAGGGCATCAACCGCCTTACGGGTGGCCCACGAGATAGGGGGGGCTCCCCCCTGGAGGGGTGGCGTGGGCCACTCTCGTGGCCACCTCGGGCACCGTTTCGCGTTGATTCTTCCTCCCAAAAATCACAAATATTCCAAAATAATTCTTCGTCCGTTTTTATCCCGTTTGGACTCCGTTTGATATTGGGTTTCTGCGAGACATAAAACATGCAACAGACAAGAACTGGCACTGGGCACTGGATCAATATGTTAGTCCCAAAAATAGTATAAAAAGTTGCCAAAAGTATATGAAAGTTTAAGAATATTGGCATGGAATAATCAAAAATTATAGATACGACAGAGACATATCAGCATCCCCAAGCTTAATTCCTGCTCGTCCTCGAGTAGGTAAATTATAAAAAAGATAATTTTTGATGTGGAATGCTACCTAGCATAATCTTGATCATAAGTCTAATCATGGCATGAATATTAAGACACGAGTGATTCAAGGCAATAGTCTATCATTTGATATAAAAACAATAATACTTCAAGCATAAAACCAAGCAGTTATGTCTTATCGGAATAACATAGCCAAAGAAAGCTCATCCCTACAAAATCATATAGTCTGGCTATGCTCCATCTTCGTCACACAAAATGCTCCCATCATGCACAAACCCGATGACGAGCCGAGCAATTGATTCATACTTTTTAACGTGCTTCAGCTTTTTCAACTCTTACGCGATACATGAGCGCAAGACATGGACATAGCACTATGGTGGTATTTGGTGGTGGTTGTGAGGACAAAAAGGGAGAAGATAGTCTCACATCAACTAGGCGTATCAACGGGCTATGGAGATGTCCATCAATAGATATCAATGTGAGTGAGTACGGATTGCCATGCAATGGATGCACTAAGAGCTATAAGTGTATGAAAGCTCAAACTGGAAACTAAGTGGGTGTGCATCCAACTTGCTTGCTCATGAAGACCTCGGGCGTTTGAGGAAGCCCATCATCGGAATATACAAGCCAAGTTCTATAATGAAAAGTCCCACTAGTATATAAAAGTGAAAGCATATGAGGCTCTCTCTATGAAGAACATGGTGCTACTCTGAAGCACAAGTGTGGTAAAAGGATAGTAACATTGCCCCTTCTCTCTTTTTCTCTCTTTTTTTTTATTTTTCATTTTTTATATATATTTTCTTTCTTTTTGGTGGGCTTCTTTGGCCTCTTTTTTTTATTTGGGCTTCTTTGGCCTCTTTTATTTTCCATAAAGTCCAGAGTCTCATCCCGACTTGTGGGGGAATCATAATCTCCTTCATCCTTTCCTCACTTGGGCAATGCTCTAATAATGATGATCATCACACTTTTATTTACTTACAACTCAATATTACAACTCTCGAACAAAGATATGACTCTATACGAATGCTTCCGGCGGTGTACCGGGATGTGCAATGATCTAGCATAGCAATGACATCAAAAAACGAACAAGCCATGAAAACATCATGCTAGCTATCTTATGATCATGCAAAGCAATATGACAATGAATGCTCAAGTCATGTATATGATGATGATGGAAGTTGCATGACAATATATCTCGGAATGGCTATGGAAATGCCATAATAGGTAGGTATGGTGGCTGTTTTGAGGAAGGTAAATAATGGGTTCATGATACCGGCGAAAGTTGCATGGCACAATAGAGGCTAGCAAAGTGGAAGGGTGAGTGTGAGTATATCCATGGACTCACATTAGTCATAAAGAACTCATATACTTATTGCAAAAGTCTACTTAGCCCTCGAAGCAAAGTACTACTAAGCATGCCCCTAGAGGGATAGATTGGTAGGAAAAGACCATCGCTTGTCTCTGACTGCCACTCATAAGGAAAGCAATCAAAGAGCACCTCATGCTCCAACTTCGTTACATAACGGTTCACCATACGTGCATGCTACGGGACTTGCAAACCTCAACACAAGTATTTCTCAATTTCACAATTACTCAACTAGCATGACTCTAATATCACCACCTTTATATCGCAAAACTATTGCAAGGAATCAAACATGTCATATTCAGCGATCTACAAGTTTATGTAGGATTTTATGACTAACCATGTGAATGACCAATTCCTGTCATCTCTCTAAATAGATATAAGTGAAGCAAGAGAGTTTAATTCTTTCTACAAAAGATATGCCCATGCTCTAACAAATATAAGTGAAGCAAAAGAGCATTCTACAAATGGCGGTTGTCTATATGAAGAGAAACAGACAATCCAAACTTCAAATGATATAAGTGAAGCACATGAAGCATTCTATAAAGCCATACTCAAAAGATTTAAGAGAAGTGCAATGAACATTCTATAAATCAACCAAGGACTATCTCATACCAGCATGGTGCATAAAAGGAAAATGAAAACTAAATGCAAAAGACGCTCCAAGGCTTGCACATAATGCATGAATGAAACGAATTCGAAAACATACCGATACTTGTTGAAGAAAGAGGGGATGCCTTCGGGGGCATCCCCAAGCTTAGACGCTTGAGTCTCCTTGAATATTTACTTGGGGTGCCTCGGGCATCCCCAAGCTTGAGCTCTTGCCTCTCTTCCTTTTCCTCATATCGAGACATCCTCGATTTGACACTACATCCACACAAAACTTCAACAGAAAACTCGGTAAGATCCGTTAGTATAATAAAGCAAATCACCACTCTAAGTACTATTGCAAACCAATTCATATTTTGTTTTTGCATTGTGTCTACTGTAATATAGCTTTTCCATGGCTTAATCCACTAATATAAATTGATAGTTTCATCAAAACAAGCAAACTATGCATCTAAAACAGAATCTGTCAAAAACAGAACAGTCTGTAGCAATCTGAACATCCACATACTTATGGTACCCCAAAAGTTCTACCAAAATTAGGAAAAATAAACAAGTTGTATAGCAAGACAGTTCAAAAGGAATCAGAACCAATTTACGTTCCAGTTAAAAATGTAAAATCGCGCACTACATCCAAAGTTTCTGTCCTGCACCGTACAGACCAACAAGCATTGTAAACATCCTAAAGGCAAACCTTAGCACATTATTTTTATAAAACAATGGAATTATACAAGGGGATAATTATTTTTGATGAAAAGTTTCTGTAATCAAGATTCACAAAGTTTCCGTGAGCTTGAACAAAGTTCAAGGCTAGCTCCCACTTCAACAATGCTTGTCTTTCTCACTTTCACTTTCCTTTTTGAAAAGTTTTTAGGTTCCCCTCTTTTTTTTAAACTATATGAAAGCTCTCAACAGAAATAAATGACTCTCTAAAACTTCCGGGTTGTCTCCCTGGCAGCGCTTTCTTTAAAGCCATTAAGCTAGGCATTTAATGCTCAAGTAATGAATCCACCTGGATTCCAAGGTATATCAAAGCCAATTTTAATTGACAATGATTTGTAATTGAGTAGTGAGCACAAAGTAACATATATCAAGCAATGACGAAGTCTAACTCTCTTCCTATGCATCGGCATGTCATAAAAGAACAATTCATGCACACCAAGTAAAGGCCAATGCATAGTATAAGCAGTTTCTTGCAATTCTATCGTGTTGGAAACATAAAGAGGCGGAGAAATAGTTCCTCTCTCATAATAATTGCAAGTAGGAGCAGCAAGCACATGCATATTACATTCATCAAAATCATCATGTGCAATGGTAAAAGGCAACCCATCAATATAATCCTTACTAAGCGCAAACTTCTCCGATACAGTGTAGTCGGGAGAATTCAAAAATATAATAGGACTATCATGCGTGGGTGCAATAGCAACCATTTCATGTTTAACATAAGGAACTATAGCAAGTTCATCTCCATAAGCATAATTCATATTGGCATCTTGGCCACAAGCATAGCAAGCATCATCAAAAGGGGATATTTCAAACAAATTCAAGGGATCATAGCAATCATCATAGCAATCATCCTTCGGTAAGCACGAAGGGGAATTAAATAATGTATGAGTTGGAGGGTTACTCTCATTAGAAGGTGGGCACGGGTAGCTAATCCGGTCTTCCTCCTTTTGTTCTTCGCTCTCCTCATCATCTTTTTCATCTAATGAGTTCACAGTTTCATCAATTTCTTCTTCCATAGCTTCCTGCAAAATATTAGTCTCTTCTTGGACAGCGAGACTTTCTCAATAAATTCATTAATATAGTAATTGTATTCATAATTTTCATAGAAATATCTAAGTATAGCAAGATTTTCAGGCCTATAAACACCATCATCATCAAAAGCTTCATACTTTTCAAACAAAGATTCAATTTCATAAGCAGTCTTAAAAGCAACAAATTCTTCTATTTGTTCCACATCATAGTAATCATATATACCATTAGCATAAGAAGCTAAGGTTTCATTATCATTAAATTTGCATGAAAAGGGAAGGTGTGGAACCTTCATCATAGAGCAACAAGTAATATCATATCTCAAGCATAGATCCCGGGCATACCAACGCAACATAATAAATTGATCCCATAATAGTTTCCCTTTTTGTGACGAGCGACAATCCCTAAAGTATTCACTTGATCCAACGTGTCTCCCATTATAAAGTTGAATGGGGTTTTCTCAGGATTATCAAAGTAGTACATAATATCTTTCACACAATGAGAATCGAGGGTTTTAGGAGTTACCCCGTCTCCATGAGTAGCAAGTACACCTAATTTTTTTGGTATTTTGTGTTCCATATCCATAACTAAAGATAGAGGACAACTTAGAACAGCAAATAAAAATTACTTAGTGATAAAGCAAACAAGCACACACAAGAATATTCACCCCATGCTATGACTCCCCGGCAACGGCGCCAGAAAAAGGTATTGATGACCCGCAAGTATACGAGATAGTTGTAGCCTCTTTCGATAAGTAAGAGTGTCGAACCCAACGAGGAGCTAAAGGTAGAACAAATACTCTCTCAAGTCCTATCGGCCACTGATACGACTCTACGCACGCTTGATGTTTGCTTTACCTAGAACAAGTATGAAACTAGAAGTACTTTGTAGGTGTGATAGGATAGGTTTGCAAGATAATAAAGAACAAGTAAATAAAAAGTAGGGGCTGTTTAAATAAAGATGCAATAAAGTAAATATAGCGAGTGTGTAAAAGTGGTGGTAGGAGTACCGGAATTGTCCCTAAGCAATTGACTACTTTACAAGACCGATAGCAAGTATCACGTGGGAGAGGCCACTACTAGCATGTCATCCCTGACTTGGAATTCTATGCACTCATGATTGGAAGTATTAGCAAGCATCCGCAACTACTAACGTTCATTAAGGTAAAACCCAACCATAGCATTAAGATATATTGGCCCCCCCTTCAATCCCGTATGCATCAATTTCTATGCTAGGTTGAAGCTTCTGTCACTCTAGCCCTCCAATTCATAGTCCTATCAACATACAACTAACCCTATGGTGTGATCCACGCGCGCGCTCATATGATGGGCACCAAAGGACAGCAACATAACCACAAGCAAATTAAATCAATCATAGCAATTCATCAACCACCAATAGGACAACGAAATTCTACTCAGACATCATAGGATGGCAACACATCATTGGATAATATATGAAGCATAAAGCACCATGTTCAAGTAGAGGGTACAGCAGGTTGTAGGAGAGTGTACCGCTGAATATAGATGGGGGAAGGTGATGGAGATGTTGGTGAAGATGGCGGAGGTGTTGGTGTAGATCGCGGTGATGATGATGGCCCCTGGCGGTGTTCCGGCACCACCGGAAGCAAGGAGGAGAGAGCCCCCCTTCTTCTTCTTCTTCGTTGACCTTCTCCCTAGATGGGAGAAGGGTTTCCTCTCTGGTCCTTGACTCCCATGGCCTGGGAGGGGCGAGAGCCCCTCCGAGATTGGATCTATCTCTTTGTTTCTGCGTTCTGGATTTCTGCCCTCGCACTGTTTCCTTTATATCTGGAGATCCATAACTCCGATTGGATTGAAACCTTCACCCAGATCTTTTTCCAAAAATTAGCTTTCTTGCAGCCAAAGAAGGGCATCAACCGCCTTACGGGTGGCCCACAAGATAGAGGGGCGCGCCCCCCTGGAGGGGTGGCGTGGGCCACTATCGTGGCCACCTCGGGCACCGTTTCGCGTTGATTCTTACTCCCAAAAATCACAAATATTCCAAAATAATTCTCCGTCCGTTTTTATCCCGTGTGGACTCTGTTTGATATTGGGTTTCTGCGAAACTTAAAACATGCAACAGACAGGAACTGACACTGGGCACTAGATCAATATGTTAGTCCCAAAAATCGTATAAAAAGTTGCCAAAAGTATATGAAAGTTGGAGAATATTGGCATGGAACAATCAAAAATTATAGATACGACGGAGACGTATCAGTAGGCCAAACCAAACTGATAATTCGAAGAGACTTGCAAAGATAACTTAATCACACATAAAATAATTCAGAGGAGATTCAAATATTTCTCATAGATAAACTTGATCATAAACCCACAATTCATCGGATCTCGACAAACACACCGCAAAAAGAGTTACATCGAATAGATCTCCAAGAAGATCGAGGAGAACTTTGTATTGAGATTCAAAGAGAGAGAAGAAGCCATCTAGCTAATAACTATTGACCCGAAGGTCTGTGGTAAACTACTCACAACTCATAGGAGAGGCCTTGGAGATGATGTAGAGGCCCTCTGTGGTCAATTCCCCCTCCGGCGGAGCGCCGGCGAAGGCTCCAAGATGGGTTCTCGCAGATACAGAAGGTTGCGGCGGGGGAAATATGTTTTCATGGTCTGTTCTGATGTTCTTGGGGTATGTGGGTATATATAGGAGGAAGAAGTAGGTCAGTGGATGCTCGAGGGGCCCATGAGGGTGGAGGGCGCCCACCTGCAAGGGGCGTGCCGAGCACCCTTGTGGCCGCCTCGCTTGTTGCTTGACTTCCACTCCAAGTCTCCAGGTTCACGTTTGTTCCAAAAAGATCGCTCCCGAAGGTTTCATTTTGTTTGGACTCCTTTTGATATTCCTTTTCTTCGAAAGCCCAAAAATAGATAAAAAAACAGCAATTCGGGCTGGGCCTCCGGTTAGTTGGTTAGTCCCAAAAATGATATAAAAGTGTAAAGTAAAGCCCATAAATATCCAAAATGGGTAATATAATAGCATGGAACAATCAAAAATTATAGTTACGTTGGAGACGTATCATGCATCATCCCGCAACTAACTCATTAGTCACATTGCTTGCAAGGCATATAGTGATGTGCATTACGGAGAGGGCCTAGAGATACCTCTCCGATACTCGGAGTGACAAATCCTAATCTCGATCTATGCCAAGTCAACAAACACCTTCGGAGACACCTGTAGAGCATCTTTATAATCACCCAGTATGTTGTGACGTTTGATAGCACACAAGGTGTTCCTCCGGTATTCGGGAGTTGCATAATCTTATAGTTAGAGGAACATGTATAAGTCATGAAGAAAGCAATAGCAATAAAACTAAACGATCATTAATGCTATGCTAACGGATGGATCTTGTCCATCACATCATTCTCTAATGATGTGATCATGTCCATCAAATGACAACACATGTCAATGGCTAGGAAACTTAACCATCTTTGATTAACGAGCTAGTCAAGTAGAGGCATACCAGGGACACTCTGTATGTCTATGTATTCACACATGTACAAAGTTTCCGGTTAATACAATTCTAGCATGAATAATAAACATTTATCATGATATAAGGAAATATAAATAACAACTTTATTATTGCCTCTAGGGCATATTTCCCACTTGCATTAGAGTCAATAATCTAGATTACATAATAATGATTCTAACACCCATGGAGTCTTGGTGCTGATCATGTTTTGCTCGTGAGAGAGGCTTAGTTAACGGGTCTGCAACATTCAGATCTGTATGTATTTTGCAAACTTCTATGTCTCCCTCCTTTACTAGATCGTGGATGGAATTGAAGCGTCTCTTGATGTGCTTGGTTCTCTTGTGAAATCTGGAATCCTTCGCCAAGGCAATTGCTCCAGTATTGTCACAAAAGATTTTCATTGGACCCGATGCACTAGGTATGACACCTAGATCGGATATGAACTCCTTCATCCAGACTCCTTCATTTGCTGCTTCCGAAGCAGCTACGTACTCCGCTTCACACATAGATCCCGCCACGACACTTTGCTTGGAACTGCACCAACTGACAGCTCCACCATTCAATATAAATACATATCCAGTTTGTGACTTAGAGTCATCTGGATCAGTGTTAAAGCTTGCATCGACGTAACCATTTACGACGAGCTCTGTGTCACCTCCATAAACGAGAAACATATCCTTAGTCCTTTTAGGTATTTCAGGATGTTCTTGACCGTTGTCCAGTGATCCACTCCTGAATTACTTTGGTACCTCCCTACTATACTTATAGCAAGGCACACATCAAGTATGGTACACAATATTGCATACATGATAGAACCTATGGCTGAAGCATAGGGAATGACTTTCATTTTCTCTCTATCTTCTGCAGTGGTCGGGCATTGAGTCTCACTCAACTTCACACCTTGTAACACAGGACTGATCCATTTTGAACTTCTTCAAAAATTTATCAAGGTATGTGCTTTGTGAAAGTCCAATTAAGCGTCTTGATCTATCTCTATAGACCTTGATGCCCAATATATAAGTAGCTTCACCGAGGTCTTTCATTGAAAAATTCTTATTCAAGTATCCTTTTATGCTATCCAGAAATTCCGTATCATTTTCGATCAACAATATGTCATCCACATATAATATCAGAAATGCTACAGAGCTCCCACTCACTTTCTTGTAAATACAGGCTTCTCCAAAAGTCTGTATAAAACCATATGCTTTGATCACACTATCAAAGCATATATTCTAACTCCGAGAGGCTTGCACCAGTCCATAAATGGATAGCTGGAGCTTGCACACTTTGTTAGCACCTTTAGGATTGACAAAAACTTCTGGTTGCATCATATACAACTCTTCTTTAAGATAACCATTAAGGAATGCAGTTTTGACATCCATTTGCCAAATTTCATAATCATAAAATGCGGCAATTGGTAACATGATTTGGACAGACTTAAGCATCACTACGGGTGAGAAGGTCTCATCGTAGTCAACTCCTTGAACTTGTCGAAAACCTTTCGCAACAAGTCAAGCTTTGTAGACAGTAACATTATCGTCAACGTCAGTCTTCTTCTTGAAGATCCATTTATTATCTATGGCTTGCCGATCATCGGGCAAGTCAACCAAAGTCCACACTTTGTTATCATACATGGATCCCATCTCAGATTTCATGGCCTCAAGCCATTTCGCGGAATCTGGATCATCACCGCTTCCTCATAGTTCATAGGTTCGTCATGGTCGAGTAACATGACCTCCAGAACAGGATTACCGTACCACTCTGGTGCGGATCTTACTCTGGTTGACCTACGAGGTTCGGTAGTAACTTGATCTGAAGTTTCATGATCATCATTAGCTTCCTCACTAATTGGTGTAGGAATCACTGGAACTGATTTTTGTGATGAACTACTTCCCAATAAGGGAGCAGGTACAATTACCTCATCAAGTTCTACTTTCCTCCCACTCACTTCTTTCGAGAGAAACTCCTTCTCTAGAAAGAATCCATTCTTAGCAATGAATATTTTGCCTTCGGATCTGTGATAGAAGGTGTACCCAACAGTTTCTTTTGGGTGTCCTATGAAGACACATTTCTTCGATTTGGGTTCGAGCTTATCAGGTTGAAGATTTTTCACATAAGCACCACGACCCCAAAATTTAATAAACGATAGCTTATGTTTCTTGCCAAACCACAGTTCATATGATGTCGTCTCAACGGATTTAGATGGTGCCCTATTTAACGTGAATGCCGCCATCTCTAAAGCATAACCCCAAAAGATAGCAGTAAATCAGTAAGAGACATAATAGATCGCACCATATCTAATAAAGTGTGGTTACGACGTTCGGACACACCATTACACTGTGGTGTTCCGGGTGGCGTGAGTTGCGAAACTATTCCGCATTGTTTCATATGAAGACCAAACTCGTAACTCAAATATTAACCTCCACAATCAGATCGTAGAAACTTTATTTTCTTGTTATGATGATTTTCCTCTTCACTCTAATTTTTTTTGAACTTTTCAAATGTTTTAGACTTATGTTTCATCAAGTAGATATACCCATATCTGCTCAAATCATATGTGAAGGTCAAAAAATAACGATACCCGCCGTGAGTCTCAACACTCATCAGACCGCGTACATCAGTATGTTATTTCCAACAAGTCTGTTGCTCGCTCCATTGTTCCGGAGAATGGAGTTTTAGTCATCTTGCCCATGAGGCATGGTTCGCAAGCATCAAGTGATTCCAAAAGCCCATCAGCATGGAGTTTCTTCATGCGCTTTACACCAATATGACCTAAACAGCAGTGCCACAAATAAGTTGCACTATCATTATTAAACTTATATCTTTTGGCTTCAATACTATGAATATGTGTGTCGCTGCTATCGAGAATCAACAAAAAATGGACCACTCATCAAGGGTGCATGACCATAAAAGTTATTACTCATATAAATAGAACAACATTATTCTCTGATTTAAATGAATAACCGTCTCGCATAAAATAAGATCTAGATATATTGTTCATGCTTAACACTAGCACCAAATAACAATTATTTAGGTCTAAAACTAATCCCGACGGTAGATGTAGAGGTAGCGTGCCGGCGGCGATCACATCGACTTTGGAACCATTTCCCATGTGCATCGTCACCCTGTCCTTAGCCAATCTTCATTTGATCCGTTGCCCCTGTTTCGAGTTGCAAATATGAGCAACAGAACCAGTATCAAATACCCAGGCGCTACTACGAGCATTAGTAAGGTACACATCAATAACATGTATATCAAATATACCTTTCACTTTGTCATCCTTCTTATCCGCCAAATACTTGGGGCAGTTCCGCTTCCAGTGACCAGTCCCTTTGCAGTAGAAGCACTCAGTCTCAGGCTTAGGTCCATACTTGGGCTTCTTCACTTGAGCAGCAACTTGTTTGCCGTTCTTCTTGAAGTTCCCCTTCTTCCCTTTGTCCTTTTTCTTGAAACTAGTGGTCTTGTTAACCATCAACACTTGATGCTCCTTCTTGATTTCTACCTCCGTAGCCTTTAGCATCGCGAAGAGCTCGGGAAGTGTCTTATCCATCCCTTGCATATTATATTTCATCACGAAGCTTTTGTAGCTTGGTGGCAGTGATTGAAGAACTCTGTCAATGACACTATCATCAGGAAGATTAACTCCCGATTGAGTCAAGTGGTTGTGGACCCATACATACTGAGTATATGTTCACTGACAGAACTATTCTCCTCCATCTTGCAGCTATAGAACTTATTGGAGACTTCATATCTCTCAATTCGTGCATTTGCTTGAAATATTAACTTCAACTCCTGGAACATCTCATATGCTCCATGACGTTCAAAACGTCGCTGAAGTCCCGATTCTAAGCCGTAAAGCATGGCACACCGAACTATCGAGTAGTCATTAGCTTTGCTCTGTCAGACGTTCATAACGTCTGGTGTTGCTCCTGCAGCGGGTCTTGCACCTAGCGGTGCTTTTAGGACGTAATTCTTCTGTGTAGCAATGAGGATAATCCTCAAGTTACGGACCCAGTCTGTGTAGTTGCTACCATCATCTTTCAACTTAGCTTTCTCTAGGAACGCATTAAAATTCAAAGGAACAGTAGCACGGGCCATTGATCTATAACAACATAGACATGCAAAATACTATCAGGTACTAAGTTCATGATAAATTAAAGTTTAATTAATCATATTATGAACTCCCACTTAGATAGACATCCCTCTAGTCATCTAAATGATCATGTAATCCATATCAACTAAACCATGTCCGATCATCACGTGAGATGGATTAGCTTTCAATGGTGAACATCACTATGTTGATCATATCTACTATATGATTCACGCTCGACCTTTCGATCTCAGTGTTCCAAGGCCATATCTGCATATGCTAGGCCCGTCAAGTTTAAGCCGAGTATTCTGTGTGTGCAAAACTGGCTTGCACCCGTTGTATGTGAACGTAGAGTTTATCACACCCGATCATCACGTGGTGTCTCGGCATGACGAACTGTAGCAACGGTGCATACTCAGGGAGAACACTTATACCTTGAAATTTAGTGAGAGATCATCTTATAATGCTACTGTCATACTAAGCAAAATAAGATGCATAACGGATAAACATCACATGTAATCAAAATAAGTGATATGATATGTCCATCATCATCTTGTGCCTTTGATCTCCATCTCCAAAGCACCGTCATGATCACCATTGTCACCGGCTTGACACCTTGATCTCCATCATAGCATCGTTGTCGTCTCACCAACTATTGCTTCTATGACTATCACTACGGTTAGTGATAAAGTAAAGCAATTACATGGCGATTGCATTTCATACAATAAAGCGACAACCATAAGGCTCCTGCCAGTTGCCTATAACTTCTACAAAACATGATCATTTCATACAACAATTTATATATCATCACGTCTTAACCATATCACATCACAGCAAGCCCTGCAAAAACAAGTTAGACGCCCTCTACTTTGTTGTTGCAAGTTTTACGTGGCTGCTACGGGCTTCTAGCAAGAACCGTTCTTACCTACGCATCAAAACCACAATGATTTTTAGTCAAGTGTGCTGTTTTAACCTTCAACAAGGACCGAGCGTAGTCAAACTCGATTCAACTAAAGTTGGAGAAACGGACACCCGCTAGCCACCTGTGTGCGAAGCACGTCGGGAGAACCAGTCTCATGAGCGCGGTCATGTAATGTCGTCCGGGCCACTTCATCCCACAATACCGCCGAATCAAAGTAAGACATTGCTGGTAAGCAGTATGACTATTATCGCCCACAACTCATTGTGTTCTACTCGTTCATATAACATATACGCATAGACCTAGCTCGGATGCCACTGTTAGGGAACGTAGTATTTCAAAAAAATTCCTACGATCACGCAAGATCTATCTAGGAGAAGCATAGCAACAAGCGGGGAGAGTGTGTCCACATACCCTCGTAGACGGAAAGAGGAAGCGTTTAGTAACGCGGTTGATGTAGTCGAACGTCTTCGTGATCCAACCGATCCAAGCACCGAACATATGGCACCTCTGCGTTCAGCACACATTCAGCTCGATGATGTCCCTCGAGCTCTTCATCCAGTTGAGGCCGAGGGAGAGTTCCGTCAGCATGACGGCATGGCGACGGTGATGATGAAGTTACCGGCGCAGGGCTTTGCCTAAGCACTACGACGATATGATCGAGGTGTGTAACTGTGGAGGGGGCACCGCACACGGCTAAGAGAAACTTGTGTGTGCTTTGGGGTGCCTCCCTCCCACGTATATAAAGGAGGGGAGGAGGAGGGGGCCGGCCAAGGGGGGCGCGCGCCATGGGGAGTCCAACTAGGATTCCCCATCCTAGTTGGAGTCCCCTTCCATCCAAGAGAGGGAGAAGGAGGGAAAGAGGAAGAGGGGAGAAGGAAAGAGGGGGCGCCGCCCCCCTCCCTAGTCCAATTCGGACTGGCCATGGAGGGGGGGGCGGCCTCCCTTGTGGCCCTCCTCTCCTTTCCACTAAGGCCCATGAAGGCCCATGAACTTCCCGGGGAGGGGGGGGGGTCCGGTAACCCTCGGTACTCCGAAACTTATCCGACACGACCCGAACCATTCCGGTGTCCGAATGTAACCTTCCAATCAAGCTTTTAAATAGCGTCCGCTACCTCCGCTATTGCGGCCGCAATAGCGGTAGCGTCACCTTGCCGCTATTAGTTTAAGGTTGCATTAGAAAATAGCGTGTTGTCATGATGCGGGGGCAATATCACTTGTTAGACCGTTATATCTTCCGCTATCCGCTATATCGCCCACTATATAAGTCCTTGTTGTTCTGTTGTGTAATCTATTTTCGTAAATGTGTCTTACTTGCATGGTTGCACGACCAAATATTGTTCAATTATAGTTTATATTCTTATATAAATGATGATTTCTCAAATTAAGTGTCATATTTTTTGTCAATGACCTAGAAATGTACACAAAAATCTCAAATTTATGAGTGTTTTTTAAAAATTGGCTATGTGGACATAGCGCCCGCAATATCACTCGCTATCCGCATTCCCCTACACGGACCTTAATCCGCAACCAGTCCGCTATCCGCTATTTAAAAGCTTACTTCCAATATATGAATCTTTATGTCTCGACCATTTCGAGACTCCTCGCCATGTCCATGATCTCATCCGGGATTCCGAACAAACTTCGGTTATCAAATCACATAACTCATAATACAAATCATCGCCGAATGTTAAGCGTGCAGACCCTACGGGTTTGAGAACTCTGTAGACATGACCGAGACACATCTCTGGTCAATAACCAATGGCGGAACCTGGATGCTCATATTGGCTCCTACATATTCTACGAAGATCTTTATCGGTCAAACCGCATAACAACATACGTTGTTCCCTTTGTCATCGGTATGTTACTTGCCCGAGATTCGATCGTCGGTATCTTCATACCTAGTTCATTCTCGTTACTGGCTAGTCTCTTTACTCGTTCCGTAATGCATCATCCCACAACTAACTCATTAATCACATTGCTTGCAAAGTTTATAGTGATGTGCATTACCGGGAGGGCCCAGATATACCTCTCCGATACTCGGAGTGACAAATCCTAATCTTGATCTATGCCAACTCAACAACACCTTCGGAGACACCTGTAGAGCATATTTATAATCACCCAGTTACGTTGTGACGTTTGATAGCACACAAGGTGTTCCTCTGGTATTCGGGAGTAATCTTATAATAAGAGGAACATGTATAAGTCATGAAGAAAGCAATAGCAATAAAACTAAACGATCATTAATGCTAAGCTAACGGATGGGTCTTATCCATCACATCATTCTCTAATGATGTGATCTCGTTCATCAAATGACAACACATGTCAATGGCTAGGAAACTTAACCATCTTTAATTAACGAGCTAGTCAAGTAGAGGCATACTAGGGACACTCTTTATGTCTATGCATTCACACATGTACTAAGTTTCCGGTTAATACAATTATAGCATGAATAATAAACATTTATCATGATATAAGGAAATATAAATAACAACTTTATTATTGCCTCTAGGGCATATTTCCTTCAGTCTCCCACTTGCCCTAGAGTCAATAATCTAGATTACATAGTAATGATTCTAACACCTATGGAGTCTTGGTGTTGATCATGTTTTGCTTGTGAGAGAGGCTTAGTCAACAGGTCTACAACATTTAGATCTGTATGTATTTCGACGCCTGCGCCCACCCGTGGTGTGCGGCGGACGGGGAGGGCTAGTGGCCGGACATGGCGTGGGTGGCCTTGGCCTGTTGCCGCGGCGACAACGTGAACTGCATCATTAGCACGTCGGCAGCCTCCATGACCCATCCGCACGCCGCCCCATGACCCGTTACTTGAGCTGGGCGGCATCCTTGAGTGGTCGGGCTCCCCTGTAGATTGAACTCCGATACTATTCAATACCACTTGGTCTGAAATTTACACCTTTTTCTTGTTCTTGCAGCAGGAATTAATTCTGCATTACTACTTGGGTCTAGACTACAGCGCACACACTCCTTTGGAGTATTATCTACACGGTGGGTGATGACTGATGATGAACAACCAAACAATCAATTGCATGTTTGCTAGTATTAATCTAGTTTGTCTTTCTTATGTTAGGCTTTAGTGTGAAATGTATATGTTTTGGGTTGAGATATATAAACTTGACAAATGAACAATAGTCTTACTTAACCATGTCCATGATTGCTTGCATTGCAGTAGTACATCCTTCCTACTAGTAATCTATACTTCAGATTCAGTCCAAGGCTCCAATATAAGACCGAAATGAACATGCTTCAGTTTCAGTTGCTCTGTAGCTCGCTCTTGCTGGTACATTTACTCTGTAGCTTGCAAGATAGAGATGGAGCCCATGCAAGATTGAAATGCATTCAATTACATGCTCTGTAGCTCGCTAGTACAGCAGCACGCTCTTCATCACATACTCGTGCACCACCGCCCCCACTGGGTCGCTGGACTCCTCCCGCACCATGTCCAGCCGCCATGACCTCCGCCCGGTTGACGACTTCCCGTGCCGCCAACGCGTGTGGCCGCTTCTTAGCATAGTCGTGGCGAGGCGCAGCTGGCTGCTCAAAGGGGAAGGGCCTGATCGAGGGCCACAAGGTCGCCGTCGCCGCTCGCCATCCACATGGCATGTCAGTACTATCTCACGGTCTAAGTGCGGCGTATCTCATCGTTGGGACCTGCGTGTCAGCGGCTGACGTGGCATGCTCTTTTATAAAAACAACCTTGCTTTTTTTAATCACGCATATATCCTCTATTTGTCAAAAAATGGTCTTGCCACAAGAAACTTTATTTCAAAAATAACACCACTCGCGCGTCCGGGCAGAATTCGAACCCGCATCTTGCAGTTCGATGAGGAAGCTCGTTGCCGCTGTGCTGCTACTCATTTTCAATCAGATGGCACCCGTAAGTTTATTTATACTTTTTCTCATTCGTTTTTTTACAAACTAGAAAATCGCGGGACCGTCCGCCGGAAATCGATCCCGCCGAGTCGTTCGGCGTGCGCGCTTGCTGCCTCTGCCCCCACGCCATCCTATGCGTCAACTAGTATGCGTCTACGTCTTTAAACTCTGAGCCGTTCCGGTTTTTATACGATACTAAATAATATTATATGTTCATTGTGTCGTACAATTAAAAAAATGTTCGCCACATCGTTTAATATGCATATTGAACATTTTTTAATATACATTGATCTTATTTAAATATACGATATCATATTATAAAAAGTTTATCATACATATATTTAACATTTTATAATATACGATGCATATATATATGTGTGTACGAATTTTTTTCAATATATGTTACGCGCACTACGTTCGGTCTGAAGAATAAACCTGCCGGTCTCTGCATTGTTTTTGGGTTGACATTCAAATTTTTAAAAATTGTAAACTTATTTTATAAAATGTTGAACATGTATTTAAAAATTGTAAATGTATTTAATAAAATGTTCGTCATGCATTATAAAATTTATTACGGTTACAAAATAATTTTTAGTACATGTTATCAAAATTTTGAGTAACCGTGCATTACAAAATACAACAAATATACGCAATAACTGTGAGTTGGCCATATAATTTGTTTAGTTGTGTATTTGGAAAATATAATGAGGATGCATAATAATTATGCATGTGTGTGGTCCTGAATGAAGAGACATAATTTTTTTTGAACATTTGTTTTTTTACCCACATATTTTTTTAAATGTGATGGCCTCACTGGGCCACGGCTGGGCCATGCTGCAGCCCATGCAACGCTGGCTCGTCTAGCTCGGGCAGATCGGGGATTCAGGGATGAGGGACACGGGATGCGGTGTTTGAATCTAGCGACGGTTTCGGCCACCGCGCCGCCGCAACGCCGGACCGCGCCGCCGTGCTGCCCTTAGCCCTCGTCGCCTAACACGAGCCGCTGCTCCGCTGCACTGGCGAGTCAGCCGCCCCTCCGCTGCTCCGGTGAGCTAGCGTCTGGGCACCGGCGAGCCAGCGAGGGGAGGCCGACGAGGTCGAGGCGGCTGGGCTTTTAGCGATTAAATTTACAACAAAGGTGTTTTCTGCAAAAAATATGCCAGGTTGACTCCTGACACACGGGTCCCAGCAGTCAGATACACAGTCAATACGTGTTTAGCACAGTCAACACTTAGGCTGTGAGATGGTATTGACATGCAAAAAAAAGAACTAGTGTTGTGCTAAAGTGTGGTAGTTCCATGCAATTAACTCCTTGTCCTCAGACTCCACCTCGCTCTCGTGAGACTCCGCACCGAAGGAATCAAGCCGGGGTGCCCCCGAATCACTGGCGTCTGAAGTATGCGCACACCCACGCGGACGCCGCGCACGGCCGCGTCTCGCCGTCCGCGGTCCTGCTCGTCCCCCTCCTCCACCGCGCCAACCATGCCATGTTCGGCCACTCGCTCTTCTCCTCCGCCGCGCACCGCATCCCCACCTCCACCTCTGCATGCGGTGTTCAACAAGATCTTGAACGTGGCGGTGGCGGGGGCGCTGGCCAAGGAGACAAGGACCAAATGGTGCAGCGTGTGTTCGTGCTGAGCGGCACCGAGTTCGACCGCGAGAGGCGCGCAGCCTCCGTGGGGTGCTATGGCGAGCAGGGAGTCCGGCGGTGGTGTGCCCCATGTGCGCCGCAGAGGATCCTCATCGAGACAATGCGAATCTAGGCGGTGATCGGCGACTAGTTGCTGGCTGATGCTGCTCTTGTTGCTAGCTTACTACTCCCGTCCGCGATCGAGAGAAGAAGAGCGAGTGGGGGGCGTCTTGATCCGACCAGTGTGCGGCTTGGTCCGACCGGGGGGGGGGGGGGGGGGGGGCGCTCTTTTCATCACGGGCTTTTTTGCCAAAAAAAAAACCATACATAGTTGCGTATTCAAGCGAGCGAACGGACATGGCAGTCAGCGCACGTGTGGCAAGTGTTGACTCGGGCCAGATCAGGCGTATGTATAATAAACCGTAGAATGAACCGTATGTGACCCCTTAGAGAAAGTTTAGTGATTGTATTTCGGGTATTTCTAACCACAGGGACTAAAGTGGCCACCGGCGCAAGTTATAGCCCCTTTAGTGAATTTTTCTCTTCTTATTTTTCTTTGTTACTGAAGATTATTTCGTACACAAACAGGCAACTGTGAAGGTATATGTGTTTTTTGTTTTTGGACAAGCCATATACATGTTTGACTGCTAATCATGATGCCTTGCTTCCTTTCTTTGCTGAAATTTTAGAACAATGCCTCTACTAACCTCATTTCAATTGATGAGTACACACCTTTTGTTTGTTTTTGTGTGTTTAAATACCATAGGAATTTTCTCCCCTGAAGCTTTCCAGTTCAGAGAACTGAATTTGACACGCCAAATCATAAGGCAACATTCAACATTACTAAGCAAGGGAACTTCAGAAAATATTTTCCTATCCCTGGTAGAAACAAAACTGAAGATTAGACCCTTCAGGTTAGATATGGACACTCCAAATTAGAAAACACCTCCTTTTCTTTTTGGTGAAATTGCTTCCAAAATCTTGATTAGTACATTCATATCACAAAATAGTCAAAATGCTAAGCTAAATTGTACTGCAACAACACCTATCTACAACTACAGCCAGCAGCTAAAACAGCTGAGCGCACATCACATGGACCTAATCAAGTAGGTTTGCAGTGCAAGACAGTCTCGGTGGCATTGACATAGCAAAATTCATCGTATTTCACCCATCAATTGTTTTGTTCTGTTGTGGTTCTGATGCTGAACAGAAAATGAATGTATGCTTGTTGCTCATTATCAGCTATGAGCCAGACAAAGCAACTACAAAAAAAAATGTATCCTAGCTATCTTCATAATATGTTGCAGCAGCAAGTTAAGCCATAGAAAATATATGAATGCTTGCTGTTAATTTCATTGGAGTGCAGGAATGGCTGACCGAGACTAGTGTGTACATCTATGAAGGCCAAACAAGGCGTTGGAGTTGAGGATTTGACACAATTTGGATCAAATTACTGCTATCTATCCAACCGATCTTTCTCTCCTCGGATCTTGGTAGTTCGTACCTGAGATTGTTTTCTATGCCTAAGAAAGAGTAGTGGAGGGAGTAATGCCTTGAGGTCTTATTTATTGTAATTATAGTCAATGTAGTTCCATTTTCATATTGTAGAGATCATATTTTTCAACGGGCTTTACCTATGGAACACTTAGTTTATTCTCTATACTCTATCAGCAATCATTTTTGTTAAAAGTATATGTACTGCCATAGCCAAAATGGTGAGAGTTCATTGTCTTAACAAGACACTCTTGCATTGCTATGGACTTGGCCTCAGATCAGATTGTATTGAACATTATAGCATTTTATTGTTAGCATCCCACGATCCATTAAGTTATTTCAAAAATAAGACTTATACTATGTTCACTCAGCCCTATCTTTGCTAACAACCATTTCCATGTTTAATGAAATGTTTTTGAAGCATACATTCCCGCAGCAGCACGCGGGTGTCATCTAGTTAACTTAGTACACAGTGCCAGTTGTTTTTTGTTTCGCAGAAAATCAATAACAAACGAAGTCCAAACACGATGAAACTTTACGATGATTTTTTCTGGACCAGAAGGGACCCTAGAAGCTTTTGGAGAGGGCCAAAAGACTCATGGCAAAGTCACAAGCTCACACAGCGCGCCCCCAAGGGGTGGGCTGCCTGAGCTTGTGGGTCCAACGCATCTCTATTTGAACTAATTCCACTTCTATAAATGCCCATAAATTCCAAAACCACCAGAGACTCGGAACAATTATTTCATCGCTGCAAGGCTCTGTTCTTCCGCGATCCCATATGGAGGTCCTTTTCGGTATTTTGCCGAAGAGGGAATCGATCACGGAGGCTTCTAAATCAACCTTACTACACCTCCGATGATGTGTGAGCAGTTTACGACAGACCTATGGGTCCATAATTATTACCTAGGTGGCTTCTTCACTCCCTCCCCCCCCCCCTCTCTCTCCGATCTTCAATACAATATTCTCCTCAAAGTTCTATCCGATGTAATATTCTTTTGCGGTGTGTTTGTTGGGATCCGATGAATTATGGGTTTATGATCAGATTATTCATTAAAATTAATTGAGTCTTTTTTAAACTTTAGTATGCATGATTGTTATAGCTTTGTATTTGTTTTCGATCTATCTGTTTGGTTTGGCCAACTAGATCGATTTATCTTCAGTGGGAGACATGCTTTGTAGTGGGTTCAATCTTGCGGTGTCCTCGCCCAGTGATAGAAGGGGTAGCGAGACATGTATTCTATTGTTGCCATTAAGGGGAAAACGACAGGTTTCAGTCATATTGCTTGGTTTTATTCGGTCTACATTATGTCATCATATACCTCATGCATTACTCTGTTTGTCATGAACTTAATGAAGGAAATATGCCCTAGAGGCAATAAAAAAGATATTATTTATTTCCTCATATCATAATAAATGTTTATTATTCATGCTAGAATTGTATTAACCGAAAACGTAATACATGTGTGAATACATAGACAAACTTAATGTCACTAGTATGCCTCTACTTGACTAGCTCATTAATCAAAGATGGTTATGTTTCCTAACCATAGACATGAGTTGTCATTTGATTAACGGGATCACATCATCAGGAGAATGATGTGATTGACATGACCCATTCCGTTAGCTTAGCACTTGATTGTTTAGTATGTTGCTATTGCTTTCTTCATGACTTATACATGTTCCTACAACTATGAGATTATGCAACTCCCGTTTACCGGAGGAACACTTTGTGTGCTACTAAACGTCACAACGTAACTGGGTGATTATAAAGGAGCTCTACAAGTGTCTCCAAAGGTACATGTTGAGTTGGCATATTTCGAGATTAGGTTTTGTCACTCCGATTGTCGGAGAGGTATCCCTGGGCCCTCTCGGTAATGCACATCACTATAAGCCTTGCAAGCAATGTAGCTAATGAGTTAGTTACGGAATGATGCATTACGTAACGAGTAAAGAGACTTGCCGGTAACGAGATTGAACTAGGTATTGAGATACCGATGATCAAATCTCGGGCAAGTAACATACCGATGACAAAGGGAACAACGTATGTTGTTATGCGGTTTGACCGATAAAGATCTTCGTAGAACATGTAGGAGCCAATATGAGCATCCAGGTTCCGCTATTGGTTATTGATCGGAAACGTGTCTCGGTCATGTCTACATAGTTCTCGAACCCGTAGGGTCCGCACGCTTAAGGTTTCGTTGACAGTTTTATTATGAGTTTATGAGTTTTGATGTACCGAAGATTGTTCGGAGTCCCGGATATGATCACGGACATGACGAGGAGTCTCGAAATGGTTGAGACATAAAGATAGATATATTGGACGACTATATTTGGACACGGGAAAGGTTCCGGGTGAGATTGGGACAATACCGGAGCTCGAGGAGGTTATCGGAACCCCCCGGGAGGTATATGGGCCTTATTGGACCTTAGTGGAAAGGAGGGGAAAGGAGCAAAGGACACCCCCAAGCCCAATCCGAATTGGGAAGGGGGCCGCTGATGGGGTTATGTACCTAGGGTAGGGTCATGGACCTGATCCAAGTAACTTATCCTAGGACGTCCTTAGAAGAGGTCGCCTTCCAGTCGACCAACGAGGATTCACTCAACTGGCCTGAAGGACTCGACCACGAAGACTCACTCGACCACCAGGAGGTCAAGAGGCACTCTGCACTGCAACGGCCTGTAATCAAGTAGACTTTATGATAGTAAAGGCACTTTATGTGGGGCGTTACCAGTAACGCCCCAGACTTAACTCACCTTAAACCCTCTCCTACGTGGGCTGGCTGGGGTCCTGGCGCACTCTATATAAGCCACCCCCCTCCACAGGCAGAGGGGTTCGGCACCTTGTAATTCATACATCCATAATCCACTCGACCGCCTCCGGGCTCCGAGACGTAGGGCTGTTACTTCTTCCGAGAAGGGCCTGAACTCGTACATCCTTTGTGCTTACAACCTCTCCATAGCTAGGACCTTGCCTCTCCATACCTACCCCCCACTCTACTGTCAGGCTTAGAACCACGACAGTTGGCGCCCACCTTGGGGCAGGTGTTTTAGCGATTTTGTGGAGAAGTTGCGACTCTTCCGAGTACTCTCATCATGGTGTCTGCTGGAGTTTTGGTCAAGGGTCAAGAGATCCGTCTCGGCACTCTCATCTTCATCGCCAACGACTCCGCATGGCTCCAGGAGGCTCCACTCGACGTAGACGCGCTCCCCGTCCGCGGGGCGACGCATTTTCGCGCATGTGTCCGCGGCGTTCTGCTGCGGCAACCGTCGACCCAGTATCGGTCGACTCCTTCATCGTCCACCCTCCCGGTCTCCTGCCGGCGCAAGCGCTCAGGCCGGTCGAGGCTTCAGCGATGGGTGAGTCACGCGGTGGCTCGCCAATCGGCCACTACACAAGTTGCGGCAATCAAGCCCAACGAATCTCTCTACGGCTTGTTCGATCAGTCAACTGGCTCCGGAGAGACTGCATCCGAGTGCGGAAGCAGTGATCCAGCGGCAGAAATCTTGATGGTCGACGGGCCCCACAGCCCTCCTGGCTTTGCCCGTGGCGGTGGAGCAGGTGACGGCGGCGACCCTGCACGAGGCTACGAAGAGTACCAGCCCGAGCCACTCGACTCTCTGCAAAGAGAAGAGCTTCGCCGCAGGAACGAGGATCCCCTGCGTATTCCCATCGCAGGAGAAACCCCCGAGGCTCGTGCCTTGGAGGAGGCGCGTCTGGCCAATTTGGCCGAGCGCACTCGACTGGAGAACCTTCAGCGAGCACTCGACGAGCGCGCGCGGCAACGAGTTCCCGACGCCAGTCGACGTCAACTCTTCCCGCCGACTCAGGTATATCGAACCCCGATTCAGAATTTAGCAGCTGCGACCCGTATAGCAGAGTCCATTCAGCCTTCGCAGTCGGAAGCTGGCAGAGGTTTGTTGCAGATCAGGGATCTGCTCCGGGCAGCAGGAGATCAGAATTCAGCCGTGTCTCAGTCGCGCAACAGAATTCACAGTCGATCTGTCACTGTGAATACGGTTCAGTCGGCTCACAGCCCCAGATCGCCTCCGCGGCGCGAAGGGCGTGAGAATCGGCGAGATCAATATGGCGACAGACTCGACCGAGATGATAGGCGTCGAGTGCCCTATTCCCCTCCGAGGGGTGGGTCTTACGCTCCTCGGCAGCCAGATGATAGGCGTCAGAACAGTACAGGGCGTAGGGTTCCAGTTGACCCCAGAGAGCCAGGCTTCGACGCGCGATCCATTATCGTGCAAGGGTTGGTCGACCGGAACAGAGCCCATCGAGGCGCACTCGACAGAGATGTACCCACGAGCAGTCGAGTACATGTTTCTGGTCCTGAATGTTTCAGCAGAGCTATCAGAGCCGCAGTTATCCCCCCCAATTTCAGGTTGGCAACAGGAGTCAGCAAGTTCACTGGTGAGTCTAAGCCTGAAACTTGGCTTGAAGACTACCGAGTGGCAGTTCAGATCGGTGGTGGGAACGACGAGGTGGCCATGAAGCATTTGCCCCTCATGTTGGAAGGTTCTGCCAGGGCATGGTTGACTCAATTACCTCCTAGCAGCATTTACACTTGGGAAGATCTGTCCCGAGTGTTCGTCAGCAAGCTTGATCTTCTCAGCTAGCTCAAGGTCTTTCTTCTGCTGGGCCTCCCTTACCTTACCTGCAAGTTACAGCAAGATCAGATTCTGAAACAAGCAAGGGGAAAAGCAGTCGTCAGGGTCTCACCAAACATACCTTCGGTCTCCTCCTTTGCCTTTGTCAATTTCTCCTGAACCAGCTTCAAGCTTAGCTCGACTTGAGTATGTTTTTGTTCCAGCTCTGAGTAGCGAGCCACAAGATCACAAGAGTTCTGCGAAGAACCAATCGACTAAATGTCAAAAATAATTCACTTCCGAGTGAAAAGGGAAAAACACACGTTTCTAAGACTACAGCCGAATACAAACATTCGACCGTAGTCTCGGGGACTACACCCAGTGGGTGCACTCAGCGTGCCCCCACTAATCCTGTTGAAGACAAAGTCGACCAGTCGACCTCAAAAAAAAAAGCATTCTCTAAGACTGTGATCAACTGCAAGCAGCCGACCACAGTCTTGGGGACTACACCCAGTGGGTGCACTCAGCGTGCCCCCACCGGTTTGTGAAATCCAGTCGACCAGTCGACTGGCAGAAAGATTGACATCATAAAGCCTAAGGCCGACTGCCAGCAGTCGACCTTAGCCTTGGGGACTACACCCAGTGGGTGCACTCAGCGTGCCCCCACCGGTTTGCGAAATCCAGTCGACCAGTCGACTGGCAGAAAGATTGACATCTTAAAGCCTAAGGCCGACTGCAAGCAGTCGACCTTAGCCTTGGGGACTACACCCAGCGGGTGCACTCAGCGTGCCCCCGCTAACACGGAGTTTATTCGACACACCCAGCGGGTGACTGCTATAAATTCCGGAAAAGAAAAGTTTTTGGTAGCATATCCAACAGAACAAACAGTGGTCGACTGACCTGGACATTGCTTTGGAGGGCAGAGCTGGCGTCATAAGCTGCCTGGCTCGCGTCTCGGATGGTCTTCAGCTGCTCCATCATGAGTCCCGCCTGGCGTATTGCCTCCTTCGCTGCACCAGCTTGGTCCTCTGGGACGTGGTGAGTCATGAAGAGGGAGGGCTGCTGAGCACTCGTCAGTGGATTTGCGAAGGACACCGTGTGTCGAGTGGTGTTCTCTTCCTCCACAGTCAGAGTCTCAGGCGCCGTCACATCCTGAGGCACCTTACTGGCGGGCGTTTTCCGACTCTTCCTGCGTGCCAGTGGTTCTTCATCCTCGTCGTCGTCAGGAAGATTGATAACAGTATGGGGCGGAGCTGCGAAGAAGAATCAGGATCAGAGGTCGCGAGTCAGTCGACTAAAAACGGTGTTAAGAATACAGTACCTGGGTTCGAAGTTGCCGCATCCTCCATCTCGTGGTCATCGGCCCGGGCCGAGGTCTCAGAAGTAGCAGCACTGCAACTCCAAAGGATCAGTCGACTAACTTCAGCGTCGACCAGAAGTAAAGCTCACACAGAATAAGAAAATATGAGCAGCACGGTTACCCTGATATGGTAGGGATGGACACCTTCATCTTCGGCAAGAGTTTGATCGGCTTCGACGAGGCCGCCCTGGGCTGCTTCGGCGCCTTTTCAGTCGGCGCTGGAGAGGTGGTCCTAGGGCGTTTGGTCGATTGCGTCGCAACCCCCTTGCCGCGTTCAGTCGAAGGGTCGTGGACGAGCTTCGACCGCCTTTCCGAGCGCGGTGGCACGACCTCCTCCTCCTCCTCTTCCTCGTCCTCGACGTCGTCTTCATCATCGACATCATCATCATCGTCGTCATCGTCCTCTGCGACATCCGAGTCCCATTCCTCCTCTTCCTGGCTCTCGCCTCCGCTCGCCTCGCCCTCCTCAGTCGAAGCTTGTGCCCCATTGGGCATCGAGTACAGCTCGGTGAGGGCCTAACAAATGCCCAGACAAGAATCAGTCGACCAGTCGGCAGGATTAACAGAAATGAATACGACGAGGGCGCAGTGGAGAGCAGGGCAAGTGTACCTTATCTGGATCACTGTTGTGGTCGAGTGGAGGAATCCTTCTAGCTCCGCGCGGGTTGTCCTTGTTTCCGGTGACGGCCGCCATCCATCTTTCCAGAGTGACATCGTCGACTGCTTCTGGATGGACTCTAGTCTCGTCTTCGGTCCCACAGTACAACCACATGCAGTGGCTCCGGAACTGGAGAGGCTGGATGCGACGCCTGAGGAAAACCTCCAAGAGGTCCATGCCTGTCACTCCCTCCCGAACCAACTGCACCACGCGCTCCATCAACATCTTCACGTCGGCTCTCTCCTCCGGAATCAGCTTCAGAGGGGAAGGCTTGCTCACTCGGTCCATGGTGAACGGAGGGAGTCCACTCGACTGCCCTAGCGTCGACTGGACCTGGCAGTAGAACCAAGTCGACTGCCAGCCTCTAACGGACTCGGGAAAGGTCATGGGCGGGAAGGTGCTCTTATTCCTCACCTGAATCCCCAGGCCCCCGCACATTTGGACGACTCGGGTTTTCTCATCACCGGGGCTCGCCTTCTTCACGGTCTGAGATCGACACGTGAATATATGTTTGAACAAACCCCAGTGCGGTCGACAGCCCAAGAAACCCTCACACATGGACACAAACGCGGCAAGATAGGCAATGGAGTTTGGGGTAAAGTGGTGGAGCTGCGCTCCGAAGAAATTCAAGAAGCCACGGAAGAAAATACTTGGCGGCAAGGAAAACCCACGATCAACATGAGTGGCCAAAAGCACACACTCACCCTCTTCTGGCTGTGGCTGCCACTCCCTCCCCGGCAACCTCGCAGCTCCGTGAGGGATCAAGCCCTTGTTGGCCATGTCGAGGAGGTCCTTCTCTGTGATGGTCGACTGGATCCAGTCTCCTTGGACCCAGCCCTTCGGCAGGCGGGATCTGGACGAGGACCCTCCGCGACTGGTGGATCTCCCCTTTGCCTTCTCCAACGCCGACGCCTTCTTGGCGCGCTCCAGCGCCGCCGTCTTCTCCTTGGCCATGGTCGCCGGAGAGATGCGCGAAGGGAAGTGGTGCGGGGACGAGAGCGAGCACGCTGAGCAGGGAGGAAGGAAACAGAGAGAGGGGGAGAATGCTAAGGCGTAGCACAGAAATCCTCGCCGGGCACATTTATAAGGTCCCTTCCGAGTGGATGACAGGTGGGCCCGGTCGATCTAATCATATCTGGAACAGTTATGCAGACGGGATACGTGGCGAAAAAGGCGGCGCGGAGATCGAGGCGTCCATGCCCCGTCCCATCCGAACGCCGCGGTCCGCCCCGCTTCGCGCGCGCCCCAAAATTTCGCATCCCACGGAATCCGCGAGCAACAAATCAGTCTGTCAGGCGCGGTGTTTCCGGCGATCTGTCGCTCGGAGATCGTCGAAGCCTGAAAGATCACTCGACGCAAAAATAAGAATGGATCGAGTCGACTGAAGGCAAATTGCTCCCTGTCAACGAAGAGACTCTTTTGTCTAGAACAGCGCACAACTAGAGCACAAAGGTTAATCGGAAACGACATCAACTCCTTCTTCACTCGAAGCCTCAATCCATTCGGGGGCTAATGATGGGGTTATGTACCTAGGGTAGGGTCATGGACCTGATCCAAGTAACTTACCCTAGGACGTCCTTAGAAGAGGTCGCCTTCCAGTCGACCAACGAGGATTCACTCGACTGGCCTGAAGGACTCGACCACGAAGACTCACTCGACCACCAGGAGGTCAAGAGGCACTCTGCATTGCAACGGCCTGTAATCAAGTAGACTTTATGATAGTAAAGGCACTTTATGTGGGGCGTTACCAGTAACGCCCCAGACTTAACTCACCTTAAACCCTCTCCTACGTGGGCTGGCTGGGGTCCTGGCGCACTCTATATAAGCCACCCCCCTCCACAGGCAGAGGGGTTCGGCACCTTGTAATTCATACATCCATAATCCACTCGACCGCCTCCGGGCTCCGAGACGTAGGGCTGTTACTTCTTCCGAGAAGGGCCTGAACTCGTACATCCTTTGTGCTTACAACCTCTCCATAGCTAGGACCTTGCCTCTCCATACCTACCCCCCACTCTACTGTCAGGCTTAGAACCACGACAGCCGCCTCCCCCCTTTCCTTCTTCTCTCCCTCCTCTTCCTTCCCTCTCCCTCTCCTAATAGGAAAGGGGGGAGTCCTACTCCCAGTGGGGGTTGGACTCCCTCCTAGGGCGCGCCACCCCCTTGGCCGGACCCCTCCTCCACTCCTTTATATACGGGGGAGGGGGGCACCCCATAGACACAACAATTGATCTCTTGATCTCTTAGCCGTGTGCGGTGCCCCCCTCCATCATAGTTCTCCTCGATAATATTGTAGCGGTGCTTAGGCGAAGCCTTGCAACGGTAGAACATCAAGATCGTCACCACGCCGTCGTGCTGACGGAACTCTTCCCCGACATTCTGCTGGATCGGAGTATGGGGAACGTCATCGAGCTGAACGTGTGCTAGAACTCGGAGGTGCCGTAGTTTTGGTGCTTGATTGGTCGGGCCGTGAAGACGTACGACTACATCAACCGCGTTGTTCTAATGCTTCCGCTTTCGTTCTACGAGGGTACGTGGACAACACTCTCCCCTCTCGTTGCTATGCATCACCATGATCTTGCGTGTGCGTGGGAATTTTTTTGAAATTACTACGTTCCCCAACAGTGGCATCCGAGCCTAGTTTTATGCGTAGATGTCATATGCACGAGTAGAACACAAGTGAGTTATGGGCGATACAAGTCATACTGCTTACCAGCATGTCATACTTTGGTTTGGCAGTATTGTTGGATGAAGCGGCCCAGACCGACATTACGCGTACGCTTACGTGAGACTGGTTCTACCGATGTGCTTTGCACATAGGTGGCTAGCGGGTGTCTGTTTCTCCAACTTTAGTTGAACCGAGTGTGGCTACGCCCGGTCCTTGCGAAGGTTAAAACAACATTAACTTGACGAACTATCATTGTGGTTTTGATGCGTAGGTAAGAGCGGTTCTTGCTCAGCCCGTAGCAGCCACGTAAAATTTGCAACAACAAAGTAGATGACGTCTAACTTGTTTTTGCAGGGCATGTTGTGATGTGATATGGTCAAGACGTGATTCTATATTTTATTATATGAGATGCTCATGTTTTGTAACCGAAGTTATTGGCAACTAGCTGGAGCCATATGGTTGTTGCTTTATTGTATGAAATGCAAACGTCCTGTAATTGCTTTACTTTATCACTAAGAGGTAGCGATAGTCGTCGAAGCAATAGATGGCGTAATGACAACGATGCTACGATGGAGATCAAGGTGTCGCGCCGGTGACGATGGTGATCACGATGGTGCTTCGGAGATGGAGATCACAAGCACAAGATAATGATGGCCATATCATATCACTTATATTGATTGCATGTGATGTTTATCGTTTATGCATCTTATCTTGCTTTGATTGACGGTAGCATTTTAAGATGATCTCTCACTAATTATCAAGAAGTGTTCTCCCTGAGTATGCACCGTTGCGAAAGTTCTTCGTGCTGAGACACCACGTGATGATCGGGTGTGATAGGCTCTACGTTCAAATACAACGGGTGCAAAACAGTTGCACACGCGGAATACTCAGGTTAAACTTGACGAGCCTAGCATATACAGATATGGCCTCGGAACACGGAGACCGAAAGGTCGAACGTGAATCATATAGTAGATATAATCAACATAGTGATGTTCACCATTGAAAACTACTCCATCTCACGTGATGATCAGACATGGTTTAGTTGATTTGGATCACGTGATCATTTAGATGACTAGAGAGATGTCTGTCTAAGTGGGAGTTCTTTAGTAATATGATTAATTGAACTTAAATTTATCATGAACTTAGTACCTGATAGTATTTTGCTTGTCTATGTTTGTTGTAGATAGATGGCTCGTGTTGTTGTTCCATTGAATTTTAATGCGTTCCTTGAGAAAGCTAAGTTGAAAGATGATTGTAGCAATTACATGGACTGGGTCCGTAACTTGAGGATTATCCTCATTGCTGCACAAAAGAATTACGTCCTGGAAGCACCGCTGGGTGCCAGGCCTGCTGCAGATGCAACAGACAACGTTAAGAATGTCTAGCAGAGAAAAGCTTATGACTACTCGATAGTTCAGTGTGCCATGCTTTACGGCTTAGAACCAGGACTTCAACGACGTTTTGAACGTCATGGAGCATATGAGATGTTCCAGGAGTTGAAGTTAATATTTCAAGCAAATGCCCGGATTGAGAGATATGAAGTCTCCAATAAGTTCTATAGCTGTAAGATGGAGGAGAATAGTTCTGTCAGTGAACATATACTCAAAATGTCTGGGTATAATAATCACTTGATTCAACTGGGAGTTAATCTTCCTGATGATAGTGTCATTGACAGAATTCTTCAATCACTGCCACCAAGCTACAAGAGCTTCGTGATGAACTATAATATGCAAGGGATGGACAAGACTATTCCCGAGCTCTTCGCAATGCTAAAAGTTGCGGAGGTAGAGATCAAGAAGGAGCATCAAGTGTTGATGGTCAATAAGACCACCAGTTTCGAGAAAAAGGGTAAAGGGAAGAAGAAGGGGAACTTCAAGAAGAACAACAAACAAGTTGCTGCTCAAGAGAAGAAACCCAAATCTGGACCTAAGCCTGAGACCGAGTGCTTCTACTGCAAGTAGACTAGTCACTGGAAGCGGAACTGCCCCAAGTATTTGGCGGATAAGAAGGATGGCAAGGTGAACAAAGGTATATGTGATATACATGTTATTGATGTGTACCTTACTAATGCTCGCAGTAGCACCTGGGTATTTGATACTGGTTCTATTGCTAATATTTGCAACTCGAAACAGGGACTACGGATTAAGCGAAGATTGGCTAAGGACGAGGTGACGATGCGCGTGGGAAATGGTTCCAAAGTCGATGTGATCGCAGTCGGCACGCTACCTCTACATCTACCTTCGGGTTTAGTTTTAGACCCGAATAATTGTTATTTGGTGCCAGCGTTGAGCATGAACATTATATTTGGATCTTGTTTGATGCGAGACGGTTATTCATTTAAATCAGAGAATAATGGTTGTTCTATTTATATGAGTAATATCTTTTATGGTCATGCATCCTTGAAGAGTGGTCTATTTTTATTTAATCTCGATAGTAGTGATACACATATTCATAATGTTGAAGTCAAAAGATGCAGAGATGATAATGATAGTGCAACTTATTTGTGGCACTGCCGTTTGGGTCATATTGGTGTAAAGCGCATGAAGAAACTCCATATTGATGGACTTTTGGAATCACTTGATTATGAATCACTTGGTACTTGCGAACCATGCCTCATGGGCAAGATGACTAAAACGCCGTTCTCCGGAACTATGGAGCGAGCAACAAACTTGTTGGAAATCATACATACTGATGTATGTGGTCCAATGAATGTTGAGGCTCGCGGCGGATATCATTATTTTCTCACCTTCACAGATGATTTGAGCAGATATGGGTATATCTACTTAATGAAACATAAGTCTGAAACATTTGAAAAGTTCAAAGAATTTCAGAGTGAAGTGGAAAATCATCGTAACAAGAAAATAAAATTTATAGAATATTTGAGTTACGAGTTTGGTTTACATTTGAAGCAATGCAGAATAGTTTCGCAACTCACGCCACCCGGAACACCACAACGAAATGGTGTGTCCGAACGTCGTAATCGTACTTTATTAGATATGGTGCGATCTTTGATGTCTCTTACTGATTTACCGCTATCGTTTTGGGGTTATGCTTTAGAGAAGGCCGCATTCACGTTAAATAGGGCACCATCAAAATCCGTTGAGACAACGCCTTATGAACTGTGGTTTGGCAAGAAACCAAAGTTGTCATTTCTTAAAGTTTGGGGTTGCGATGCTTATGTGAAGAAACTTCAACCAGATAAGCTTGAACCCAAATCGGAGAAATGTGTCTTCATAGGATACCCAAAAGAGACTATTGGGTACACCTTCTATCACAGATCTGAGGGATACCCAAAAGAGACTATTGGGTACACCTTCTATCACAGATCTGAGGGCAAGACTTTTGTTGCTAAATTCGGATCCTTTCTAGAGAAGGAGTTTCTCTCGAAAGAAGTGAGTGGGAGGAAAGTAGAACTTGATGAGGTAACTTTACCTGCTCCCTTATTGGAAAATAATTCATCACATGAACCAGTTCCTGTGACAAGTGAGGAAGCTAATGATATTGATCATGAAACTTCAGATCAAGTTACTACCGAACCACGTAGGTCAACCAGAGTAAGATCCGCACCAGAGTGGTACGGTAATCCTATTCTGGAAGTCATGTTACTTGACCATGGCGAACCAACGAACTATGAGGAAGCGATGATGAGCCTAGATTCCGCAAAATGGCTTGAGGCCATGAAATCTGAGATGGGATCCATGTATGAGAACAAAGTATGGATTTTGGTTGACTTGCCCGATGATCGGCAAGCCATCGAGAATAAATGGATCTTCAAGAAGAAGACTGACGCTGATGGTAATGTAACTGTCTACAAAGCTCGACTTGTTGCGAAAGGTTTTTGACAAGTTCAAGGGGTTGACTACGATGAGACTTTCTCACACGTACCGATGCTTAAGTCTGTCAGAATCATGTTAGCAATTGCCGCATTTTATGATTTTGAAATATGGAAAATGGATGTCAAAACTGCATTCCTGAATGGATTTCTGGAAGAAGAGTTGTATATGATGCAACCGGAAGGTTTTGTCGATCCAAAAGGTGCTAACAAAGTGTGCAAGCTCCAGCGATCCATTTATGGACTGGTGCAAGCCTCTCGGAGTTGGAATAAATGCTTTGATAGTGTGATCAAAGCATATGGTTTTATACAGGCTTTTGGAGAAGCCTGTATTTACAAGAAAGTGAGTGGGAGCTCTGTAGCATTTCTGATATTATATGTGGACGACATATTATTGATTGGAAATGATATATAATTTCTGGATAGCATAAAGGGATACTTGAATAAAAGTTTTTCAATGAAAGACCTCGGTGAAGCTGCTTACATATTTGGCATCAAGATCTATAGAGATAGATCAAGACGCTTAATTGGACTTTCACAAAGCACATACCTTGATAAAGTTTTGAAAAACTTCAAAATGGATCAGGAAAAGAAAGGGTTCTTGCCTGTATTACAAGGTGTGAAGTTGAGTCAGACTGAATGCCCGACCACAGCAGAAGATAGAGAGAAAATTAAAGATGTTCCCTATGCTTCAGCCATAGGCTCTATCATGTATGCAATGCTGTGTACCAGACCTGATGTATGCTTAGCAATAAGTTTAGCAGGGAGGTACCAAAGTAATCCAGGAGTGGATCACTGGAGGTCAAGAATATCCTGAAATACCTAAAAAGGACTAAGGATATGTTTCTCGTTTATGGAGGTGACAAAGAGCTAGTCGTAAATGGTTACGTCGATGCAAGCTTTGACACTGATTCGGACGATTCTAAATCACAAACCGGATACATGTTTATATTGAACGGTGGAGCTGTCAGTTGGTGCAGTTCTAAACAAAGTGTCGCCGCCGGATCTACATGCGAAGCGGAGTACATAGCTGCTTCGGAAGCAGCAAATGAAGGAGTCTGGATCAAGGAGTTCATTTCCAATCTAGGAGTCATACCTAGTGCATCGGGACCAATGAAGATCTTCTGTGACAATACTGGTGCAATTGCCTTGGCAAAGGAATCCAGATTTCACAAGAGGACCAAGCACATCAAGAGACGCTTCAATTCCATCCGGGACCAAGTCCAGGTGGGAGACATAGAGATTTGCAAGATACATATGGATCTGAATGTTGCAGACCCATTGACTAAGCCTCTTCCACGAGCAAAACATGATTAGCACCAAGACTCCATGGGTGTTAGAATCATTACTGTGTAATCTAGATTATTGACTCTAGTGCAAGTGGGAGACTGAAGGAAATATGCCCTGGAGGCAATAATAAAGTTATTATTTATTTCCTCATATCATGATAAATGTTTATTATTCATGCTAGAATTGTATTAACCAGAAACATAATACATGTGTGAATACATAGACAAACTTAATGTCACTAGTATGCCTCTACTTGACTAGCTCATTAATCAAAGATGGTTATGTTTCCTAACCATAGACATGAGTTGTCATTTGATTAACGGGATCACATCATTAGGAGAATGATGTGATTGACATGACCCATTCCGTTAGCTTAGCACTTGATCATTTAGTATGTTGCTATTGCTTTCTTCATGACTTATACATGTTCCTACAACTATGAGATTATGCAACTCCCGTTTACCGGAGGAACACTTTGTGTGCTACCAAATGTCACAACGTAACTGGGTGATTATAAAGGAGCTCTACAGGTGTCTCCAAAGGTACATGTTGAGTTGGCATATTTCGAGATTATGTTTTGTGATACGTCTCCAACATATCTATAATTTTTGATTGCTCCATGCTACTGTATCTACTGTTTTGGACTATATTGGGCTTTATTTTCCATTTTTATATTACTTTTGGGACTAACCTATTAACCGGAGGCCCAGCCCAGAATTGTTATTTTTTGCCTTTTTCAGTATTTCGAAGAAACAGAATATCAAACGGAGTCCAAACGGAATGAAACCTTCGGGATCGTGATTTTCCAACCGAACATGACCGAGGAGACTTGGACCCTACTCCAAGCAGTGCCCGAGGAGGTCACGAGGGTGGAGGGCGCGCCCCCCTGGGCGCCCCTACCTCGTGGGCCCCTCGGAGCTCCACCGACGTACTCCTTCCTCCTATATATACCTACGTATCCCCGAACGATCAGAACAGGAGCCAAAAACCTAATTCCACTGCCGCAACCTTCTGTATCCACGAGATCCCATCTTGGGGCCTGTTCCAGAGCTCCGCCGGAGGGGGCATCCACCACGTAGGGCTTCTACATCATCACCATAGCCCCTCCGATGAAGTGTGAGTAGTTTACTTCAGACCTTCGGGTCCATAGCTAGTAGCTAGATGGCTTCTTCTCTCTTTTTGGATCTCAATACAATGTTCTCCCCCTCTCTCGTGGAGATCTATTCGATGTAATCTTCTTTTTGCGGTGTGTTTGTTGAGACCGATGAATTGTGGGTTTATGATCCAGTATTATCTATGGAAAATATTTGATTCTTCTCTGAATTCTTTTATGTATGATTGAGTTATCTTTGCAAGTCTCTTCAAATTATCTTTTTGGTTTGGCCAACTAGATTGGTAGTTCTTGCAATGGGAGAAGTGCTTAGCTTTGGGTTCAATCTTGCGGTGTCCTTACTCAGTGACAGAAAGAGTTGCAAGGCACGTATTGTATTGTTGCCATCAAGGATAACAAGATGGGGTTTTTATCATATTGCATGAATTTATCCCTCTACATCATGTCATCTTGCTTACGGCGTTACTCTATTTTTACTTAATACTCTAGATGCATGCTGGATAGCGGTCGATGAGTGGAGTAACAGTAGTAGATGCAGAATTGTTTCGATCTACTTGTTTTGGACGTGATGCCTATATACATGATCATTGCCTAGATATACTCATAACTATGCTCAGTTCTGTCAATTGCTCAACAGTAATTTGTTCACCCACCGTAGAATACTTATGCTCTTGAGAGAAGCCACTAGTGAAACCTATGGCCCCCTGGTCTATTCTCATCATATCAATCTATATCACTTTATTTACTTGCTTTGTTTTTACTTTGCCTTTACTTTTATTTTGCATCTATCTATCAAAAATACCAAAAAATATTATCTCTATCAGATCTCACTCTCGTAAGTGACCGTGAAGGGATTGACAACCCCTAAGCGTTGGTTGCGAGTTGCTATCGTTTTGTGTAGGTACGAGGGACTTGTGCGTGGTCTCCTACTGGATTGATACCTTGGTTCTCAAAAACTGAGGGAAATACTTACGCTACTTTACTGCATCATCCTCTCCTCTTCGGGGAAATCCAACGCAGTGCTCAAGAGGTAGCATTTTGTCACTCCGATTGTCGGAGAGGTATCTCTGGGCCCTCTCGGTAATGCACATCACTATAAGCCTTGCAAGCAATGTAGCTAATGAGTTAGTTACGGAATGATGCATTACGTAACGAGTAAAGAGACTTGCCGGTAATGAGATTGAACTAGGTATTGAGATACCGACGATCAAATCTCGGGCAAGTAACATACCGATGACAAAGGGAACAACGTATGTTGTTATGCGGTTTGACCAATAAAGATCTTCGTAGAACATGTAGGAGCCAATATGAGCATCCAGGTTCCGCTATTGGTTATTGATCGGAAACATGTCTCGATCATGTCTACATAGTTCTCAAACCCGTAGGGTCCGCACGCTTAAGGTTTCGTTGACTGTTTTATTTTGAGTTTATGAGTTTTGATGTACCGAAGATTGTCCGGAGTCCCGGATGTGATCACAGACATGACGAGGAGTCTCTAAATGGTCGAGACATAAAGATCGATATATTGGACGACTATATTTGGACACCGGAAAGGTTCCGGGTGAGATTGGGATAATACCGGAGCTCCGGGAGGTTATCGGAACCCCCCGGGAGGTATATGGGCCTTATTGGGCCTTAGTGGAAAGGAGGGGGCGCCCCCCCAAGCCCAATCAGAATTGGGAAGGGGGCCTCCCCCCTTTCCTTCTTCCCTCCCTCCTCTTCCTTCCCTCTCCCTCTCCTAATAGGAAAGGGGGGAGTCCTACTCCCAATGGGGGTTGGACTCCCCCCCTAGGGCGCGCCACCCCCCTTGGCCGGCCCCCTCCTCCACTCCTTTATATACGGGGGAGGGGGCACCCCATAGACACAACAATTGATCTCTTGATCTCTTAGCCGTGTGCGGTGCCCCCCTCCACCATAGTTCTCCTCGATAATATTGTAGCGGTGCTTAGGTGAAGCCCTGCAACGGTAGAACATCAAGATCGTCACCACGCCATCGTGCTGACGGAACTCTTCCCCGACATTCTGCTCGATCGGAGTACGGGGAACGTCATCGAGCTGAACGTGTGCTAGAACTCGGAGGTGTCGTAGTTTCGGTGCTTGATCGGTCGGGCCGTGAAGACGTACGACTACATCAACCACGTTGTTCTAACGCTTGCGCTGTCGGTCTACGAGGGTACGTGGACAACACTCTCCCCTCTCATTGCTATGCATCACCATGATCTTGCGTGTGCGTAGGATTTTTTTTGAAATTACTACGTTCCCCAACACTTAATACGTAGAGACGCAAGCATAGAAGCTCTCTTGAAGTGGAGTAATAGTAGTAGATGCAGGAATGAGTCGGTCTACTTAGCATGGACGTAATGCCTACAAACATGATCATTGCCACGAATAACATCATAACTATGCGCTTTTCTACCAGTTGCCCAATAGTAATTTGTCTACCGACTGTATGCTATCTGTACGAGAGAGAAGATTCTAGTGAAAACTATGGCCCTCAGGTCTACTTTATCCATATTACAAAAACCAAAAATACCTTGCTGCAATTTATTATTTTTATTTTACTTTTCAATTTTTCTATCTACCATTACCAGATTTAATCCTTACAAGTAACGAGTTCAAGGCGATTGACAACCCTCTTGCCCATGATGGGTGCAAGTATTTGCACTTCTCAGCGGAGGTACTGTTGACTAGGATTTGCGTGGTTCTCCTATTGGTTCGATAACCTTGGTTCTCACTGAGGAAAATACTTATGAGCTACTATATTGCTTCACCCTTCCTCTTCGGGGAAAATCCCAACGCAGCTCATATGTAGCAGTAGGCATCCATGCCAGGTTTCAATGGTTCCGACATTGTATGCAAGTTGCGGCACGCGCAACAATTCATCGGCCTTTTTTGACCAAGAAAAGTCCAGAATATGAAAAATTATCGAAAACCAACACAACCGTACATGGTGCCTTGAATTGGTCATACGAGTCAATAAACAAAATTGGGTCATTCGATGGATGCCGAGAAGCAACATGCTCTTACACAAAACCTTCTGCCTCTACTCGAACATTCTCCATTGAACATGGTCTATTTTGGACATCCTTGAAATGACTTCAACTTTTGCAAGCAGGTGGGCACGCTCATGGTAAGCATCCATGTCAGGTCTGAACGACTTCCGACACCGTATGCAAGTTGAGCTACGTTCAGCCATTTATTGGCCTTTTTCGACCAAAAAAACTTCAAAAAAATGTAAAACTTGTCAAAACCCTAACAACTTGGCATGGAGCCTTGAGTTGGTCATAGAAGTCCATGGAAAAAATTGGGGCAATTGACGGATGTTGAAGAAAACACATGCTCTTAAACAGATCCTTCTAGCCTACCCGGACACCATACATTGAACATGGTGTTATTTTGGACATCCTTGAAATGACCCCGACTTGTGCCACCAGTGGGGCATGCCCATGATACGCATACATGCCATGTTTGGGCGACTTCCGGCACCGTATGCATGTTGCACACATCCGACCATTTATCAACATTTTTTTCACCGAGAAAACTTCAGAAAACATAGTACTTGTCGAAAATCCAATCAACTTGGCAATGGTCCCTTCAATTGGTCATACAAGGACATGAAAAATGTGTTCACAAATTCAAAAAATGTCCAGGGAATTTCAAATAATGTTCACGCTTTCAATTGTGTTTTGCAATTTCAAAAATGTTCCTATTTTTAAAATTTGTTCTACACAAATATAAAAAATGTCCAGGGAATTCAAAAAATAATGATTTCAAATCGTTTTTGTATTTCTCGGATTGTTTTTTAAATTCCAAATTTGTTAGTATTTTTCAAAAAATATTTGGAAATTTTAAAAAATGTTAATGTTCAAATTTTTGTTTGCTATTTCTTTGAAAATGTTCATGTTTTGACATTTTGAGCAATTTTAACAAGCAAACACATTATTTTGAAATTTATGTACAAATTTTTAAAAAGTGATTTTTTTTATTTCAGGAACAAATTTCGAAAAAATGGTCATTTTCTGGAATTATGAAATAATATTTAAAATAGCAAGAATTTTTTAAATAAAAAACAAATGAAAAGGAAAGGAAAAATGAACAAAAATAAAAACAAAAAGAAGTGGAAAAAAGATCGGTTCGACAATGGGCCGGCCCAGCGAAACCGGCGGCTTCCATGAACTGAGGAAGAAGAAGAAAAGGAAAAAAAGTAAATAGGCACGATCGTTAAGTTGTCCTAGTTTTTTTAGTGTAAGATGTCCTAATTGGTTAGTGTGGTTCTCTTTCAACAAAAAGGTCATGATTTGATTCATGTCTTCTGCACTCCTTTCTGATGTTTAAAAAGGAAGAGAGAAAAAAGTTGAGTTGTCGTGTACGGGCAACATATTTAAAAAAACACACTACCCTTTATTATAAAGAGGTAAGGAGAGATCTCCTCCGTTGTGTTTTAAGGGGTTGTACCGAAACAGAAATGAATTTCTTCGGATCATGCTCTATATAGCGTGCTCATAGATGGAAGCAATTTGTATTTAACACGACAATGAAACTTTTTGTATAGAGTAACCAAGCTAGGACATCATCACTGCTTTGATATTAACATTGTACAAGGGAAAAAGTGTCATGTACATTGTACTAAAACGTCACATATAGTGACGAGATAAAAAAACTGGTCTCCTTGATCTTCCAGTTTACACATAAATAAACATTTTTTTCTCAGTTTTCCTCTTCAGTTTATAACATACTCAATTTATAACCTAAAGTAGTTGTCTGAAAACCAAACGGTGGGGTAAAAATTAAAATGCAACACATCCTTCTTTAGTGTTCTGCACACACATTTGTTCCCAGCAATAAAATATTTATACGTTTTGTCATATTTTATTTTTAGAAGAGAATATCAACGGTAGTATCTATCCAAATCAGACGAGAGAGAAGAAGAGAAGAGATGAAAATACATAATGATTTTGTTCAGCTGACGTGAGAGGAAACAAGGAACGAGATAAGAAAAATTGGACTACCCACGTAAAGATTTTCTGTTAAACTTCAAAAAAGAGTGTGGGCGGCATGAATCTAACTTATCACCTCTTTGTTCTCGGGCCTATTTGCTTCTCTTTTTTTCGTTTCTTCTTCTGCAATTGGAGGAAGGGAAACGTTTGGAGACGGTGCCCCGGCCGAATCTTCGGCCGGTCGCGTCCCACGCGCGAACGCTGCAACCAATTCAGACGAGACACGTAGGCTGCCTGGGGCCACCACTTCCCTCGTCCTGTTTTTCTTCTCCACTCATCTTGTTTTCTCCCTTATCCTCTCGCCCGAGTCCACCTCCTGCTGAGTTGCAGCTTTTTATCGCCGCAACCTCCTCGACCAGGCCCGGCAGCATCTCGCCGGAGAAGAGTTGCCGGTGGAGATGGCCGCCAAAGCCTCCCCCCACCCCTCGACGAGCTATTTCTTCCTTCGCGCGGGCGCCTCCCCCATCCACGTTGTTCCCCTGTAAAAGACAGCGATGACGGAGGCACGGGCCCTGCGATGAGTTGCGACGGTGGCGCATGGTGACTGCGGGGACCTCGACGACGACGGCGGTTTTCTGCTACGCCGGCGGACAGGTGATGTTGCAACCGTTGGCGCAAGTTGCTGGAACCAGACGACAAAGGAGCTGCGACCGGCGGCGGAATTTGCTACAACCATTATGCGCCTGTGGTGCGACCACGATGACCGTGATAACGCTTTTTGTTGCAACCGCGTAGTGTTTTTGCTACTACCAGAGATGTAATTTGCTACTACCAGCGATGATTTTTGTTACATTCATTTGTGAAGACGATGCGACCCAGGCGACGGTGACATTTTTTTGCTGCAACCAAACAATTTTTTGCTACTACCGACTACACAATTTGCTACATCAAAATCCTAGTCATCGTGGTCACCCGTGTCGTTGCTCGTCGCACCACTGCACGCCGGTTTCACCACCTCACACCGGTTGCAGCAAATTTGCTCGCCGGTGGTAGCTTTCCCGCTGCCGGTTGCAATAAATTCGCAACCCGTCGTCGCCGGCCACACTTCGTCATCTTCCTGGTTGTAGCAAAAACAACCACCGTTTGTAGCTTTTCTTGTGCCGTTTGCAGCAAAAATTGTGGATAAAAGCTTAACCATGAAAAACACCTTCGAGCGGCATGGGAAAAGCTTCAACCGATGTGTGAAAAAGCTTCAACGGTGTGTGAAAAGCTTCAACCTTGAAAAAAAGCTTCAATGGCCATGGAAAAACAGCTTCAACCCGGCATGGCCGTTGATGGCATGACGGTGCTGCATCGCCACCAAGCTATGACCATCACTACGTGGAGCTGCGACCAGAGGAGGCAGCTGCTACATGTGTGGAGCCGGGGGCAAGGAGATGCAGATGGCAACCGGCGACGAGGACGGCCAGCGAGGGTCCCGACCGGCGACGAGGATGCCGCGGTGGAGCTTCAAGCTCCGTTTTTCTCGCGGAGGTATGGTGGAGGTGTCGGCGGAGCTCGAGGCCGTTGCAATTTTTATCCAGGAGGGGAGGGGAGTGGAGGGGAGGGTGGGTGTGGGGAACGACTGTGAGGAGGACGAAGCGGGGTTCAGATCTGACGGCCTTAATTGCTATATCGGGCGGCTGGGGCTTGCCCGGCCCAACGGTTGGGCCGGTGCGCCGGCGCCCATCAGTCCCCTTGGAGGAAGCCCCTGGTTTCGCTTGGCCAGCCCATTGTCGAAACAGTATTTTGCCCACTACTTATTTTTTCTTTTTGTTGTTTATTTTTAATTTTCTTTTTTATTTTCCCCTTTGTTTCTTTTTTATTTTTCTAAAAATGCCCACACTTTCAAAATTTTATTCAAAATTAAAAAAAATCATTTTTCAAATATTGTTCATAGATAGAATACAAATATTCGATTTTTTCAGAAAATTATACAGAAATTTCAAAAACAAATGCTCCTGTCTAAATTGCTGAAAAATTCAGAACACGAACATTTAGAAAAAAAAGGGCAAACAAAATTTGAACACGAGCATCTTTTGAATTTTTTTGAAAATTTTCCGAAAACACTAAAATTTTGGAAATTCAAAAGAATAAAAAAAATAAAAAGAGATTGGTTTTCTTTTAAATTTCCCTTTTCAATTTGGGTGAATTTCTTAAAAAGAGGAGCATTTTTTTAATTATGAACATACTTTAAAAGTGCGAACAATATTTGAAACTCTCAAACATTTTTTGAATTTGTAAACAAAATTTTCATGGCCTTGTATGACCAGTTCAAGGCACCATGCCAAGTTGTTTGAGTTTTTAGCAAGTTTTGTATTTTCTGCATTTTTCTCGGTGAAAAAAGGCCGATAAATTGCCGGTGTAGCAACGTGCATACAGTGTCGAAATTCGATCAAACCTGGCATGGAGGCCTACCATGGGCACATCCACCTTCTTGCAAAAGTTTGGGTCATTTTAAAAATGTCCAAAAAATAGACCATATTCAACGGAGGGCTCCATTTGAGAGCACATTGTTTCTCGACATCCGTCAAATGAGCCCGATATTTTTTCATTACCTTATTAAGTGGGCCTTCACATGTTATGCATCCAAGCCTGGTTTGAATGAGTTTTGGCACCGTATGCACATTGCGATACGTCCGGGCATTTATCGGCCTATTTTCAGCGGGTCCAGAAAATGCAAAACTTGTCAAAAACCTAAACGACTTGGCATGGTATCTTAAATTGGCCATACAAGACCATGGAAAAAATCGAGCCATGCTCACAGACGGAGCTTATGGTGTGCAAAACCGAACCAAACAAACCAAAATTTTGGTTTCGGGTTTTGATTTCAGGCTTGAAATCTAAAACCATTTGCATTTTGGTTCTGCCAGTTAGAAACCAAAAACCATTTGGTAATCTTAATTAATCGAAATAGAGAATTTTGGGTAAAAAGCGTAATGGACTGCGATAATACAGTACTTTCTAGCTCATTTAGTGCTTCAGTTTACATGATTAGGCTAACTGCTTATCCAGTGTCCCTTGTTTACCATTTCCTGATCGTTTTTCCTCATTATCTCTCTCTCTCTCTCTCTCTCTGTGTGTGTGTTGGCTAAAAATTCACGTCAACTTTGCTTAATTTGGTTATTGCCAAAATCAAACCGAAAGTAAATGATCGTTACCAAAAGTGAACCGTATCTATGTATACAATCATATAAACGAAGTATAAAACTGTATAAACCATAAATCATATAAACCGAACCGAATTAAATAAAAAAAATGAAATGCACACACTGAGACGGAACCTTAAATGACCCTTTGTTGAATATGGTCTAATTTTGGACATCCTTAAAATGACCCTAACTTTTGCAAGGAGGTGGATATGCCCATGGTAGGTGATACGTCTCCAACGTATCTATAATTTTTGATTGTTTCTTGCTATTATATTACCAATCTAGATGCTTTATACATAATTTTATATTATTTTTTTGGACTAACCAATTAACTTAGTGCCTAGTGCCACCTGTTGTTTTTTGCTTGTTTTTTGTTTCGCGGAAAATCAATAACAAACGGAGTCCAAACACGATGAGACTTTACGGTGATTTTTTCTGGACCAGAAGGGACCCTAGAAGCTTCTGGAGAGGGCCAGAAGACTTACGACAGAGTCAGAAGCTTACAGCGCGCCCCCCAAGGGGCGCGTCGCCTGAGCTTGTGGGTCCAATGCATCTCTGTTTGAACTAATTCCACTTCTATATATTCTCATAAATTCCAAAACCACCACAAAGAGACCCAGAACAATTATTTCGCCGCCACAAGGCTCTGTTCTTCCGCGGTCCCATCTGGAGGCCTTTTTCGGTCACTTTGCCGAAGGGGGAATCGATCACTGAGGGCTTCTATATCAACCTTACTGCACCTCCAATGATGTGTGAGTAGTTTACCATAGACCTATGGGTCCATAGTTATTAGCTAGATGACTTCTTCTCTCTCTCTCTCTCTCTCCGATTTTCAATACAGTATTCTCCTTAGAGTTCTATCCTATGTAACCTTCTTCTGCGGTGTGTTTGTCGGGATCCGATGAATTGTGGATCTATGATCAAATTATTCATTGTAAGTAATTGAGTCTTTTTTGAATATTATTATGCATGATTGTTAAGCTTTGTATTTGTTTTCGATCTATCCATTTGGTTTAGCCAACTAGATTGATTTATCTTCAGTTGGAGAGATGCTTTTTAGTGGGTTTAATCAGTCGGTGTCCCCACCCAGTGACAGAAGGAGTAGCGAGACATGTATTCTATTGTTGCCATTAAGGGGAAAACGACAGGGTTCAGTCATATTGCTTGGTTTTATTCTGTCTATATTATGTCATCATACCTCATGCATTACTCTGTTTGTCATGAACTTAATACGTAGAGATGCAAGCATAGAAGCTCTCTTGAAGTAGATTAATAGTAGTAGATACAGGAAGGAGTCGATCTACTTGTCACAGACGTAGTGCCTATATCCATGATCATTACCATGAATAACATCATAACTATGCGCTTTTCTATCAGTTGCCTAACAGTAATTTGTCTACCCATCATGTGCTATTTGTACAAGAGAGAAGCCTCTAGTGAAAACTATGGCCCCCGGGTCTACTTTATCCATATTATAAAAACCAAAAAATATTGCTGCAATTTATTCTTTTTATTTCACTTTTCAATTTTTCTATCTACCATTATCAGATTTAGTCCTTACAAGTAACGAGTTCAAGGGGATTGACAACCCTCTTGCCTGCGCTGGGTGCAAGTGTTTGCATTTGTGAGTGGATGTACTGTTGACTAGGATTTGCGTGGTTCTCCTATTGGTTCGATAACCTTGGTTCTCACTGAGGAAAATACTTAACAGCTAATATATTGCTTCACCATTCCTCTTTGGGGAAAATCTCAACGCAGCTCACATGTAGCGGTAGGCATCCAATGCCAGGTTTGAATGGTTTCCGACACCGTATGCAAGTTGCGGCACGCGCGACCATTTATCGGCCTTTTTTTAACCGAGAAAAGTCCAGAAAATGGAAAATTATCGAAAACCAACACAACTGTGCATGGTGCCTTGAATTGTTCATACGAGCCAATAAAGAAATTGGGGTCATTTGACAGATGCCGAGAAGCAACGTGCTCTCAAACAGAACCTTTTGCCTCTACTCGAACATTCTTTATTGAACATGATTTATTTTTGGACATCCTTAAAATGACCTCAACTTTTGCAAGCAAGTGGGCATGCTCATGGTAAGCAACCATATCAAATCTGAACGGCTTCCGACAACGTATGCAAGTGGAGACACGTCCCCCCATTTATCAGCCTTTTTTGACCGAGAAAACTTCAAAAAATGTAAAACTTGTCTAAAACCCTAACAACTTGGCATGGAGTCTTGAATTGGTTATAGAAGTACACATAAAAAATTGGGGCAATTGACGGATGTTGGAGAAAAACATGCTCTTAAACGGAGCCTTCTAGCCTACCCGGACACCATACATCGAACATGGTGTTATTTTGGACATCCTTGAAATGACCCTGACTTTTGCGACCAGTTGGGCATGCCCACAATACGCATCCATGCCATGTGTGGATGACTTTCCGGCACCATATGCACGTTGCACACATCCGACCATTTATCAACCTTTTTTTCACTTAGAAAACTTTAGAAAAACTCAATACTTGTCGAAAATTCAATCAACTTGCCAAAGGTGCCTTCAATTGGTCAAACGAGGCAATGAAAAATTTGTTCACAAATCCAAAACATGTCCGGGGAATTTCAAATAATGATTCACGCTTTCAATTGTGTTTTGCAATTTAAAAAATGTTCCTATTTTTAAAATTTGTTTTACACAAATATAAAAAATGTTCTAGGAATTCAAAAAATAATGATTTCAAATTAATTTTGTGTTTCTCTGATCATTTTTCAAATTCCAAATTTTTTAGTATTTTTTAAAAAATATTTGGAAATTTCAAAAGATGTTAGTGTTCAAATTTTTGTTCGCTATTTTTTGAAGATTGTTCATGTTTTGACTATTTGAGCAAATTTGACAGGCAAACACATTATTTTGAAATTTATGTACAAATTTGAAAATGTGAATATTTTTATTTTATGAAAAAAATTCGAAAAAATGATCATTTTCTGAAATTTTGAACTAATATTTAAAAGAGCAAGCATTTTTTAAAGAAAAAAGAAACAAAAAACCAAATGAAAAGGAAAGAAAAAATTGAACAAATATAAAAACAAAAAAGTGAGAAAAATATCGGTTCGACAATGGGCCGGCCCAGCGAAACCGGCGACTTCCATGAACTGAAGAAGAAGAAGAAAAGGAAAAAAACGCAAATAGGCACGATCGTTATGTTGTCCTAGTTTTTTTAGGATAAGATGTCCTAATTGATTAGTGTGGTTCTTTTTCAACAAGAAGGTCATGAGTTTGATTCATGTCGTCTGCAATCCTTTCTGATGTTTAAAAAGGAAGAGAGAGAAAAAGTTGAGGGTGCCGTTTACAGGCAACGTATTTAAAAAAACACACTACCTTTTATTACAAAGAGGTAAGGAGAGATCTGCTCTGTTGTGTTTTAAGGGGTTGAACCGAAGCAGAAATGAATTTCTTCGGATCATGCTCTATATAACGTGCTCATAGACGGAAGTAGTTTGTATTTAACACGACAATGAAACTTTCTGTATAGAGTAACCAAGCTAGGACATCATCACTGCTTTGATATTTCAATAACATTGTGCAAGGGAAAAGGTGTCATGCACATTGTACTAAAACATCACATATAGTGACGAGATAAAAGAGCACGAAATGCAACACATCCCTGTCCACGTAGCTCATATTAAAAGGAAAGAAAGATAAAGAGCACATAACAAGCTACACAAATATCAGACAACTACTTACCACAAACATATAATAGTGAGTTTATAGAAAAATGAGCATATAATAGTGAGATTTCCACAAAATATGTTTTCTAAAAGGTAATGGATTAGTGACATCGGTGTTATCCTTACAAAAGAAAAGAAAATGAAAACTAAAACAGAATCAAAATCAAAAAATTAAATACAAAATAAAGTAATATAAAAAATGCAGTTTTCTATGGAAGAATGAATTCGTGGCATTGGTATTACCCTTTCGGAAGAAAGAAAATAAAAAATAAAACAAAATCAAAATAATGAAGTTTTCTATAAAAGAATGAAACCCTTTAAAACAAAGAAAAGAACAAGAAAACCTCTGAAAACTTGCACTCAACCTGCATTTTTTGAAATATGCAAAGAATAGGCATATAATAGTGCAATTTTCACATTCTACTATAATTTACACAAATATTATTTAGTACTTGCATTTATATTTACACATACAAAAATAAATCTAAAACAAATAGTAACAAAATTTGCACAAATATACACACAAATTGCACTTTTTGCCAACATGCAAGAATATGCATACAATAGTGAAACATTCGCAAAAAATAAATCCTAAGGAGGAATGAATTAGTGGCATTGTTATTAACTTACAGAAGAATAAAACAGTAACTAAAAAAATCAAAATACTGAAGTTTTATAGGAAAAATGAATTAGTGACATTAGTATTACCCTTTAAAAAGAAACAAAAACTTGCACGCCACTCCGCAATGAAATTGCACATTTAGCAGTATGAAAAGAATAATTATATAATAGTGCAATCTTTCCATGTACTTTATAGTATTTGTGCATATACATTTACACTGAACCAACATTCAAAAATTCCACACACAAACTCCACATTCTACTATAATTCACACACATATTATTTAGTACTTGCATTTATACTTACACACATAAAAATAAATCTAAAACAAACAAGAACAAAATTTGCACAAAATATATGCACAATAGCTGAACTTTTGCAAAAAAGTTTCCTCGGGAGAAATGAATTAGTGGCATTGCTATTAACTTGAAGAAGAATAAAACAATAACTAAAAGATCAAAATAACGAAGTTTTATAAAAAAATGAATTATTGACTTTGGTATTACGCTTTCAAAAGAAAGAAAAACTTGCGCACCACTTTGCACTGAAATTGCACATTTTGCAGTATGCAAAGCATAATTATATAATAGTGCAATATTTCCATGTATTTTTGGTGCATATACATTTACATTGACCCAACATCCAAAAATTCCACAAAAGAAAAACAAACTGACCATAAAGAAAAACAAAAAACCAAAGCAAAAAACAAATAAAAACAGAAAAGAACAAACGGGTAGAGGGGCGGGCTAACAACTCACAAAATAAAAAAAAGTAATAAAGGAAAGAGAAAAATAAAAAAGCATAGAAACAAAAAACAGAAATAAAAAATGATGCAAAATACCCACAAAAGAAACAAACAAAGGGAGAGAGATGAAGGCTGGATCGCGCTCTTAACGGGCTTCGGTCTAGTGGCAATCGACTGACCCAATTATGCGGTCAGTCGAAACAAACAAACCCAGTGTAACAAGTTGCACATGCTGAAAAAAAATGCAGCACGTGTCATAAATCAAAAAATCAACGGCCATAAAAATTTACAGACCCAAATTTAAAATTCAGGCAACTTACAAGTAGCTAAAGTGCATAAAAAATGACTCAAGGCAAAAAAAGAGAAACAAAAACACATAAAAAGAAAAAAAATAGCATGAACCAGTTTTCTTTAGACGACTATCAAATAGCAAAAGCACCATAAAATTCTCTTTAAATTTAAACTGGCACTGCCCAAGAAACACGCCAATTAGTATTTTTCGTCCGCTTCTAGTGATTAGTACTCACGCTAATTAAGCAGGCTTGCATGCGTCAACTGCATGCACGTTGTAGTGCTCGTCAAGTGCATATGGCAGTGGGGAAAAATCAACTGACCCTAACATAAATTTTCAGTCGATTGAAAAGTAGCTAAAGTGTCCATCAATCAAGCGTATCATCCATCCACGTACTCATGCTCTGCTTCCTTCTGTTCTGTTTTAATTCTATATATGCATTTAGAACAAGATGTTTTCTGTACCATAGATGCGGCCGGTGTTTATCCCCTCCACGCCTGGTAGCCTCTCCTTTAATCTTTGTTTGTCTGTTCCTCTTCTCCTTTGCTCCTTGGTCATCCATTCTTATCCTGCTGCTTGGAAGCTCTGTCTTTCCTACCAGTCAAAAAATTGTCCGGGTCTTCAACTTCATCCACAAAGGACAGTCAATTTGTTGGTTTTGTTTCACATAGTTTGGCTGAACCATGAATTTTCTCTTTGCACCACCTTGATTTATTCCTATAGAAAAATCAGTTTTTGTGCTAATGGTTTATCTTCTTCTGTTCCCCTTCTATTAATTCTAATCAACTAAAGCTCACTACATTGGTCTAAAATGTATCCAACATATATAGATCTATCTGTTTCCTTCTATCAGTACTGTCGAGTTCTTGCCTGTGTAGTACAATGAATCGATTCTAGCGATAAAAAAAGGCCACTTGCAACCTTTCATCTTGCTTGGGAAAAATAGATGTGTTTGACATTGAGATTTGTGGTAACTGTGCTACTAATGTAACCAGTTCTATGGATTCACTGTCATTTTAGTGTGTAACTAATTAAAAAAATTGTGCGCGTACTTACTTCAAGATTTCATAGATGGACGAGATGCTGCTCAAAGATCTTCCCAGATACTCCCGCCGAGGCAATATCATTGTTCATATGACGAGGATATTGGAACATTGGAGACCAGACCAGAGCGACCTATTTGGCATAAACTTTGTTATGATAGATTGTCAAGTAAGACTCGATCTACTACGAATATTTCTCATTCCGGTAATTTTGTTTCACTTTACAAAACATACCATATGTCTTCTTTTCCTAGGGTGGAACAACTGAATGAAAAATTCCAATGGGTAAAATACATGCCTTCAAAAACAGAATCACTGAAAGAACAATCTAAAAGCTTGGTGCCTACCAGGTTCAGAAAGCAAGGGGAAAATACAAAACAGTGGACACCCATGGAGAGTACAATTTGCTCAAAAAACTATTGTAGAATCAATCACCCCTCAGCCACCAAACTTTCCAAAGTATGGATATTCCACCTATCCTATATCACAATTTCTCTGCTATTAGGTTTAATGCTCATAGACACTATGTTTACTGAATCATTGCACATTCTTATAATTTATTGATGATTCCGTCTACATTCTGTATGCAGATTGGTGGTTTTAGTTAACAGCATTTTTTTCCCCGCAAAAAAAAAACTCACATCACATATGGACAGTATGGACACTCTCATCATTTTTCCATTTCACAATGTTATTTCTCGATTCAAACAATAGTATTTCTTTTTAGGACTCCTGCTTTCGTCACGCTCTGGGGAAAATTAACATATGTTCTTGATGAGAACGGCTGCAACTATGGTCTACCACTGAACCTGTTGTAATTTTGTTTGTTGGCATATCAATGAGTGAATTTAATTGTAAGCACCAAGAGCTTCCAAGGTATTTCAGAGAGTTCATTCATATGTTATCTGATGTTAAATGAGTGTCCAAACAACTTACCAAACAGACAGTAACTGAAACAGGTACAAAATGTTGAAAGAGAATCCTAATTTGCAGAATTCATCTTTTCGGAAAACAAGGCAAATCATTGTTGCAGAAGAGGCCGATCACTTGCTTGAGGAAACAAGAGTACGAAATGAAGACACACCAGGAGAAATACCAGATCTTGCACTCAAGAGGAACTTGTCTAAGGGCATAATTATCAACATGGAAGTTCAGAGAAGTTCAATTACTAACTAAACTAGATAATCTCTCCTAAAAATATACTAGCATCTTGTCATAATTATCAACACAAAAGTCCAGAGAAGTTTAATACTATGAAAGTTCAGAGAGTTCACTAATTACTAACTAAACTAGATAATCTCTCCTAAAAATATACTAGCATCTTACCAAAATTATCAACACAAAAGTCCAGAGAAGTTTGATACGATGAAACTTCAGGCAATGCTTCTTAATTTCCAGAATTCCAAGAACTATGCATGTTCACATTTGTGAAGATTTGATGTGCTATTGGTAATTCTGAGCATCCAAAAAGTGATTACGATTTCCACTGCTAAATTGTAGGATGTGCGCCTCCTAGTTTCAGATACCAAAGATCAACAACGATCGCACAACGAATGTCTTCAATACCAAAGATCAACAACGTTCGCACAACGAATCCAATGGTTCTAGGACGAGCGGAAAATAAGAACGAGCGCACGGAGGCGAGCCACCGACCTCGCCGTCCCGCACTCACGCGTCATCTAGGATGTTCCCGTCGCCGCGGACCGTACTCCGCGTGCCGTCGGAGAGGCTGCGCCGCTCCTGGACCTGCACTCGCGCCGCATCGTCGACGGCCCCTGTCGTCTTCTCGTTGTCGTGGGAGTCCGTGTCGACGAAGAGGTGGCCGCCGCTGCGCCCCGGCACCGACTTGCCTGCCTCCGCGTCGCCGTCGAAGCCCGTGCGGTCGAAGAAGAAGTCTCCGCTGCACCACGCCAAGCGCAGCTCCGCCGCCTCGGCGTTCTCCCCGCCCCCTGTCTTCAGAGTGTCGAAACGGAGGAGGCTGAGCACCCACGGGCCAGCCTCCTCAACGTCGATGGCCCCTGAGTTCTCTTCGGGTACGCTGGGGTGGACGAGGCGGAGGTCGCTGCGCCGCTCCGACGAGTCCGCTTCCGCGTCCTCGAAGGCATCTGTCTTCTCGTCGTCGCGCACCCTGGGGTCAACGAGGCGGAGGTCGCTGCGCCGCTCCGACGACGAGTCCGCGTCCGCGTCGTCGAAGGCACCCGTGGGGTCGACGCGGCGGCGGTCGCTGCGCCGCTCCGACGGGCCGGCCTCCGCGTCGTCGAAGGCACCGGCCTGCTCGTCGTCGGGTACCTTGGGGTCTACGCGGCGGCAGAGGCGGATGCATGTCTCCCGTCGATCTCGCTCCTTTCTTCTCTCTGTTGAGTTGAGTCTGGGCTGGTTGGGTGGCGTATGGCGGTGGCCGAGCGGTGTGAAGGAGGAGGAGGAGGAGGAGGCCGGGTGATTTTGGGGGGAAAAGCCGTTGCTGCTTTTGACCTGAGCGGTTATGTCCACCGCGCCACGTTGGAAGGCAACCCGGCCGGAAAAACAAGAAACATATGATGTATTGCAGTTTTGCATCAAAGACTCCAAAAGAAGTAAAATCAAAACTAGAATTTCACTCCGATAGAATCTTGTGCCATGCGCAAACATTGTTCACCTTCGTCTTCCGCAGTCACCGAGGCAACACTGCAGAAGGAGGAGAGTTGCCGTCATACCCATATCTGTAGGAGCACCTTCACATACAAGAATGCTTTTCGAGCCGATGAACCAGACCGCTGCAAGCGTATGAGACCGAGACTTGTGGCATGTCGACCGGATTGTTCCCCGTGTCCGCTAGATCCCAACGCCGTCAACTTCATTCGACGTGGTCGAAGAAGATGAACGTCACTCCTTGCCGCCATCCATGCACCCCACTCCAAGACACCAAACACAACCACAACAGTTGATACCAAGGCCACCCGGGAGAGTGTCATGCGTCGATCATTGGACACAAATCTCACTGGATCTGGAGACCAGCAGGAAGACCGAGCCACCTGCTCCTTTGTGCCGCCCATCAGAGTGTCACCGAGATGGAGGAAGAGCGGAAGCAGATTATGCTGTCGCAGCACCGTCTCCACCACTGATGCAGCACCTCTGGCAGAAAACTATGCCTATCCTACTACCTACCAAGAAGATCGTCGGGTCACCGCCCGCTCCCGCCGGTGGAGTGGCAGACAGAGAGGACGAGGACCCGTGGCGTTGCTGGTGTTGAGAGAAGGCAGGAGATTGCCTCCCGATCACAATGTGTGCCCTGTGCAAGATGCTGCCTCGTGTTCCGCCTCTTTTTCTTTGGAAAATTAACTCATTTATTCAATTATAAGCAATGTTTGGGGATATCGCTTCGCTTTAACTTACCGGCCGACCCAAGATAAGAGATAAACAGGCTTAACGACCGATTTATCGATTTTATCAGCCGACTATTTATTGGCAAGGTTTTCTACAAAAATCTTAGGTTTCCGTATGATCAGGATCAATCAACATGGAAAACTCGTATTCCATGTCATATGTATTCCTCTTAAGCGACATGAGATGTACCGGAAATAGCCATCTACACAAATAGAAGGTATCAAGACTACAAAAACTCAAATCAAAATAAAGAAACCAGGAGCTAAACCGGTTGTGTCCGACAGATTTCCAACCGATATCTTGAACAATGCTTAGAAGGATGGTGGCATCATTTCTACAATAAAAGGGATAATCCCAATAAGAGCATCATCCATCTAGACACTAGGAGGAGTTGAACAGGCTAACTTGATTTCTCATCTCTATTACTGTCACGTGTTCCACCTCGTTATCGGACGTTCTCCTCTCTTCCGATTGTTCCTCCGCTCGAGCACCTCATCTTGGCTCCAAAAACAGGCCTGCTGCCTCTGAACCATCGCCTTGCAAAGTTGTGCGATAAGCGGGCTCCATCGGACACAACCCATATTAATCGTTGATGATAGGTCCTCTGATCACACATGATAAGTGTGAAAGTACACGTGTGCGATCGGGAGAGCTATTGCAAACAATCAGATGGAGTAAGCCATGTCAGATGTGTTGAACACCCCACAAATTTTCTTAAAGAAAACGTTTATGTTACTTTCATGCGACACCCACATGATGCGTCCGGTCAAACCGTTTGATATATGATGATCCATCACAAACGCTTTCCTACTGGAAACATTTACGACCAGGTTGTGTATTGTAAACAGTTGTCTAGGACGAGATCCTGTGTGAATGTGTGGTGGTTCGTCATTGATCCCACCCAATATTTTTGTACCAACTGTGTGTTGTTAGTGGCCATCGCCCGTGGTATTCAATTGGTAACCGTGCATTAACCCAATTGGCAGGTTTATTAGCCTATTATTAATCCATGTAACAAACAAATTGTCATTTCATATCGAACAACTGTTTACCATGTTTTCATATCGAACACAAAATATATTTCATAACCATCTAATTAATGACCATCAACATGTGTATACTTAACATCACAATACAAAGAGCTAGTTCACCGCAACACAGTACACCATATATAGTTAGTTCACCTACATAAACACCGAGTCGCATATGTAAAATGTAAAATCTTTGGAAAGTAGTATCATTGATGGTAAATAGACAGATGGATCTCTTCTGCAAAACTGTTAAAGGAAGGCGAATATTGAGCCTTCGACGATGTTGAAGGTCCTTGCAACTTTATTCAAGTGCATGTGGATGACCGCCCGCCCATCCCCCGCCCTCTTGAGTAAGACTTCAATATTATACCATGGGTGTTGTATGAATACCTTCCTTGCATTATGAGCATCCAGGAGTTTTGAAAGGTAGTTATTCGTGAACTGCTTTGGAAAGGACTACAAAAGATATGCCTAAATATGTGTTCCAAATATTGAAGGGTCTGCATATAGGAAACAAACAATGTAATTAAGACGGTTAGTACTGTCCAATAGTTGGCTGATGTCTTCTTCATTGCACACACAAACAGTTTGTTGGTTTAACTCACTGATTTCTTTATCCTACAATATTTCCAAGTTTCTTGAATCGATTGATATTCATGCACATCTCATTTTCCCATATGCAAAATGGGTGAATGAGGCCCGATGTGGAATACCTAAATATATTTTTTCTGCAATTGCACAATAATGTGCTGTAAGCCAAATAAAGGACCATGTGCAAACCTCGTTGGTAAACCTCACCGTCTCCCATTGTTACCCTGCAACTACATAAGGTGGATATTGATTAGGCTATGTGAGAATTGGCATACTCTCAATAACATGTTAATGAACAATAAACACAATGCAGATCCAAAAGATCAAGCCATGGATAGGCATGTTAACCACAACATGATTAACACCAAAAATATATAGCAACTGTGTGACGCCCGGGTACTTAAGCTACAGTGAACCTCTACTAACGACGCCATGTCACCTCGGTTACCATTGATAAACTCGCGTTGATTCGAAACCGAAGCAAATTCAAATCAATAATCAGGTCAAACAATAAAAAAATTTGCCAATATCAAAACTGAAATGTTCTGGATATGACAAGTAATTCATAGGTAATAATGGTGGAGAAACCACATTTTTATAAAATGCCTAAATGCTCTAAAATAAATAAAACAGTAGCAAAACCCATTAGTTGAATTCCTTTTACAAAAATAAAATATTAAACTATTTTATTTAGTTGCCCAAACTTATGTGGCAGTAGCCTATTTACTAACACTAAATTAGGGACTACTGTTATAGCTTGCAAAACTAATATAAAAGAGGAACTAAAGTAAGACAGAAAATAGAAAAGAAATAAAATAACTACAGAAAAAGGGGCACCCCCCCGGCCCAACTGGGCCACGGCCCGACTGGTCGCGCACCCAGCCAGCCCAGCTCCCTGCCCCGGCCCACCGAACCCCTACAACCCCCTGGGGCGACCGAACCCGAACCCCCCACCGACGCCGTGCCGCCGCCCGCAGGCCTCCCGTCGCCGGAGCCACCACGCCGGCCCGCCTTCCGACTCTTCCCGCGACGCCCCAAGCCCCGACGTCGCGCCGCCGTCGCTGCTCGTCAACCCCGCCCGGAGCTACATCGCCGCGCCACCGCCTGGACCTCGCCGGAGCCTCCCACCGGACCTCGTCGTCTCCTCCCCGAGCCCCACTGCCCTGTCCCTACATCAGCGGTGAGGCCCCCGGCCTCCTCTCCCCTCCTCCCCGCGCTGCGCCTGAACGGCGCCCGACGCGCGCCTAGCTCCGTCCCGGCCCCAACCGTGACCACCCACGGCCGCCGCGTCCGCCACACTCATGGCCGCTCGCCGCCCCACTCCGACCTTCCCCGTGTGCGCCCGCAGGCGCCACCCCCCTCTCGCGCCTGCCCTTGCTGGCGCCGCCCGCGGCAGCCAACCGCCGGCGCCCAGCCAACCGCGGCCCCTGCTACCTTCGCCGCGGCCGGCGCCCTCCCCTGTCCGGCGCCCGGTTGGGTTCGGCCACGTCCTGGCGCCCCGCACCTGATCCATCGCCCGCGCCCGTTTGGCCCTATGGGCAACTGCCCAGTGGGCCCCCCCCCCTCACACCCCTGTTAAAAAAAAGAAGATAAAAAAAAGAATACTTAATTAATTAATTAATTAATTAACTTAATTAACGTTGCTTAATTAACCAATTAACTATCTAATTAGCCTAAGTAAACATGTTAGTTAACTAGACAGTCAATGACAGGGGGCCCCACCCCCTGTTGACCAGTCAAAGTTTGACTGGTCAACTGGGTTCCCCTGGTCCCACTTGTCAGCCTGTGTACAATTTTTGTGTACACTGTGCTGGGTACATCTAGCAATTTAACATTAATTTCGAATTAAAATAAATTAGAAAATGAATTAAAACTTTGAAAATTAATATAAAATAATCCGTAACTCGGATGGAAAAACTTTGTACATGAAAGTTGCTCAGAACGACGAGACGATTTCGGATACGCAGCCCGTTCGTCCGCCACGCGTCCCTAGCATAGTGAACTTGCAACATTTCACCTCCGGTTCATCTGTCCAAAAACGCGAAACACCGGGGATATTTTCCCGGATGTTTCCCCCCGGCACCGGTATCACCTATCCCTGCGTTAGATCACCTCTAGCACCGCATTTTTCATGTTATGCTTTGATTGCTCTGTTATTTATTATGTTCCCCCTCCGTTACTTTTTCCGGTAGATCCCGAGGCCGCTGCCAGTACCCCCTGTGATCGACTACGATGTTGACGACCCCTCTCTCTTGCCAGAGCAACCAGGCAAGCCCCCCCCCTTGATCACCAGATATCGCCTATTCTCCTCTATACTGCTTGCATTAGAGTAGTGTAGCATGTTACTGCTTTCGTTAATCCTATTCTGATGCATAGCCTGACATTGTCGCTACATCTGTTGATACCTTACCTGCAATCCTAAATGCTTAGTATAGGATGCTAGTTTATCATCATTGGCCCTACATTCTTGTCAGTCTGCCTTGCTATACTATCGGGCCGTGATCACTTGGGAGGTGATCACGGGTATATACTATACATACATACATACTATACAGATGGTGACTAAAGTCGGGTCAGCTCGTTGAGTACCCGCAAGTGATTCGGATAAGGGGGCTGAAAGGACAGGTGGCTCCATCCCGGTAGTGGTGGGCCTGGGTTCCCGACGGTCCCCGACGGTTACTTTGTGGCGGAGCGACAGGGCAGGTTGAGACCACCTAGGAGACAGGTGGGCCTGGCCCTGTTCGGCGTTCGCGGATACTTAACACGCTTAACGAGATCTTGGTATTTGATCTGAGTCTGGCTACGAGCCTATACGCACTAACCATCTACGTGGGAGTAGTTATGGGTATCCCGACGTCGTGGTATCAGCCGAAGCACTTCAGACGTCAGCGACGGAGCGGCGCGCGCCGAATTGGACTGGAACGCCACTAGGCTAGGTCTGCTTTCGGCCGCCCACGCAACGTGCAGGTGTGCTCAGGGCGATGGGCCCAGACCCCTGCGCGCTTAGGTTTAGACCGGCGTGCTGGCCTCTCTGTTTTGCCTAGGTGGGGCTGCGACGTGTTGATCTTCCGCGGCCGGGCATGACCCAGGAAATTGTGTCCGGCCAAATGGGATCGAGCGTGTTGGGCTATGTGGTGCACCCCTGCAGGGAAGTTAATCTATTCGAATAGCCGTGATCTTCGGTAACAGGACGACTTGGAGTTGTACCTTGACCTTATGACAACTAGAACCGGATACTTAATAAAACACACCCTTCCAAGTTCCACAGACAACCCGGTGATCGCTTTTCCGCAGGGCGACGAGGAGAGGATCGCCGGGTAGGATTATGCTACTCGAGATGCTACTTGGAGATGTTACTTGGAGATGCTACTTGGAAGACTTCCATCTACTCTCTTCTACATGCTGCAAGACGGAGGCTGCCAGAAGCGTAGTCTTCGACAGGATTAGCTATCCCCCTCTTATTTTGGCCTTCTGCAGTTCAGTCCACTGATATGGCCTCCTTACACATATACCCATGCATATGTAGTGTAGTTCCTTGCTTGCGAGTACTTTGGATGAGTACTCACGGTTGCTTTCTCCCCCCTTTTTCCCCCTTTCCTTTCTTTCTGGTTGTCGCAACCAGATGCTGGAGCCCTGGAGCCAGACGCCACCGTCGACGACGACCCCTACTACACCGGAGGTGCCCCTACTACGTGCAGCCCGCTGACGACGACCTGGAGTAGTTTAGGAGGATCCCAGGCAGGAGGCCTGCGCCTCTTTCGATCTGTATCTCAGTTTGTGCTAGCCTTCTTAAGGCAAACTTGTTTAACTTATGTCTGTACTCAGATATTGATGCTTCCGCTGACTCGTCTATGATCGAGCACTTGTATTCGAGCCCTCGAGGCCCCCTGGCTTGTATTATGATGCTTGTATGACTTATTTTATTTGTAGAGTTGTGTTGTGATATCTTCCCGTGAGTCCCTGATCTTGATCGTACACATTTGCGTGCATGATTAGTGTACGATTAAATCGGGGGCGTCACAAGTTGGTATCAGAGCCGACTGCCTGTAGGAATCCCCCTTTCCAACTCCTTGGCCGAAGTCGAGTCTAGTCGTTGAAAAACTTTTACTAACATGGCTGTGTGGCCCATGGGCCCACGTCGCCATCGGGAGGTATTAGGATCTTTTATTCCTCGACCTTTACTCTGGGATTCTGAACCCTCTTCTATTCGGGTTAAACGATTTTTACTAAAAACTAACTTTAGGTTCTCGAAAATACTTTCTCCCGGAGAGCCCCTTCAGTCCAGATGGTCACCGACTGCACCAGAAGATTTCGGAGATACTCTTTGATATTCTCTCGAGACTTTGTGCCCATCACTTTTGCTATTCCCGACCACCGATAAATCCTTATGGATAACTACTTACACTTGCCATTCTTACGATCATTCCCCATTGTTCTTGTTATTACAAGATACCCGAAGTTTTCTCTATTTTCCGAGAATACTTCGTGCCTACTGCCTAGCAGTTCTTTGCCACATGAATACCCCCTTCGAATAAATCCTCGCACTTGTCGAGTATCCGCTCATCCCTAGTTGTTCATGTGTTTCACAAGAGTCTTCGAAATAATATTCGATCTTCCGAAAATCCTTTGGGGCCTTTGGCTCTTGAAATTCTTGCTTGCTTGCATTATGGTTAATCCCATAAGTCTCGTAGTCTTAATGACATTCCTTGTCATTATCATTTTGAGTCTGTTGACTCAATATTCTGCGAATACACGCAATCATCATTGATCCTTATAAATTACCTTTCCGGCTGAGCTTCCATTCTTTTAACTGGAATTGGTTCTCGACCAATCCAATTGTCGTTGATTGTACCCTAAGTCTATTCAACTTATCCATCCCTAATCAGAGCATTGCTTCTGATCCCTTGAATTGGAAATCATAATTCCTTTGCATTTGACAATTGAGTTAGTCAGTTGTTTCTATAATCTGATCTCCTTGCATTCTTCTTCCTCTAGTTGAGTACCGATACTCGTATCAGATCCTTTGTGGACCATCAAGTCCTTTGTTGGATTGTTATCCGACAGTGTCCTTCACATTTGATCACTTTGTGAGTTCTTCCCCTGATACATGATGCCCTTGTTAAGTTGTATCCTCTGCTTGGCCAACCATGCTCTACTTTCGAGCTTGTGTTATTTACTCTTGAAACTTGTGGTATACGTTTCTAAGAAGCCCCTGTGGGTTGAACATATGCCTTCTCTAAACCGTGTGAACCCGAAAGTTTTCACGAGTCATACTCTTCTGGTGCTTCACCAGATAAAATTTCAACACTGCATCTTCATCGAACGTGAGAAGTGAATGAAAGGTTATGCATTGGAGAAGTGGGAGTCGACCTTGAACTTGTGTTCATGCCCATGGACACGATGTAGATCTTATCATTAAAGCTTCTTTTAAATAAATTATTCCTTTGGTATAAGTTCATCTTATATCTAGGATCTGGCCTTTTGCAACCGTGGTTCCGACCATGATTGTTCTTCTTTGATCTCATTTCTCGGACAAGTTAAAACAATTGTCTTCTATGGATCAATACACCAGTCCCACCTTTACTTTGATCTTGTGTCGAGTATTACCCCCCTGGTATCTCGAGATTATCATGGAACTGCATAACTCCTTATGAGTTCTTCATCAAGTGCTACCTTCCCACTGATTCCAATTTTTCGCGGGCTCTGAGTTATTGAACACTCAAAGACACCGATAACTGAACCGAGTCCGCTCTTCGGTTCAACAACTCTTCAGTAAGCTTCTATAACTACGAGTTTGTACCCGATCACGCCATTCCTAGCCTGTTTGGCTATATCATTGTCGTGCCGATTCTAACTGTGCTACCTGGTCCTTATTCTCGGAGCACCAAATTTCGACAATGAACTAACCTTACGTCGATCCTCATCGTCATATCATTTCTCCTTGAACAACAAGCTTGGTTTCGAGTTTGTGTCGTACCCTTGGTTCCAATAACCTTTCACTTCATCATTACTTGACTTGATGTCGTTACCGATCGATTACATCTTCATGAACTCTCGCAACAAAGGTGTCGTGATCATCAACATTCTGAGCTCATCCAGGATATCAATTGAATTCATGATGAGAAATAACATCCTTGCCCTCGATGAATTGTATTATCGTCGACCACTTTATTGCCTTCCCACCAACACAAGCTTGTTCATGTTTGGTGTTATACCTTGAGTTCTTTGCTATCCAGCAATTGTTCTTCTTTACCTTGGAGTATTACCATCCTTTATGTCAAGAATGTTCTGAGATTTGTTCCACCTCTTGAGAATTCTTGGCATAGAAATACTTCTCACCATCACCATTCTTTATTGGTCCCCGTGTTAATTCCAACAAGTGAACGGTGTTGTTTGGATTCTTTCCTTCTAGCAACCCTATTTTTTTGAAGTTAATGGTCGAAAGTTCATTCTTAGACTATTGACTATTGAATCACCATTCTGACATTGGTCGTGCAACCCAACCCATATTTCGGGCGCACCTTTCAACCAATGTTTAATTGTGTATGTTTTCCTCGAGCATACTTCCTTATATCATTTGATCTGACCAATGTTATCTCCTTGTTCACTTAATTGTGGAGATCCATCTTTTGGATACCTCGTTGAATTATCGCTGAGTCCATCAGCCACCTCATCATCCTCTCCTTGGGTTAATGATGAACTCTTGTTAACGGAAATCACTTCTTAGTTCATTTCCCGAGAATCTTACAGTGTCATCCCGTCAATCTGTGTTGCACCTTTCTTCTCGGGCATCCTGAGCCTGAGGTATCCTGACACCCATCATATCTGAATCTCCATCAGATATGATGGTTGGAACATATTTTCAAGAGTTATAACATTGGTCCTTTGATGACCTGGTAACATGATGTCATGCCTAGCACCCCCCCCTGGGTGGAGGACCTATTATTGTAGTATCCTTTTTAGCAAGTTTAGCCATTCTTCCCTGAGGAAATTGTAAGACTTATCCTACAAGTTGTTCCTAATGGATCCTTCCTATATCTAAAGTCTGACCTTTTGCTCGAAGACCATGTCAATGCTATCTCGAAGCATGTCTATGGTACTCCGATTTTCAACAAGAACATTTGAAGCCCAATGATAAATGTTTCCTGCTCAATTATCCAAACACCGCTGTATGGGTAATATCATGAAATTTCTCTCCCCTACCTAAGGAGTTTTCTACATAATATCCTGTCATGGATATCATGCTCTGCTTGTCCTTGGGAAGGATATACCCCTGATATACGTGTTTAAGCACATTTTCCTTCCCGTTGTTTTGTTCAAACTTACTTGTAAACTACTTAACCGAGCAGTGGTAATCCCCTGCTTAGGTAAACACCTCGGTGTACCTTCCTGTCTGGTGTAACCCTGTTTCTACTGTTGATAACTTCCGGTAACCGCCGATGGACGAGAACTTTGCCTATTGGTCCGCCTCGTTCAACGAGCAGGAAAATGGTTCTCTTCGTCCCTCGCCCTTGGTACCGACATTGTTGCCGACATAACTGACATGCTACTCTCTGACATGCCTTGCTATCGTGATCGTACAAGATGTCAGCCCCCCCTTTCTACTTTTAACCCACGTGGTGGGCCCATAACCCATAGGTCCCAGGATCGAAACCTGACTCTTCTGTACCACCTGTTGTCAAAGTTATTCCTCGTGCTTGACTTTGTATGTAATTCACGGGCCACTTGCCTGTTGATCTATTCTGGTATCGGACACAATACTTATTCCCGTTGCTCTGAACCCCTTTCGCACTCTGCTTCAGGCAATGAACGATTGCCTATCTGCTTGAAACTTCTTATTGCACCGCCTTACTTTGCTCTCGATAGGTGTAATTTGTTCAACTCGAGAGATACTCATATGTTCATTCTTGGGATACCCCAGATGAATTTCCCTTATACCATTCTACCGTTGTAGAGTAGCCCCTTACCTATTCATGAGTACGACATAATTTTCGAAGAAAGTAGGACGACTTCATCATGATGACCTGAAAAGAAGAGAAATAAAGACACCAACGAGGAGGATCAAGTACTTCAGGAAGAGCAACCAAGACCGGGAAGACCCATTAGAATTTCGCAACCAAGTCTTTCCCCCTTACTCCCCTCCTAAATCTCGGGACGAGATTTCTTGTAGTGGAGGAGAATTGTGACGCCCGGGTACTTAAGCTACAGTGAACCTCTACTAACGACGCCACGTCACCTCGGTTACCATTGATAAACTCGCGTTGATTCGAAACCGAAGCAAATTCAAATCAATAATCAGGTCAAACAATAAAAAAATTTGCCAATATCAAAACTGAAATGTTCTGGATATGACAAGTAATTCATAGGTAATAATGGTGGAGAAACCACATTTTTATAAAATGCCTAAATGCTCTAAAATAAATAAAACAGTAGCAAAACCCATTAGTTGAATTCCTTTTACAAAAATAAAATATTAAACTATTTTATTTAGTTGCCCAAACTTATGTGGCAGTAGCCTATTTACTAACACTAAATTAGGGACTACTGTTATAGCTTGCAAAACTAATATAAAAGAGGAACTAAAGTAAGACAGAAAATAGAAAAGAAATAAAATAACTACAGAAAAAGGGGCACCCCCCCGGCCCAACTGGGCCACGGCCCGACTGGTCGCGCACCCAGCCAGCCCAACTCCCTCCCCCGGCCCACCGAACCCCTACAACCCCCTGGGGCGACCGAACCCGAACCCCCCACCGACGCCGTGCCGCCGCCCGCAGGCCTCCCGTCGCCGGAGCCACCACGCCGGCCCGCCTTCCGACTCTTCCCGCGACGCCCCAAGCCCCGACGTCGCGCCGCCGTCGCTGCTCGTCAACCCCGCCCGGAGCTACATCGCCGCGCCACCGCCTGGACCTCGCCGGAGCCTCCCACCGGACCTCGTCGTCTCCTCCCCGAGCCCCACTGCCCTGTCCCTACATCAGCGGTGAGGCCCCCGGCCTCCTCTCCCCTCCTCCCCGCGCTGCGCCTGAACGGCGCCCGACGCGCGCCTAGCTCCGTCCCGGCCCCAACCGTGACCACCCACGGCCGCCGCGTCCGCCACACTCATGGCCGCTCGCCGCCCCACTCCGACCTTCCCCGTGTGCGCCCGCAGGCGCCACCCCCCTCTCGCGCCTGCCCTTGCTGGCGCCGCCCGCGGCAGCCAACCGCCGGCGCCCAGCCAACCGCGGCCCCTGCTACCTTCGCCGCGGCCGGCGCCCTCCCCTGTCCGGCGCCCGGTTGGGTTCGGCCACGTCCTGGCGCCCCGCACCTGATCCATCGCCCGCGCCCGTTTGGCCCTATGGGCAACTGCCCAGTGGGCCCCCCCCCCTCACACCCCTGTTAAAAAAAAGAAGATAAAAAAAGAATACTTAATTAATTAATTAATTAATTAACTTAATTAACGTTGCTTAATTAACCAATTAACTATCTAATTAGCCTAAGTAAACATGTTAGTTAACTAGACAGTCAATGACAGGGGGCCCCACCCCCTGTTGACCAGTCAAAGTTTGACTGGTCAACTGGGTTCCCCTGGTCCCACTTGTCAGCCTGTGTACAATTTTTGTGTACACTGTGCTGGGTACATCTAGCAATTTAACATTAATTTCGAATTAAAATAAATTAGAAAATGAATTAAAACTTTGAAAATTAATATAAAATAATCCGTAACTCGGATGGAAAAACTTTGTACATGAAAGTTGCTCAGAACGACGAGACGATTTCGGATACGCAGCCCGTTCGTCCGCCACGCGTCCCTAGCATAGTGAACTTGCAACATTTCACCTCCGGTTCATCTGTCCAAAAACGCGAAACACCGGGGATATTTCCCGGATGTTTCCCCCCGGCACCGGTATCACCTATCCCTGCGTTAGATCACCTCTAGCACCGCATTTTTCATGTTATGCTTTGATTGCTCTGTTATTTATTATGTTCCCCCTCCGTTACTTTTTCCGGTAGATCCCGAGGCCGCTGCCAGTACCCCCTGTGATCGACTACGATGTTGACGACCCCTCTCTCTTGCCAGAGCAACCAGGCAAGCCCCCCCCTTGATCACCAGATATCGCCTATTCTCCTCTATACTGCTTGCATTAGAGTAGTGTAGCATGTTACTGCTTTCGTTAATCCTATTCTGATGCATAGCCTGACATTGTCGCTACATCTGTTGATACCTTACCTGCAATCCTAAATGCTTAGTATAGGATGCTAGTTTATCATCATTGGCCCTACATTCTTGTCAGTCTGCCTTGCTATACTATCGGGCCGTGATCACTTGGGAGGTGATCACGGGTATATACTATACATACATACATACTATACAGATGGTGACTAAAGTCGGGTCAGCTCGTTGAGTACCCGCAAGTGATTCGGATAAGGGGGCTGAAAGGACAGGTGGCTCCATCCCGGTAGTGGTGGGCCTGGGTTCCCGACGGTCCCCGACGGTTACTTTGTGGCGGAGCGACAGGGCAGGTTGAGACCACCTAGGAGACAGGTGGGCCTGGCCCTGTTCGGCGTTCGCGGATACTTAACACGCTTAACGAGATCTTGGTATTTGATCTGAGTCTGGCTACGAGCCTATACGCACTAACCATCTACGTGGGAGTAGTTATGGGTATCCCGACGTCGTGGTATCAGCCGAAGCACTTCAGACGTCAGCGACGGAGCGGCGCGCGCCGAATTGGACTGGAACGCCACTAGGCTAGGTCTGCTTTCGGCCGCCCACGCAACGTGCAGGTGTGCTCAGGGCGATGGGCCCAGACCCCTGCGCGCTTAGGTTTAGACCGGCGTGCTGGCCTCTCTGTTTTGCCTAGGTGGGGCTGCGACGTGTTGATCTTCCGCGGCCGGGCATGACCCAGGAAATTGTGTCCGGCCAAATGGGATCGAGCGTGTTGGGCTATGTGGTGCACCCCTGCAGGGAAGTTAATCTATTCGAATAGCCGTGATCTTCGGTAACAGGACGACTTGGAGTTGTACCTTGACCTTATGACAACTAGAACCGGATACTTAATAAAACACACCCTTCCAAGTTCCACAGACAACCCGGTGATCGCTTTTCCGCAGGGCGACGAGGAGAGGATCGCCGGGTAGGATTATGCTACTCGAGATGCTACTTGGAGATGTTACTTGGAGATGCTACTTGGAAGACTTCCATCTACTCTCTTCTACATGCTGCAAGACGGAGGCTGCCAGAAGCGTAGTCTTCGACAGGATTAGCTATCCCCCTCTTATTTTGGCCTTCTGCAGTTCAGTCCACTGATATGGCCTCCTTACACATATACCCATGCATATGTAGTGTAGTTCCTTGCTTGCGAGTACTTTGGATGAGTACTCACGGTTGCTTTCTCCCCCCTTTTTTCCCCCTTTCCTTTCTTTCTGGTTGTCGCAACCAGATGCTGGAGCCCTGGAGCCAGACGCCACCGTCGACGACGACCCCTACTACACCGGAGGTGCCCCTACTACGTGCAGCCCGCTGACGACGACCTGGAGTAGTTTAGGAGGATCCCAGGCAGGAGGCCTGCGCCTCTTTCGATCTGTATCCCAGTTTGTGCTAGCCTTCTTAAGGCAAACTTGTTTAACTTATGTCTGTACTCAGATATTGATGCTTCCGCTGACTCGTCTATGATCGAGCACTTGTATTCGAGCCCTCGAGGCCCCCTGGCTTGTATTATGATGCTTGTATGACTTATTTTATTTGTAGAGTTGTGTTGTGATATCTTCCCGTGAGTCCCTGATCTTGATCGTACACATTTGCGTGCATGATTAGTGTACGATTAAATCGGGGGCGTCACAAACTGTATATGTTTCTCATGTATTTAGTAGAGCCAAATTCCATATATTTCTTAGATATATAAGAATATAAAATTTTACCCCAACAATTGAACATCATATTGCAGAATTGAACGAAACAATGCAATTCAATGCCACATTAATTGCACAATATAGGATATTACACTACATGCATAATTAAAGACCAGATTGCATATTAACATTACATTGGATAAGTGACCAGAATTTATAGAGGTAATGCAAGAGCAACTCATGAAAAAGGTTAACCTAAGAGACTTAACAAGCATAGCAAGCTAAACGCGGGTCTTTAGTAAGCTTAAGATGAGCTCCAGGTCATACTGTGATTTGCTTCTTTGCGGTCAAATGATCCTAGATCTCCCGTCCATGCGTGTGCACCAAATAGACGGGCGACGGTGTCTTAGAGGTTGGGATGGTCATTTGGATGGCAGGCGTCGTGTCGGCGGTCGGACGATGTAGGATGGAGAAGGATGATGATGAGGAGGAGGGGTGGATTACCTGACTAGATCGATTAAGCAAGCACTAGAAAGGGGTGTTGCCGACAAGGAGGTCACGCAACAAGCAAGCAAGGAAAGCCTAAACTTAGAAAGACCACAAAGTGAACCAGGCTAGGCAGACCCATACAAGGTGGCTTTGCACCTTCTCTACTGGGCCTTTTTTGTCTTGCCTACCTAGCTCGACTAGAAGCCTTTTACCTACAAGACTTTGTCATTGTGCACTAAAATACCTAGATGGCAAATTTATGTATTAAAATATATTTTTAGAAAAAAATAGAAAAAGAACTACATGAAACTTCCATCGTCTAATACAAAATATTTGTAAACCGGAAAAATTGCCATGGTCCATGGAAATTGTAAGGGAAACAGTTATGTAAAAACATGAAAAAAATGGTTGTATTGTTGACATGACAAATTTAGAGAAATTAGGTTTTGTAAAAATGGAGGGAAGATTTGCATGGTTCAATACAGAAAAAAATATCTACACAACAAATACCTACAAAATTTGGCAAACAAAACAACCAACCCTCCGACAATGTTCCTCCACACAAAGATTCAGCTTGTTTTTAGCACAAAAAATCAGTTAAGTGGGATACACACAATACTACTAGCATTGAGAAACACAAAAATGGCAAAAACTCTATGGTGAAGGATGGCAATTATTGCACACATGGCAACTGTCCAATGATGTAGCATGGCAATTAACTATGCTCACCACGTTGCCCATTCAAAAATCATGTTTAAAAATACTCAAAGGATAAAACCACGGTAATTTAATTTCCCTAAAACATCATGGCAACATTGAGAAAAATCTGATTTGCCATGGCAACATTTGTATTAGTGTCCACGTGAACAAAATGAATTTGTATTAGTAGTAAAGACAAAAAAATTGAAAATGCCATGACACATGTAAAGTTGCCATTGTGCTATTGCATACATCAGTATTCTCAGTATTGATGATCGGGAATTAACTCCTGACTAGGGCGGTATTCTTAATAGTGTGGTCAGAAATTAGCAAGGGCGCGTATGACGGCCTTGTATCGAAGGTCATCGTAGAGTCAACAAGATGGCACAACAGTGTTCTTTAAATAGGTTCAGCCATCACGTGGGAGTGTGACCTAGCTACATCCTATGGGAGGGTCGACAAGAGTGGTGCAGTGGCACGGTGCACTTGGAGTGTAGCCGTTTTCAGAGTCTCACGACTCCTGACTAGTTTGAGCCTTACAAGGTCCCTCGGACTCTACACTCTTGTCCTTTGTTTACACTCCCGAGGGGGCTTGGAAGGAGAGATTGACCATGCTCTTGAGTGTAATTAAGTTGGTTACATGTCCAGGGGACTTTATATAGCCTAGGGGTTATCGACAAATGACCAAGGCTACCTTGAACTAGGTGGTGAGAGTGTAAAACTAGGTAATTTTCCGTCCTTTGGTCCATATGCTCATTATTAGGCTAGTAGGTGAGTTGTGGGTTATTAGAGGGAAATCCATACACTAGGAGACGCCTTATTGCTTGAGCTTGGATTCCTTTTCTTCCATGTCTTCTTCTTTGACTTATTCTTTTATACGGTCTTATTCCTTTTACTTGCTTCGACTGATCTCTACCGGTGATATGGCATTCCAAGTAGGATGGGGGGTGGCCCCTTAAGTAGGACTAAAATACTCTAATACAACATCCGGATTTAGTAGATCAAAATAACAAGCCATGGCATCAGTATTCTCATGTTTAATTGACCGTGAGGAAAAAAAATGTTTAGTTGCAATCAGAAAAGGAATTTGCCATGGCAAATGTGAGACAAGGCAAATTTTGAGACATGCCAAAAAAAGTTGAGACATGGCAAAATTAACTAAATTATAGTCCTTTTCCTTTAAAACCGTAATGCTATTGAGATCCATGGTAAAATTGGAGACATGAAAAAATGGCATCAACCATTGATATTTATACCAAACCTAAAGGAAGCTACAACCGTTTCACCAAACTTGATACCGCAGGTCAGACAAAACACCAACAATGAAACATGACACTAAATGGAAATCACTACCAACAACATAGTCACTTGGTTAATGACCAACACCTATGAAGTAGTGACAATACTGATACATACGAATACAACCGGAGCTCCCCGTAGATTGGTTGGTAATGGATAATAGCACCACTCGTGTACTAGTAGTGCTACCAAAGATCAATATTAAGTGGAAATTAAGTGGTTGTGGAATCCCGAAGTGATTTTTGAAGGCGAAAAAGGTGAGAGTATACCATAGCAAGTGGAGAAGGCATGCATCAGGCACCCCTCCATGGAGAGGGAAAGTCGAGGACAATGCCCATGGTCTCGATGAAGTGCGTGCAACATGTGTGGACTACGGAGACAAAGAGGAAGTCGTGGAGGAGGCGTCGTCCGCCATTGTAGAACGTGCAGGTGGTGTCGAGCGCACGAATGTCGGCTCAAGAGATGCTCAGCTTCGACCAATTCCATCATTGGACAACACAGCACGAGAGTCACCACAGTTAGCCACCAACATGTGGTCGCGGGCCAACACCGCCACCATGGCCGTAGACCACACGATGCCGCCCCTCCGAGCCCTTGAAAGAAGAGATGAGCACAACGGCAAAATCACACACCCGCCGACCATGCCAGCGCATCCTGTGCGCAAAGCTTCATGTGAGACCGCCACGCTGCACGCTGTTCGTCCTGCTGTTGCCGCTCCAAATAAGATGCTGCCACCATCTGGTTCCATAGAGAGGATTCACCCGAGCAAATGCACTCCCGCCCGCGCAGGGTAGTGGCACCCACCCGCATATCCTTGAAGACGGCCTCACCAAACAACTTGACAGACGTCTCATACGTCCATTTTGCATCATGTTTTCCTACTGTTATTTACAATGTTTTTAATCATTATAACACTTTATGATGCAATTCTAATGCCTTTTCTCTCTTAATTTGCAAGATCTACATGATGAGGGAGATTACTGGCAGCTGGAATTCTAGAATTGAAAAAGCTATATCAGAGATACCTATGATGAACAACTCCAAATGAGCTGACGTTTCACGGATAATTATTTTGGAATACATAAAAATACTAGGCCAAAGAAATACTAGAGGGGATCCACCAGTTGCCCACAAGGCACCTAGACACGACCACCTAGGTACCTCGTGGGGCTACTAACAAGCCTCCGGCCCCACCTTCTACTATATAAAGGGTTTTGACCTAGAAAAACTAAGGAGAGTACTTTCGGGACGAAGCGTCGTTGTCTCGAGGCGGAACCTAGGCAGGAGCACTTTTTCTCTCAGGCGAAGCGATTCCGCCGGGGATACTTCCCTCCGGAAGGGGGATATCGAAGCCATCAACATCACCAACAACCCTCTCATAATGGGAGGACTAATATTCATCAACATCTTCACCAACACCATCTCGTCTCAAACCCTAGTTCATCTCTTGTATTCAATCTTTATCTCAAAACCTCAGGTTGGTACCTGTGGGTTAGTAGTAGTGTTGATTACATCTTATAGTTGATGCTAGTTGGTTTATTTGGTGGAAGACTATATGCTTAGATCCTTCATGCTATTCAATACCCCTCTGATGTTGAACATGAATATGATTTGTGAGTAGTTAATTTTGTTCTTGAGGACATGGGAGAAGTCTTGTAATAAGTAATCATGTAAATTTTATATTCGTTTTTGATGATATGAATGTTGTGATTCCCTTAGTGGTGTTATGTGAATGTCGACTACATGACACTTCACCATATTTGGGCCTAAGGGAAGGCATTGTGGAGTAGTAATTTGATGATGGGCTGCTAGAGTGACAGAAGCTTAAACCCTAGTTTATGCGCTATTCCGTAAGGGGCTTATTTCGATCCATATGTTTCATGCTATGGTTAGATTTATCTTAATTCTTCTTTTATATCTGCGAATGCTTGTGAGAGGGGTTAATCATAAGTGGGAGGCTAGTTCAAGTAAGAACAACACCCAAGCACCAGTTCACCCACATATCCAATTACCAAAGCAGCAAGCGCGAATCAAACAAACATGATGAAAAGTGACTAGATGAAATTCCCATTTGTCCTTGAGAACGCTTTGCTTATTATAAGAGACTATCCCGGCATGTCCTTTTCTATAAAAAGGATTGGGCAATCTTGCTACACCTTTGTTACCGTTATTGCTTGTTGCTCGTTACAAATTACCTTGCTATCAAACTATATGTTACCGATAATTTTAGTGCTTATAGAAAAAAGCTTGCTGAAAACCACTTGTCATTTCCTTCTGCTCCTCGTTGGGTTCGACACTCTTACTTATTGAAAGGACTACGATTGATCCCCTATACTTGTGGGTCATCAAGACTCTTTTCTGGCGTTGTTTCTAAGGAGTGAAGCGCTTTTGGTGAGTGGAATTTGGTAAGGAAACATTTATATTACATGGTGAAATTTACTGTCACTTGTTACTATGGAAGATAATCCTTTGAGGGGTTTGTTCGGGGTATCTTCACCTCGACTGAAAGCAATTAAAGTTTCCCCTCAACCTACTGCACCTACTGAAAGTGTTTATTATGAGATTCCTTCGAGTATGCTAGAGAAACTGCTAGCTAATCCTTATGCAAGAGATGGAACTATACATCCCGATATGCACTTAATCTATCTGGATGAAGTCCGTGGATTGTTTAAGCTTGTAGGTTTATCCGAGGATGGAGTTAATAAGAAGGTTTTCCCTTTATATTTTTAGGGAAAGCCATTCACATGGTATAGGCTATTGATGATGTTGGAACGTCAGATGGGAACCGATTCAAATTGGAATTTCATCAGAAGTTTGATCCTATGCATCTGGTTCATCGTGATCGGATTTAGATATACAATTTTTGGCCTCGTGAAGGAGAAAGTATCGCTCAAGCTTGGGGGAGGCTTAATTACATGATGTACACATGCGCCAATCATGATCTCCCAAGAGAAATTATTATACAAAACTTTTATGCTCGGCTTTCTCATAATGATCAATCCATGCTCGATTTTTCTTCTACTGTTTTCTTTATGAAGAAAACTATTGAATTCAAAGGTGATCTTTTGGAAAGAATTAAACGCAACTCTGAAGATTGGGAACTCAAAAAATGTAAAGAGTCAGGTATAAAACTTGAGTTTGATTGTGTTAAATCCTTTATGGACGCCGATGCTTTTCATAAGTTTAGTACTAAATATGGACTTGAATCTGAGATAGTAGCCTCTTTTTGCAAATCATTTGCTACTCATGTTGATATCCCTAAGGAGAAGTGGTTTAAATATCATCCCCCTATTAAAGAAAATATTGAGGAATCCGTTATAGTTAAAGATGAAAGTATCATTTACAATGTTGATCCAGTTGTGCCTACTACTTATATTGAGAAACCTACTTTTCCTTTTAGGATTAAGGAACATGCCAAAGTATCAACTATGATTAACAAAAGTAATATTAGAGCACCTAGACCCTCTGAAAAAAATAAAAGTTGAGCCTAATATCGCTATGGTTAAGGATAATTGCTAAGCCTAATAATAAAGATAAGAATAAACCTGTAGTTGGCATGCCTGTTGTTTTTGTTAAAATAGGAAATCATTGTTACCATGGTTTATGTGATTTGAGTGTTAGTGTGAGTGATATTCCTTTTACCTTATATCTAGAGATTATAAGTGATATTGCACCTGTTGAGATAGAAGACATTGATGTTACTATTAAACTGAGAATAGAGATACCATTTCACCGCTTGGGATTGTTAGAGATGTTGAGGCCTTGTGTGGGAAGATGAAATACCCTGTTGATTTTCTAGTTCTTGGTTCTCCACAAGGTGATTTTTTCCCATTATATTTGGTAGACCCTTCTTGAATACAGTTAATGCTAAGATTGATTGCAATGGGAAACCGTCAGAGTTAATTTTGGTGATGTGTCTCATGATTTAATTTTCCAAGTTTTGTAGACAACCACATGATAAAGAATTGCCTAGTGAAGATGAAATAATTGGTCTTGCGTCTGTGGCCGTACCTCCTATTGATCCGTTAGAACAATATCTGGTAGATGAAACTAATATGCATATGAAAGGGAGAAATGAAATAGATGAGATATTATTTAGTCAACCACCTATCCTTAAATAAAATTTTCTTGTTGAAATTCTTGGAGGTTCACCTCCTACTAAGGGTGATCCTGTGTTTGAACTAAAGAAATTACCTGATATGTTGAAATATTCTTATCTTGATGAAAAGAAAATATATCATGTTATTATTAGTCCTAACCTTTCAAAGCATGAAGAAAAGAGATTACTTAAAACTCCGAGGAAGCACTGTGCTGCTATTGGGTATACTCTTGATGATCTTAAGGGAATTAGTCCCACTTTATGTCAATACAAGAATGTCAACACAATATTAATATGGAACCTGATGCTAAGCCAGTTGCTGATCATCAACATCGGTTGAATCCGAAGATGAAGGATGTGGTAAGAACTGAAATATTAAAGCTTCTAGAAGTAGGTACAATTTATCCCATAGCTGATAGTAGATGGGTAAGTCATGTTCATTGTGTCCCTAAGAAAGGAGGTATACCTGTTGTTCCAAATGATAAAAATGAACGCATCCCACAAAGAATTGTAACTAGTTATAGGATGGTAATTTATTTCATGAATTGAACAAAGCTACTAGAAAAGATCATTACCCCTTGTCGTTTATCGATCAAATGTTGGAAAGGTTGTTTAGGCATACACAATTTTGTTTCCTAGATGGATATTCTGGTTTCTCTCAAATACCTGTGTCAAAAGAAGATCAAGAGAAAACTACTTTTACTTTCCCTTTTGGAACCTATGCTTATAGATGCATGCCTTTTGGTTTATGTAAAGCACCTGCTACCTTTCAAAGATGTATGACTGCTACATTCTCTGATTGTTGTGAAAAAGATTGTTGAGGTATTCATGGATGATTTTTTTCCATTTATGGGACTTCTTTTGATGATTGCTTAAGCAACCTTGATCAAGCTTCGCAGTGATGTGAAGAAACTAATTTTGTCTTGAATTGGGAGAAGTTACACTTTATGGTGAACAAAGGTATTGTGCTTGGGCATAAAATTTCTAAACGAGGTATTGAAGTAGATAAAGCTAAAGTTGATGCAATTGAGAACATGCCATGTCCTAAAGATATTAAAGGCATAAGAAGTTTTCTTGGTCATGTTGGTTTCTATGGAAGGTTCATAAAAGACTTCTCTAAAATTTCTAGGCCTCTTACTAATCTTTTACAAAAAGATGTTCCATTTGTTTTGATGATGATTGCATAGAAGCCTTTGAAATACTTAAGAAAGCCTTAATATCTGCACCCATTGTTCACCACCTGATTGGAACCTACCATTTGAAATCATGTGTGATGCTAGTGACTATGTTGTTGGTGCCATTCTAGGACAAAGAGTTGATAAGATATTGAATGTTATTCATTATGCTAGTAAAACTCTAGATAGCGCTCAAAGAAATTACACTACTACCGAGAAAGAATTTTTAGCAGTTGTGTTTGCATGTGATAAATTTAGATCTTATATTGTTGATTCAAAAGTAACCCGCACACTGATCATGCTACTATTAAATACCTTATGAAAAAGAAAGATGCTAAATCTAGGTTGATTAGGTGGGTTCTTTTGGTACAAGATTTTGACTTGCATATTATTCATAGAAAAGGAGCTGAGAACCCCGTAGGTGACAATTTTTCTAGAATGAAAAATGTTCTTGATGGCCCACTTCCAATTGATGATAGTTTTCCTAATGAATAGTTAGTTGTTATAAATGCTTCTCGTAATACTCCTTGGTATGAAGACTATGCTAATTACATTGTTGCTAAATATATACCATCTAGTTTTACATACCAGCAAAATAAAAAGTTATTCTCTGATTTAAGACATTACTTCTAGGATGACCCACACTTATATAAAGAAGGAGTAGATGGTGTTATTAAATTGTGTACCTGAGCATGAATAGGGAAAAATCCTACGGAAGTGTCACTCCGAGGCATATGGAGGACACCATGCTGGAGACAGAACTGCACATAAGGTATTACAGTCTAGTTTTTATTGGCCTACTCTCTTCAAAGATGCACGTAAGTTTGTCCTTTCTTGTGATGAATGTCAAAGAATTGGTAATATTGGTAGACATCACGAAATGCTTATGAATTATTCGCTTGTTACTGAACCATTTGATGTTTGGGGTTTTGATTATATGGGACCTTTTCCTTCCTCTAATGGGTATACACATATTTTAGTTGTTGTTGATTGCATTAGTAAGTTGGTAGAAGCTATTCCATCTAGTAGTGTTGATCAAAACACTTCTATTGAAATCCTTAAAGAAGTTATTTTCCCGAGGTTTGAAGTCTCTAGATATTGACTGATGGTGGTTCACATTTTAGTCATGGTTCTTTCCGTAAATTCCTTGCTAAATATGATGTTAACCATAGAATTGCATCTCCTTATCATCCTCAGTCTAGTGGTCAAGTTGAATTGAGCAATAGAGAAATCGAATTGATTTTTGCAAAGACCGTTAATAGATCTAGAAAGAATTGGTCTAAGAAACTTGATGATGCATTATGGGCATATATAATTGCTTATGAAAATCCTATGGGTATGTATTCGTACAAAATGGTTCATGGGAAAGCATGTCATTTACCTCTTGAGTTAGAACATAAAACATATTGGTGTTGGGTTCTACAGTAGGGTGCGTCGACTACAAATTAAAATGTTCCTACACGCAGAACAACCAAGAACATACTACGGGAGATGGATCACAGATCGTTACCATTAGGCGAGCAGTGTCGTGCAGCAAAAGAAGAGTTGGGACAGCGCGTTTGCGTGGACCGTATCCTCCTCGTCCGATCTCCCTCGAACAGCTGGTTGTCAGATCCCACGTACAGGTTCATCGGAGCGACGCAAGTGCACCGCCTCTAACGGTATCCACACGTGCAGGAGAAACACCATGCGTCAGACTGCCAGGTTCGATCACATAGTCAGCGGCGAGTGGAGGTGGCTATTCGCAACACATGCAAACCATAGTGTAGCGACCAGACCTCAAACGGTCAAGTCTCTGTGCATCAGTGTCATCCCTGGATCAGTAATGCTGACACGCACAGCACTCGAAGATTTATAACAGAGTTTCAATCACACACTTATTACAACAAATGTCTCAAAAGAGAACTTATTACAATAATATAGCTTAAGGCCATCTATAACAGCGGAAGGCTAGGAAGATAAAGTGAGTCCATCAACTCCAACGGCATAGCTGAGTGAATGACAACGACCTAGCGCACCTTACTCTTCGTCTGAAAAGTCTGCAACATGATATGTTGCAGCCTGAAAATGGGTCAGCACATGGAATATGCTGGCAATGTAACACAAAAGAGCAATGAACACAACAAATGATATCACTACATGCATATATGGCTGGTGGAAAAGCTCTATGGTTATGGTTTTGCATAAAGCCAATTTTTCCTACAACAAAGGAATAAATTTTATTTAACTATCATGGTAGTTGTTAAACATTGAGAAGGTTCCTCCAACTCAATCCTAATTAAATAATATCAATTACCCAACAAATTAATTTAGAGTGATGAGATCAACATGATAATACAAGACATGGCTAACCATGATTAGTTTGTACACTCTATAGAGGTTTGCACACTTTTCCCCACAAGACTCGATCTCCTCCGTTGGATTTCTCGCACTACATGGTGTTTGAGAAACGGATGACCGAGACACAGTCTTTCAGAAACATCAACTCTTTACTCTGGATGGATAGTTACACCTACTTTCCCCTAGCCCACCACTAAAAGAGGTCATGCAACCTACTCAACTATGATAGAGCCCATAATAGCTTGTGGCTGCACACGGAAGTTTCTAGCATGAAATATCTTATGATCCCTTTGAGCCTGGGTGGCGAACCGTAGGATGATCACACGGGTACTCCGAGATATCCTAGGACAACACTGGATTCTCCAGGTGCCCACAACCAATCCACCCAGATGTGTATTTCAGTAGCCACCTTATGTTATCCATTCATTAATAATTCTCACATCTGTCATGGATACACTCAACCAATCAACGTCTATGAGCATAGCATAGCAATCTGAGCATAACGTAGAAGTAACTCCCAAAGGTTTAATGATAAAAGGGCAATAGGTTCTACCTCATCATCTACTTCCCAAACCCACATGTTAATCAGATCCTAACCATGCAATGTTTGAGGACTGGAACTAATCCATAAAAACTGGGTAATAAAAGATATGACCAAAGTGTTACTTGCCTTGCTGACGATCTGCAAACCCTAGAGACTCGTAGTAGCACGCTTCGCACTCCAGGAATTCTATCGCAAACAAACAATAGCATACATAAGCACTCAAGCATATATGCATGGGTAAAACTTCAACTAAGAAGATCCAATCTAAAAGTTCAACTGAATAGCTTTGATTTGCAAAAAGAATCAATCAAATCGGAGCTACGAAACTCAAACTACGCTCAAAAGAAGTTCGAAAACAAATCTGCTTGAAACCAAATTTTAATTTGTCAAAATCCTATTGAAGTTGATTAAATGGAAAGAGGGGTTCGAGACGAAGATTTTGGCGTTAGTTTCACTGGATTCTGATATGTCTCCAACGTATCTATAATTTTTGATTGTTCCATGCTATTATATTACCCCTTTTGGATGTTTATGGGCTTTATTTTACACATTTATATCATTTTTGGGACTAACCTATTAACCGGAGGCCCAGCCCATATTGCTGTTTTATTGCCTGTTTCAGTATTTCGAAGAAAAGGAATATCAAACGAAGTCCAAACAGAATGAAACCTTCGGCAGCGTGATTTTTTGGAAGAATATTATCCTGGAGACTTGGAGTTCACGTCAGAAGATCCTCGAGGCAGCCACGAGATAGGAGGGTGCACCCCCCCTGTAGGGCACGCCCCCTGTCTCGTGGGCCCCTCGAGCACCTCCCGACCGACTTCTTTCGCCTATATAAGCCTACGTACCCTAAAAACATCGAATATCAAGATAGATCGAGAGTTCCGCCGCCGCAAGCCTCTGTAGCCACCAAAAACCTCTCGGGAGACCGTTCCGGCACCCTGCCGGAGGGGGAACCCATCACCGATGGCCATCTTCATCATCCCGGTGCTATCCATGACGAGGAGGGAGTAGTTCACCCTCGGGGCTGAGGGTATGTACCAGTAGATATGTGTTTGATCTCTCTCTCTCGTGTTCTCTCTATGGCACGATCTTGATGTATCGCGAGCTTTGCTACTATAGCTGGATCTTATTATGTTTCTCCCCCCTCTACTCTCTTGTGATGAATTGAGTTTCCCCTTTGAAGTTATCTTATTGGATTGAATCTTCATTTGAGAACACTTGATGTATGTCTTGCCGTGTTTATCTGTGGTGACAATGGGATATCACGTGCCACTTGATGTATGTTTTGGTGACCAACTTGCGGGTTCCTCCCATGAACCTATGCATAGGGGTTGGCACATGTTTTCTTGACTCTCCGTTAGAAACTTTGGGGTACACTTTGAAGTACTTTGTGTTGGTTGGATGATTCTGAGATTATGTGATGCTTATCATATAATCATGCCCACGGATACTTGAGGTGACAATGGAGTATCTAGGTGACATTAGGGTTTTGGTTGATTTGTGTCTTAAGGTGTTATTCTAGTACAAACTCTTTTATAGATCGATCTGAAAGAATAACTTTGAGGTGGTTCCGTACCCTACCATAATCTCTATGTTTGTTCTCCGCTATTAGTGGCTTTGGAGTGACTCTTTGTTGCATGTTGAGGGATTGTTATATGATCTATCTATGTTATTATTGTTGAGAGAACTTGCACTAGTGAAAGTATGAACCCTATGCCTTGTTTCCTATTATTGCAATACCGTTTACGCTCACTTTTATTATTAGTTACCTTGCTGTTTTTATTATTTCAGATTACAAAAACCTATATCTACTATCTTTATTGCACTAGTATCACCATCTCTTCACCGAACTAGTGCACCTATACAATTTACCATTGTATTGGGTGTGTTGGGGACACAAGAGACTCTTTGTTATTTGGTTGCAGGGTTGTTTGAGAGAGACCATCTTCATCCTACGCCTCCCACGGATTGATAAACCTTAGGTCATCCACTTGAGGGAAATTTGCTACTGTCTTACAAACCTGTGCACTTGCAGGCCCAACAACGTCTACAAGAAGAAGGTTGTGTAGTAGACATCAAGATCTTTTCTGGCGCCATTGCCGGGGAGGTTAGCGCTTGAAGGTATATCTTTAGATCTTGCAAGTGAATCTTTTTGTTTCTTGTTTTATCACTAGTTTAGTTCGTTAAAACGAGCTAACAAACGAACGTTCGCAATATAAACTAAACGCAGAAAAACCGATCTAAATAAAAAAACCCGATCTAGGGTTTTAAAAAACCAAACGGCTTTTACCTAAAACCGAAAAATGGCGCCGGCGGCGGCTAACTCCGGCGGGGCTCCGGCGTGGGGCGGTGGCGTCGATGGACGGCGGGGCGAAGGCTAACTCCGGTGGGTGGCGGCGGCCGCGCGGGGTGGCTGACGGCGGCGACACGGGGCGGCGGATGGCGCGGGCGGCGACATCGGCGGCGGGTGGCAGCGGGGCGGGAACCGAGGCGGCGGCGGTGGCTAGGGTTTCGGGCGGCGGGGCTGGCGGGGCAGCGGGCCTCGCCCTTTAATGGGCTGGACGGGAAGAGTCCGGCTTGGGCACGGCCCGTATGTCGGCTCGCACTTTTTTAAAAATGGACGAAGTAAAATAAATAAAAGAAATACCAAACAAAGTCCAAAAATCCTGAAATAAAATTTTCGCGGTCCTCTAATAATATTTCGGACAAAGTGAACATTTATTTGGGCTACTAATGCAATTTTGAAAAAACATGTTTTTTAATCCAAATAAAATAGCAATAAAAAATCCAAAAAAAATATTTATTTGATTTTAACATTTTTCCTCCAATATTTATTTTTATTTTGGAGAAGTCATTTTATCTCCTCTCTTTTATTTTAATGTTGGAAATATTCAAAGAGAAAAACACTAAAACCAAAATGATCCTCTTTTCAAATTTGAGAAAATTTAAATATGAAAATAAATGAAATCCCCAACTCTCTTCGTGGGTCCTTGAGTTGCTTAGAATTTCTAGGATCAAACCAAAATGCAATTAAAATATGATATGCATATGATGACCTATGTATAACATTCCAAATTGAAAATTTGGGATGTTACACCTAGTGACAGCGCTGAAGCGATCAACCGAATGAGTGTGCTGCACCCCCACTTTATATAGGCGTCCGTCACAGGCTCAACACTTGGGCCTTGCATGGACCCTAAAGCCCAAAATCTGTTCGGCTGGGATCCGAGTCCGAGTAGGATCACATCTAACTTGTGGAGTCGGATGGGGCCTCACAGGTTCCTTCCCTTAAGCACACAACCCCATAGGTTCAAGTCGGCTTGGTCACAGGTCCGATCACCTCCGACCTGCTTAGCTGGTAGCGGCCTCTAGCAAGGTGTGCCAACCACGAAGTAGACAATGAAGCCGTTGGCGAACCTGTACAACATGTCACACTTTCGTTCCCTTTGCCACACGATATACGTTGTTGGGCTCAAGGCGAGTCTGTCATCCTTGTGCTAGCCCGACCTCTATCTCATTTCAGCGATGTCGACCACATACCGGATTATTTCATAATCCTTGTCGCATGGTCGTGCTCATCTTCGTCGGATCACACGAGGGGCCTAGAGTATATGTCTCCTGGTAAGAGGGGCAAATCCCATCTTGCCCGACCATGTCTCGCAGCATGGGTCTGGACAAGCCCGAAACCTACCGTTGTAATTACCTGGTAACGGAGTAGCGTTTGGTCGGCCCAAAGCAGGCCTGCCACCATACCGAGTACATGCGGCGGCTCAAGTCTTAGGACATAGAACATATGTTGTACTAGAGACTCACAGATGACATATCGCTGCGTCTCATAGTTGGGTCTGTCCGACTTGGACCTTATCTCAACTCGGATCTGACTACGTTGAATCCGACCAGATCCTTCCGAGTCCATATTATCCGGCTAACATCCAATGCTCCATGGCTAGTGATACCGAGCCATCCATCGTGTCATATGCTAGTCTAGTCGGTTGTGCGTCCACCCAACCCTTTTGACTAAGGAACTTTTAGGACAGTCATCATACAATGTATAGCCACACAAACAAGTCACGTACTTGCTGATACACATCATTGGTAACATCCAAGGACTATCTTTATTCATAAAAACATAGGAAATATCATCATACATGATTGCCTCTAGGGCATATCTCCAACAGTCTCCCACTTGCACTAGAGTCAATCAAATAGACATCGTATGCCCATAGCTCCAATGGGCCCCTCATGCTTGGGTTGTGGAAGTGGCTTAGTCAAAGGATCCACACATTTGCATCCGTGTGTATTTTGCATAGCTCTACATCACCACTCTTTACAATCTTCCATATCAGGTGATATTTTCGATCTATGTGTCTGGTCTTGTGGGGATTCCTCGGCTCCTTGGCTTTTGCGATGGTACCAGAATTATCACAATAAAGGTCCAATGGTTTTACCGAGGCTGGGAAAACACCAAGATCATCCAGAAAGTTGCGAATCCAAACACCTTCCTTTGCAACTTCACAAGCCGTAATGTATTCGGCTTCTGTGGTAGAATCAAACACCGTATCTTGCTTGGAACTCGTCCAGCTCACTGTCGATGTCAAACCTGCCTAGCTGAACAATCGAGAACATAGGGGTAAGCACAGGAGCCAGGAAATCCAGCTTAGCCAAAATCTTAAGTCAAATGCATGCATATTTCTGGCTTTATATAACGATGATTACGGAAGGCAGCCCTCGTATATTAAATACAAATGCCGATGATATGTTTATTTTGACTCCGTTGCGACCGTTTATTAGTTGAAAGTGGCCCATCGTCGGCTTCCATCCCTTCGTAGATGCTATGCAGGGTGTTTCTGCAATAAAAAATAACCCTTAGCCAACGTCTCGGTGCCCGAAGGCAGTTGTGTTAGCGGAAATGAGGCAATCAAATATGCGGGCTTTATAACTTTCACTTAGTCATAGGAGCTTAAAGTTGGGAGGCCAGCTACTAGCCCCTGGCTAGTGTTCGGTGATAGCCGATGTCAAGCCGTAAACACTTCAACCAATGGTATGAACGGCCTGTCATTTAACATAGTCATTGGATCGCTGGCCAGTTTACGCTTATTGTGACAGTCAGTTTTCGGCTTTCTCCACTGAGGTGCTTAACCATGCGAGCTAGAAGCACAATGGCAGTGGTTCTCCCTTTGCACACCTAGCCGAACAAAGCGGAACGTAGGAGGCAAGCACAGGAGCCGGGCAACCCAACTATTGACCAAAGACACAATTCGAAACCGATGCATATATAGCAATATCCGAGAATGTTTTTGTAGAATCTCTAAAGGTGTCCGGCATTGCACTACGAAACTTATGCTGGAAACACAGAAATAGTTTAAAAGTGCCATAGGCTCGAAAATCCAAAAAATTATGTAAAAGCTTGACATCCGGACTAAACCGAGATTTTGGTGCCAATTCGGAAATTGGTATTTTTTAAATTTTTTTTTGCTCTTGTCGTGCTTTAACATGACACATCCGATCTCAAGACTTCAAGCGGGCCAGCCTATGGCTTCAAGCTCCTTATCCCAAAGGCAGAGTGCTTCTCTTAGGCCAGTTTAGCAAACTAAACTCAAGCGGCTTTAGAGAGAAGCTAGGCTATCCGGCTATTGACCATACACTCGAGTCGAAAAAGGAACAGTAGAAAAAGACTTTGCAACGACGAAGAAGAAAACGCATTATTATAGAATGGCTCGTGTAAATTTTAAGAGCCCCCAGTTAACATGGGTAAGGGAAGTTTCTTTTAGCGAACAACGTATGTGAGCATGGTCAAACTGAACACAAGTTAAAAATTTAAAACTTTGAGCATAAAAGCAACTTAGCTGGTTAATGTGTTCGGCATTGATGACGCGGTCCGAGCTTCATGAGGGACAAGGTTCCATCCCCCAAGCCGGTCCCGAGGTGGCGGAGCGAAGAGCTCGGCACTCCGAAGTGCTGACATAGCATGACCAATGCAGGCCGACAGAGTGACGCCGAAGTCCCCAGCGTGGGGTAATGAAGTGTTGACGAAGCCCCCCGTCCAGCCGAGGTGACATGGTATGTCAGTACGCCGAGGTGACAGCACTGCCCGACCCGGATCATTTTCCTGTGTACAAAAAATAGTGCAAACTGGAGATAATAGTGATAATAACAAATTAAAAAAGATTGTTTCATAATAAATAGTTTATGCAAAGTGAGTACTAAAATAAATATGGCCTGTGCGCCGAACACTCGATGAGGTAGAGCTTTCTCGGCGATGCCTGCTACGTCTTGAGCTTGCGTTGGTTTTCATTGAAGAGGAAAGGGTGATGCAGCAATAGTAGCGTAAGTATTTCCCTCAGTTTTTGAGAACCAAGGTATCAATCCAGTAGGAGGCTCCTCAAAAGTCCCACACATCTACACAAACAAACAAAGAACTCGCAACCAACGCAATAAAGGGGTTGTCAATCCCTTCACGGCCACTTGCGAAAGTGAGATCTGACAGAGATAGTATGATAATATAAATATATTTTTGGTATTTTATAATATAGATGCAGAAAGTAAAGATGCAAATAAAAGTAGATTCAAAGCTTATATGATAAAATATAGACCCCGGGGCCATAGGTTTCACTAGTGGCTTCTCTCAAGGTAGCATAAGTATTACGGTGGGTGAATAAATTACTGTCGAGCAATTGATAGAAAAGCGAATAATTATGAGATTATCTAGGCATGATCATGTATATAGGCATCACATCCGCGACAAGTAGACCGACTCCTGCCTGCATCTACTACTATTACTCCACACATCGACCGCTATCCAGCATGCATCTAGAGTATTAAGTTCATAAGAACAGAGTAACGCATTAAGAAAGATGACATGATGTAGAGGGATAAACTCAAGCAATATGATATAAACCCCATATTTTTATCCTCTATGGCAACAATACAATACGTGCCTTGCAACCCTTTCTGTCACTGGGTAAGGACACCGCAAGATTGAACCCAAAGCTAAGCACTTCTCCCATGGCAAGAAAGATCAATCTAGTAGGACAAACTAAACTGATAATTTGAAGAGACTTGCCAGGATAACTCAATCATACATAAAAGAATTCAGAGAAGATTCAAATATTTCTCGTAGATAAACTTGATCATAAACCCACAATTCACAGGAGAGGGGGAGAACATTGTATTGAGATCCAAAAAGGGAGAAGAAGCCATCTAGCTAATAACTATGGACCCGAAGGTCTATGGTAAACTACTCACAACTCATCGGAGGGTATATGGTGTTGATGTAGAAGCCCTCCGTGGTTGATTCCCCCTCCGGCGGAGCGCCGGTGAAGGCTCCAAGATGGGATCTCGCGGATACATAAGGTTACGACAGTGGAAATTGTTTTTTGTTGGCTCCCTGGATGTTTTCGGGGTACGTAGATATATATAGGAGGAAGAAGTATGTCGGTGGCCGCTCGAGGGGCCCAGGAGACAGGGGCGCGCGCCCAGGAGGGGTGGGTGATACCTCTCCAACGTATCTATAATTTTTGATTGCTCCATGCTATATTATCAACTGTTTTGGGCAATATTGGGCTTTATTATCCACTTTTATATTATTTTTGGGACTAACCTATTAACCGGAGGCCCAACCCAGATTTGCTGTTTTATGCCTATTTCAGTGTTTCGAGGAAAAGGAATATCAGACGGAGTCAAAACGGAACGAAATCAACTAGAGAAGTTATTTTTGGAAGGAAAGCCACCCGATGGACTTGGAGTGCACGTCAGGGAAGAAGGGAGGTGCCCACAAGGGTGGGGGCCACGCCCACCCCCCTGGGGTGCGCCCCCTGCCTCATGGCCTCCCCTTCGGTCCACCGACGTACTTCTTTCACCCATATATACCTACGCACCCTAAAATTTCTAGAACAGAAGATGGATCGGGAGTTCCGCCGCCGCAAACCTCCAGAGCCATGAAAAACCAATCAGGACCCTGTTCCGGCACCCTGCCGGAGGGGGGAACCCTCACCGGTGGCCATCTTCATCATCCCGGCGCTCTCCATGACGAGGAGGGAGTAGTTCACCCTCGGGGCTGAGGGTATGTACCAGTAGCTATGTGTTTGATCTCTCTCTCTCTCTCTCTCTCGTGTTCTTGAGGTGATACAATCTTGACGTATCGCGAGCTTTGCTATTATAGTTGGATCTTATGTTTCTTATCCCCCTCTACTCTCTTGTAATGAATTGAGTTTTCCCCTTGGAGTAATCTTATCGGATTGAGTCTTTAAAGATTTGAGAACACTTGATGTATGTCTTGCCGTGCGTATCTGTGGTGACAATGGGATATCACCTTCCACTTGATGCATGTTTTGGTGATCAACTTGCGGGTTCCGCCCATGAACCTATGCATAGGGGTTGGCACACGTTTTCGTCGTGATTCTCCGGTAGAAACTTTGGGGCACTCTTTGAGGTTCTATGTGTTGGTTGAATAGATGAATCTGAGATTGTGTGATGCATATCGTATAATCATACCCATGGATACTTGAGGTGACATTGGAGTATCTAGGTGACATTAGGGTTTCAGTTGATTTGTATCTTAAGGTGTTATTCTAGTACGAACTCTAGGGCTGTTTGTGACACTTATAGGAATAGCCCAACGGATTGATTGGAAAGAATAACTTTGAGGTGGTTTCGTACCCTACCATAATCTCTTTGTTTGTTCTCCACTATTAGTGACTTTGGAGTGACTCTTTGTTGCATCTTGAGGGATAGTCATGTGATCCAATTATGTTATTATTGTTGAGAGAACTTGCACTAGTGAAAGTATGAACCCTATGCCTTGTTTCCTATCATTGCGATACCATTTACGCTCACTTTTACCACTTGTTACCTTGCTGTTTTTATATTTTCAGATTACAAAAACCTTTATCTACTATATATTTTGCACTTGTATCACCATCTCTTCGCCGAACTAGTGCACCTATACAATTTACCATTGTATTGGGTGTGTTGGGGACACAAGAGACTCTTTGTTATTTGGTTGCAGGGTTGTTTGAGAGAGACCATCTTCATCCTATGCCTCCCACGGATTGATAAACCTTAGGTCATCCACTTGAGGGAAATTTGCTACTGTCCTACAAACCTGTGCACTTGCAGGCCCAACAACGTCTACAAGAAGAAGGTTGTGTAGTAGACATCAAGCTCTTTTCTGGCGCCGTTGCCGGGGAGGTTAGCGCTTGAAGGTATATCTTTAGATCTTGCAATCGAATCTTTTTGTTTCTTGTTTTATCACTACTTTAGTTTATAAAAGAAAACTACAAAAATAATGGAATTGAGTTTATCTCATACGCTTCATCTTTTTAATATCTTTCGTGAAAATGATGGGAAGGAAAATTGTGCTCAAGTACTAGAAGAAGAATTACATAGAATGATTGGAATACAATATGTGAATGATGAGCATGATTGCAATGTTATTAGTATGAATTCCTTGAATATCCATGATGCTAATGATATGCAAAGCCACAAGCTTGGGGAAGCTATGTTTGATGAAGATGATATGTTTAGTCCCCCAAGCTTTGATGAGCAAATTTACTATGATGAGAGCATGCCTCCTATCTATGATGATTATTGTGATGACACGTATGCTCTAAAGAATAATGATAACTGAGGGAGTCCTGGATTGGGGGGGTGTCCAGATAGCTGAACTATCACCATTGGCCGGACTCCTGGACTATGAAGATACAAGATTGAAGACTTCGTCCCATGTCCGGATGGGACTTTCCTTGGCGTGGAAGGCAAGCTTGGCGATACGGATATGTAGATCTCCTACCATCGTAACCGACTCTGTGTAACCCTAACCCTCTCCAGTGTCTATATAAACCAGAGGGTTTTAGTCCGTAGGACGAACAACAATCATACCATAGGCTAGCTTCTAGGGTTTAGCCTCTTTGATCTCGTGGTAGATCTACTCTCGTACTACCCATATCATCAGTATTAATCAAGCAGGAGTAGGGTTTTACCTCCATCGAGAGGGCCCGAACCTGGGTAAAAACATCGTGTCCCTTGTCTCTTGTTACCATCCGCCTAGATGCACTTTGGGACCCCCTACCCGAGATTCGCTGGTTTTGACATCGACATTGGTGCTTTCATTGAGAGTTCCTCTATGTCGTCACCTTTAGGCCCGATGGCTCCTTCGATCATCAACAATGACGCAGTCTAGGGTGAGACTTTTCTCCCCAGACAGATCTTCGTATTCGGCGGCTTTGCACTGCGGGCCAATTCACTTGGCCATCTGGAGCAGATCGAAAGCTACGCCCCTGGCCATCAGGTCAGATTTGGGAGTTTGAACTACACGGCCGACATCCGCGGAGACTTGATCTTCGATGGATTCGAGCCACAGCCAAGCGCGCCGCACTGTCACGATGGGTATGATCTAGCTCTACTGCCGAACAGTGCCCTGGAGACCGCACTAGCGTCCGCTCCAACCCTTAGCTCGCAGCCGACTTCGCCGATCGAGGACGAGTGGCTGGACACCGTCCCGGGGGCTACGATCTCTACGGCGATTGAGCCGAACACCATCCCTGTCCTTTGCAAAGCCCATGACTCCGAGGTGCCGGACTCCGAACCTCCCGCGCCCTTGCCAATCAAATCCGATTGGGCGCCGGTTATGGAGTTCACCGCCGCGGACATCTTTCAGCACTCGCCCCTTGGCGACATCCTGAATTCACTAAAGTCTCTCTCTTTATCAAGAGAGCCCTGGCCGGACTATGGTCAGGAAGGTTGGTATGCGGACGACGAAGAAATTCAACACCCACCCACCACCCACTTCATAGCCACTGTCGAAAGTTTAAACGACGTGCTCAACTTCGACTCTGAAGACTTCGACGGTATGGACGATGATGTAGGAGATAACCACGAACCAGCACCTACAGGGTACTGGACAGCCACCCCATCTCACGATGTATACATGGTGGATACACCCAAAGGAAGTGACGACGAGGAACAACGGGATGATACGAAGGATAAATCCCTCGAAAAGCAGCAAGACGGCGACGAAAGCGCCGCACAAAGTCCCGCCTTGACAAAGACGGCGGCCATACAGACCCAACCATTGAGCAGGTCGAACCGGTGGACGACGAACATGCCATTGAACAACCGTCCCAACAGGACAACTTGGATAAACAATCCGTGCCTGGCGAAGATAACAGTCCGGACGATCTCACACCGGACAAGTTGTTGAAGCAGAAGAACCTCCACAAAAGGCTCGTCGCCATTGTGCGTAGCCTGAAAAAGCAGAAGCGGAAGCTCAAAACAGCAGAAGATGCCCTCAGAATCAGATGGAGCAAAGTACTCAACACCGCAGATAAATACGGCGACAGTCGCCAAACAAAGAGCTACCCAAAGCGCAAACTACTGCCCGAATTCGATGAGGAGGCCTTAGAGTCCCCGCAATCAAAGAACAAAGAGGCCGCCTGGTCAGATGGACGACCACATGACAAGCATAGAGCGGCAAGTGGCGCCGCACACAAGCCGGCACGCGATCTGCATAAGGATTCGCATCAAAAGGATGGCCCAGTTAGGTCCATCTACGGGCCAAGAAAGCAAGCTCTTCTAAGCAATGCAACACGCCAAATATCCGGACATCATGGCACACCCAAATATAGGGGAGCCGCACACCCCCTATGTTTCACCGATGAGGTGCTGGATCACGAATTCCCAGCGGGATTTAAACCCGTAAACATAGAGGCATACGACGGAACAACAGACCCGGGAGTCTAGATTGAGGATTACATCCTCCACATACACATGGCTAGAGGATATGATCTCCACGCCATAAAATACTTACCCCTCAAGCTCAAAGGGCCAGCACGGCACTGGCTTAAAAGCCTCCCTGAAAATACCATTGGAAGTTGGGAAGAGCTCGAGGATGCTTTTTGGGCAAATTTTCAAGGGATTTATGTCCGCCCTCCGGATGCAAACGATTTAAGTCACATAACTCAACAACCCGGAGAGTCAGCCCGCAAATTCTGGAACCGGTTCCTCACCAAAAAGAACCAAATAGTCGACTGTCCGGACGCCGAAGCCTTAGCAGCTTTCAAACACAATGTCCGAGACGAATGGCTCGCCAGGCACCTTGGCCAGGAAAAGCCAAGAACAATGGCCGCACTAACAAGCCTCATGACCCGCTTTTGCGCGGGAGAGGATAGTTGGCTGGCAAGATGTAGTACCAGCGACCCAAGTACATCCGAAGTCAGAGATGGAAACGGGAAACCACGACGCAGCAAGGACCAGCGCCAGACAAGGGGAAACAACCCGAAGAGCATGGCAGTCAACGCCGGATTCAAAAGCTCTCGGCAGAATCATAAAAAGCTGCCCCTCAAGGATAACAGCCACGAGTTATCCAACCTAAACAAAATCTTGGACAAAATATGCCAAATCCACAGTAACCCCGGGAAGCCTGCAAACCATACCCACAGAGATTGTTGGGTCTTCAAGCAGTCCAGCAAACTCAATGCCGAACACAAGGGGCTCGACACACCAAGCGAGGACGATGACGAACCCCACAAGCAGAGCACCGGAAAACAAAAGAATTTCCCATAAGAAGTCAAAACAGTAAACTCACTTCAAGTGATAAAAGGGAAAATCAGAACGGCACCCATAGAAATACGCGCCGCACGGCCTATCCCAGCGGAGTCTCGACATTGGTTGTCAAAACCAATCACCTTTGATCATCAGGATTATTCCGGAAGTATCCGGAATGCAGGATGGACTGCCCTGATATTAGATCCTATAATTGACGGACTCCAACTCACAGAAGTCCTAATGGACGGCGTAGTGATCTAAACCTGCTATATCAGGACATAATCCGCAAAATGGGGATAGATCCAACCAAAATTCGCCACAGCAACACCTCCTTCAAGGGGGTAATGCCAGGCCTATATGCCCATTGTACGGGCTCCCTACTGCTAGAAGTTGTTTTCGGCTCATCTGGCAACTTCCACCATGAAAAGTTAACCTTCCATATCACCCCATTCAAAAGTAGCTATCAAGCACTATTGGGACGTGAAGCTTTCGCCCGCTTTAACGCAATACCGCATTATGCATCTCTTACACTTAAAATGCCCGGTCCACGCGACATCATCTCATTAAAGGGAAGTATCAAGTGTTACTCGAGCACGGAAGAACGTGAGACTGCCTGGACAGTCACACACTAATCCGGCTCCACTAAACCAAGCACCTGAGCAGGTCATTCAGACCCCGGACACGGCTAGACGAGTCCGCCGTAAATATATAAAGGCCTACTAGCCGCACACCCCCGTACAAGGGGCTGCATGCATGTACAACAAGAGACAATAAAGCTCAATTTTATTCGCTTTTCGAATCGTACTCTGTTTATTTAATATAAAGTACATTTTTTGCACGATTTTTCTTCAACTAAGTTCTTCTTTTTTACAGATGAACACCGTGCTACACCCGTCCAGGATACGGCACAACGGAGACACAGGCGCAGACATGCAGTAGGGACCCGTGGCAAGGATTCTTTTCAGATTAAGACCCTGCGTAAACCTTTTTTACTGTCTCTTGTTGATACACATCCCCCGGTTTCTTGCTATAACCAAGGAGGAGGCTGGCGTTTTGGCATCGGCCGTGTCAGAAATTTTTGCGCGTACCTGGACACCAGGGGCTTAGGGCATTGTTCTGCCCATTTTCATAAAGACCGAATACCTTAGGGAGTGTTCAACGTCTTGAGTTAGGCCTTATATGCATCAGCTCCGAATCAAGTCTTTGGTCAAATGTTGGGTTTCCCCGGCTCCTGTGTTTTGCTGCCTTACGTTCCATTCTATCAGCTAACGCGGCACCAGGAGAACTACTGCGATTGTGCCCCGGTTCGGCCTGGTGAGCACCTCAGTAGAGAAAGCCGAAAACTGACTATAATGATATAGCGTGAGACTGGTCAACCACTCAATGACCCACAGGAATGTTTAGAATTCCTCTGCATTAACGAAGGACCGTTTCCCGGTCAGGCACATACGCGCCCCAAATTCGGGAGAGCGCGGTGCCCCTAGGGGCTATATAGTAGCCCCACCATCGAAGTCCTATGGCTAAGTGAAAGTGATAAAGCATTATAGTCAGGTTGCCTAGTTTGCTACGCTATCACCTCCTTTACAGGACCAAGACGTTGGATTAAGTGTGAAAATGCGCCTTTTTTGCAAACACCCCCGCACTATGTGCGTGGGGGCTGAAGCCGAAGACTGCCATCTTTTAGGTTATATACACATATACATTAACGGCCGCACAGGAGGTATTTTAATACTTGAACGCACAAGTATAAAAAGCCCTTATATTATATTGAAACATTGTTTCACAAATCATACATGTCATTAGAACATAATATCCTTCGAGCACTGCGTCTCTATTAAACGAGTGCCCTGCAGGACTTCCTCAAAATAGTGCTCGGCAGGCACTCGGCTTTTGTCCGAATCCTAGAATGCAACATCGGTGGCCTTCATCTCCGCCCAGTATGTCTTGACACGGGCAAGAGCCATCTGCGCACCCTCTATGCATGCTGACCGCTTCATTGCACCAATATGCCGCACCGCACCAAGGAGCTGCTGCACCAAGCCAAAATAACTCTTCGGCTCGGGCCTGTTCGGCCACAAATGAGTCACGACATCCTTCATGGCAAGTCCGAACAACCTATTCAGCTCAGCCCATTCGGCCAAATGATCGGTCAATAGAAGCGGACGCTCTGGACTATGGAACTGCAACCAAAAAAGCTCTTCCATTCCGTGATGCTTTTGGCCTCGGAAGTGTTCGGCCGCGTCTGCGGCACTCGCCGCCAAGTCCAGGTAAGCATCCTCTGCACCCCACAGCTGGCCCAACTGAGCATACTTAGGATTCATGAATTTCCTCCGCAGCAGAAAAGGCTTTCCAGCAGTAATATCTTCAGCCTGACGTAGCTCCTCTTTCATAGCTCTCAACGCAGAGCGAGCATCCTTGGCCTCAGTAGCGGCCTTTTTCAGGTCGTCTTGTTCCGCTCGACCTTCTTTTTCAAGAAGCTCGCAACGGTCGGTAGCATTCTTCAACTTTACGGCCATCTCGGTCATTTCTTTCTTGCTTCGGCAGTGAGCAGCCTGTTCGGCTCTCAGCTCTTCGGCCGCTTTTAAGGCAGCCGCATCACTTTTTCGGGCTTGCTCCTTGGCTCAGGCGAGTTCCGCCCGAAGGTTCTCCATGGCAGCGGCACCATCTGCATCAAGCATACATGTTGTAAGGCACAGACATAAAGCTACCTTACCGGGTGTCCGCGGAGAAGCTGCATACCTTGTGACTCGTCAAGACGCTTATTAACAAGAGCGATGTCAGAATCCGCCACGTCAAGTTGCCGCTTTAGTTCGGCAAATTCATCAGTCCGGCTTGCCACCGAACGCTTCGCCACCTACATAGGAAGAGCACATATTATACCTGGGATTATGATCCTTGGCGTGCTGTCATTTTTGACAATGCACCGAGTCTCAGGGGCTACTATCTATACAGGGCGCATTCTATATGCAAAACTGTCAGAAGGTACATCATTTTGCGTACCTCAAAACCCATCAGTAAACTTGTGACGGCTTCATGCAATCCGCTTTCAGCGGATGAAATCCTTTCAATCACCGTACCCATTAGTGCACGCTGATCTTCCGAGATAGACGCTCGCCCGAGCAGATCTTTCAGCTCCTCTGACCGCACACCAGTCGGTACCGGACTCGTCCGATGGCCTTTTTCGAAGGCCGGACGCAGAGGGCTTTGAGGGGACGTACGACTGCCTTCGGGCTCCACCGGATTCGGAGAAACCCTCTGTGACGACACCTCAGGGTCGTCCGCCTCACATGACGGTATGGCGGGCGGAGGCGTTTCGCTCTCCATCATCTCCGGATCAAGATCCCCTGAAGACGAGCTCTGCTGAGAAGGGCTGAGATCCGAACTACAAGGAAAAATTTCGGTTATCCTCAGAAATAAAACAGGGATGTCTCTCATTTTAAGAAAATGACCCCTCTTTACTTACGGCTTGCTGGAGGGATGATCTCCTTGGGGAAATAGTGCGACCGGGGCATCTGCCGGCGCAGGACCCTCTGGTGAAGATTTCTTCCCCTGCTTCGAGGCCTTGGTCTCCGGATCCTCAGAAGCGGTCCTCTTCTCCCCTTGGAGGGAGGGATTCTCGATCCCTCCTTTCTTGATAAACTCCTTCGCAGAGGCAGTAGCTCCCCTGTTCCCCCCTTCGCCTTCTTCAAAAGGCGCAACCTCTAGCATCCTGGTTAACACAGGATCCGGCGTGGTCTCAGGGAGGGGGGCCGGACACCGGATCAGTTTTGCTTTCGCTATCCACTCCTGTTCAAGGGACGACTCTTTTAAAGGCAAGTTTATGATAGATATACGGATAACATGTCCGGGTACAGGACTACTTACTTGAGTATCTGGGCGATTGCAGCTCAGACCTGCGTCCTCGGTCATGTCCGGTCACATTGCTTGTGATCCGAAGAACAATTGGTACATCTCCCCGGGCGTTGAGCCCATAAGATGTTGGAGATCTCGTGGTCCCTCCGGATTGAACTCCCACAGGCGGAGGGGGCGACGTTTGCAGGGCAGGGTGCGACGAATCAGCATGACCTGTGCTACAACGACCAGATCTGTCTCTCTCTCTAGGAGATCTCGAATACGGCCCTGCAACAAGGGCACATCCTTGGACGGCCCCCAGTCGATCCCTTTATTGACCCATGACGCTAGCCGCGGCGGAGGACCCGAGCGAAAGGCAGGTGGCACCACCCATTTGGTGCCCCTGGGAGCTGTGATATAAAACCACTCTTGTTGCCACAGACTGAGCTCCTCTTGAAAAGAGCCCTCGGGCCATGGAGCCTCAACATTCTTGCTTATAACAGCCCCTCCGCACTCTGCCTGCTGCCCCTTGATCATCTTCGGTTCCACTTTGAAGGTTTTGAGCCACAATCCAAAGTGAGGGGTAATGCGGAGGAAGGCTTCACATACAACAATGAACGATGAGATGCGGAGGATGGACTCCGGATCCAAGTCATGAAATTCCAGCCCATAATAAAACATGAGCCCCCTCACGAAGGGGTCTGTCGGGAAGCCTAACCCCCTAAGGAAGTAAGACATGAACACCACGCTCTCACCAGGCTTAGGAGTGGGAATAACCTGCCCTTTTGCGGGCAGCCTGTGCGAGATTTCGCCGGTTAGATACCGGGCGTCTCTCAACTTTAGCACGTCTTCTTCTGTGACGAAGGAAGGCATCCACCAGCCTTGCAGGTCGGAGCCGGACATCCTCGGAGGTCCGAAGTGCCTGAATCTAGAGCTTTGGGTGTTGGAACTCGAGGCGAGGGGCGGATTCGATTGAGATTGAAAGAAAGGAGCGGGCCTTTGTCTCATTATAAAGAGGTTGAATACCAAGAGCCCTCCCCGTGACCGTTCAGGACTCGCCTTTGGTAGAGGGGGCGCGCCAACGGGAACGACTAGGTTACCCACACCCGTATTGATGAGAATCCCGGAATAAGGGGACACGATCTCTGCTTTGACAAGATGTGCCAAAGAAACCGCCTCGCTAAACACGCTGAGGTAGGACAGTAAAAACGATTCCAATAAAGGCTTGGCCATGGTGTGACGTCACGCCACAGAATACGTCAGCAGATTGAATTTGTGTAAAGATTATTCTCTCTACGGTAGTATGTGGAACTTATTTTGCAGAGCCGGACACTATCCTTGTGTTCAAAATCTTCTATGAAGTATTCGGAGGAGGAACCCGCCTTGCAATGCCGAAGACAATATGCGCGCCGGACTCGTCGTCATTGAAGCCTGGTTCAGGGGCTACTAAGGGAGTCCTGGATTAGGGGTGTCCCGATAGCCGAACTATCGCCGTTGGCTGGACTCCTGGACTATGAAGATACAAGATTGAAGACTTCGTCCCGTGTCCGGATGGGACTTTCCTTGGCGTGGAAGGCAAGCTTGGCGATACGGATATGTAGATCTCCTACCATCGTAACCGACTCTGTGTAACCCTAACCCTCTCCGGTGTCTATATAAACCGGAGGGTTTTAGTCCGTAGGACGAACAACAATCATACCATAGGCTAGCTTCTAGGGTTTAGCCTCTTTGATCTCGTGGTAGATCTACTCTTGTACTACCCATATCATCAATATTAATCAAGCAGGAGTAGGGTTTTACCTCCATCGAGAGGGCCCGAACCTGGGTAAAAACATCGTGTCCCTTGTCTCCTGTTACCATCCGCCTAGACGCACAGTTCGGGACCCCCTACCCGAGATCCGCCGGTTTTTACACCGACAATAACCATGAAACTTGTCATTTTGATCTTAATTTTCAATCATATGATAGTTATTTTGTTGAGTTTGCTCCCACTACTATTGATGAGAAGAATTTTGCTTATGTGGAGAGTAATAAAATTTCTATGCTTGTAGATCATGAAAAGAATGCTTTAGGTGCTGGTTATATTGTTGAATTCATTCATGATGCTACTGAAAATTATTATGAGGGAGGAACATATGCTTGTAGGAATTGCAATAATATCAAGTTTCCTCTCTATGTGCTTAAAGTTTTGAAGTTATGCTTGTCTTGCTTTCCTATGCTAGTTGATTCTCGTTCCCACAAGTTGCTTGCTCACAAAATCCCTATGCATAGGAAGTGGGTTAGACTTAAATGTGCTAGTCATATTCTTCATGATGCTCTCTTTATGTTTCAATTCTTATCCTTTATGTGAGCATCATTGCCATCATCATGCCTAGCTAGAAAGGCATCAAAGAAAAGCGCTTGTTGGGAGACAACCCAATATTTATCCTTACTGTTTTTGTGTGTCCACATGATTATGCTACTGTAGTAGTCATGTTTTATAGCTTTTGTTTCAATAAAGTGCCAAGTAAGACCTTTAGGATAGCTTACGGTGATAGTTGTGTTGATCCTGCTGAAAATCAGAAACTTTTGCACCCAGTAAATTAGTTTTGTTAATTAACAGAACCGTGACTCTGATCTGATTCTTTTTGATATGGATTGGTACATAAATTGCTTAGGACTTGCTAATTTGGTAGGATTTTTGGAGTTCCATAAGTATACGCTTGATACAGATTACTACAGACTGTTCTGTTTTTGACAGATTCTGTTTTCTATGTGTTGTTTGCTTATTTTGATGAATCTATGGCTAGTATTAAGTGGTATGAACCATAGAAAAGTTGGAATACAGTAGATATTACACCAATATGAATTTAGAATGAGCTCATTACAGTACCTAAGTGGTGTTTTGTTTTCTTTCGCTAACGGAGCTCACGAGTTTTCTGTTAAGTTTTGTGTTGTGAAGTTTTCAAGTTTTGGGTAAAGATTCGATGGACTATGGAATAAGGAGTGGCAATAGCCTAATATTGGGTATGCCCAAGGCACCCCAAGGTAATATTCAAGGACAACCAAGAGCCTAAGCTTGGGGATGCCCCGGAAGGCATCCCCTCTTTCGTCTTTGTTCATTGGTAACTTTACTTGGAGCTATATTTTTATTCACCACATGATATGTGTTTTGCTTGGAGAGTCATTTTATTTTGTTAGTTTTTGCTTTCTGTTATTTATAATAATGTTTTGCATCTTTAGTTTCAATAAAAAAGTCAAGGATAGCCTTTGCCATGCTTATTTTGCTACTATACATGTTGCTGTTTGAAAACAGAAAGTTTACCGCTGTTGCAAAAATTCCCTAGAAAAGTCAGAGAGCGGTATAATGTTTAATGTTTTTGCATAGTGAGATATGATAAATTTATTACAGTGTGAATTTTAGTTCATAATTTTTGGAGTTAGGGAAGTATGATGAATCTTGCATTCTTTACAGACTGTAGTGTTTTGGCAGATTGCTGTTATGTTTGCATTGTTTGCATATGTTTGCTTGTTTAATGATTCTATTTGAGGATAGGAGTATTAAATATGCAGAGGCATTTAGTATTCAATGTTGAATAATAATTTTAGTGATTTGTTACCATAGAAAATGATAAGGTGTTGCGTTGGTTTATACTAACCTATCTCACGAGTTCTTGTTGAGTTTGTTGTGAATGAAGCTTTTGATAAAAAGAGAAACCACGATATGAGAGGAATTAAGGAGACACAAAAGTTCAATCTTGGGGATTCCCAAGGCACCCCAAGATAATATTTCAGGAAGTCTCAAGCATCTAAGCTTGGGGATGCCCCGGTAGGCATCCCACCTTTCTTCTTCAACAACTATCGGTTAGTATCGGTTGAGCCTAAGGTTTTGCTTCTTCACATGAGTAGTGCTATCCTTGCAATGTCATTTTATTTTGCTTTGCTTGCTGTTTGAATACAATACCAAGATCTGAAATTCTTTAATGTTAGAGAGTCTTCACATAGTTGCACAATTATTCAACTACTCATTGATCTTTACTTATATCTTTCGGAGTAGTTTGTTTTTGCTCTAGTGCTTCACTTATATCTTTTAGAGCACAATGGTGGTTTTATTTTTAAGAAATAGATGAAATCTCATGCTTCACTTATATTATTTTCAGAGTCTTAAATAGCATGGTAATTTGCTTAAATAATCCTAATATGCTAAGCATAGAAGATTTGTAAGAATTCTTATGGGTGTGTTGAATACTAAGAGAAGTTTGATACTTGATAATTGTTTTGAGATATGGAGGTAGTGATATTAAAGTCATGCTAGTTGGGTGATTATTAATTTAAAGAATGCTTGTGTGAAGTTAGCAAGTCCTGTAGCATGCATGTATGGTTAAAGCCGTGTAACAAATTTGAAACATGAAGTGTACCTGGCTTGTGCATCCTTATGAGTGGCGGTCGGGGACGAGCGATGGTCTTTTCCTACCAATCTATCCCCCTAGGAGCATGCGCTAGTACTTGGTTTTTGATGACTTCTAAATTTTTGCAATAAGTATATGAGTTCTTTTGACTAATGTTGAGTCCATGGATTATACGCACTTTTACCTTTCCACCTTTGCTAGCCTCTTCGGTACCGTGCATTGCCCTTTCTCACCTTGAGAGTTGGTGCAAACTTCGCCGGTGCATCCAAACCCCGTGATATGATACGCTCTATCACACATAAACCTCCCTATATCTTTCTCAAAACAGCCACCATACCTACCTATTATGGCATTTCCATAGCCATTCCGAGATATATTGCATGCAACTTTCCACCGTTCCGTTCATCATCATCATGACATACATTACTTTTGTCATATTGCCATTGCACGATCATGTAGTTGACATCGTATCTGTGGCAAAGCCACCATGCATTATTTTTCATACATGTCACTCTTGATTCATTGCACCATCCCGGTACACCGCCGGAGGCACTCATATAGAGTCATATCTTGTTCTAAGTTTCGAGTTGTAATCCTTATGTTGTAATCAATAGAAGTGTGATGATCATCATTATTAGAGCATTGCCCAAAAAGAAAAGAAAAACAAAAAAAAAGAAGAAAGGCCAAAAAAAGGCCCAAAAAAAAGAAAAAAGGGAAAATAAATAAAAAGGGCAATGCTACTATCTCTTTTTCCACACTTGTGCTTCAAAGTAGCACCTTGTTCTTCATGTAGTGAGTCTCATATATTGTGCTTCAAAGTAGCACCATGTTTTTCATATAGTGAGTCTCATAAGTTGTCTTTTATACTAGTGGGAATTTTTCATTATAGAACTTGGCTTGTATATTCCTACGACGGGCTTCCTCAAATGCCCTAGGTCTTCATGAGAAAGCGAGTTGGATGCACACCCACTAGTTTTCTTTTGTTGAGCATTCATAGCTCTAGTGCATCCGTTGCATGGCAATCCCTACTCCTCATGTTGACATCAATTAATGGGCATCTCCATAGCCCGTTGATTATCCTTGTCAATGTGAGACTTTCTCCCTTTTTGCCTTCTCCACACAATCCCCATCATCATATTCTATTCCACCCATAGTGCTATATCCATGGCTCACACTCATGTATTGCGTGAAGGTTGAAAAAGTTTGAGATTATTTAAGTATGAAACAATTGCTTGGCTTGTCATCGAGGGTATAGAAGTTGGGAACATCTTTGTGTGACGAAAATGAAGCATGTCCTAACTATATGATTTTTTAGGGATGAACTTTCTTTTGCCATGCTATTTTGAGAAGACAAGATTACTTTGATTAGTATGCCTGAAGTATTATTATTTTTATGTCAATATGAACTTTTGTCTTGAATCTATCGGATCTGAATATTCATATCACAAGTAAGAAGAGTTACATTGAAATTATGCCAACTAGCATTCCACATCAAAAATTATCTTTTTTATCATTTACCTACTTGAGGACGAGCAGGAATTAAGCTTGGGGATGTTTGATACGTCTCCAGCGTATCTATAATTTTTGATTGCTCCATGCTATATTATCTACTGTTTTGGGCAATATTGGCCTTTACTATCCACTTTTATATTATTTTTGGGACTAACCTATTAACCGGAGGCCCAACCCAGATTTGCTGTTTTATGCCTATTTTCAGTGTTTCGAGGAAAAGGAATATCAGATGGAGTCAAAACGGAACGAAATCAACTGGAGAAGTTATTTTTGGAAGGAAAGCCACCCGATGGACTTGGAGTGCACGTTAGGGAAGAAGGGAGGTGCCCACGAGGGTGGGGGCGCGCCCCTGCCTCGTGCCCCCCCCCTTCGGTCCACCGACGTACTCCTTTCACCCATATATACCTACGTACCCTAAAACTTCCAGAACAGAAGATAGATCGGGAGTTCCGCCGCCGCAAACCTCCAGTGCTACGAAAAACCAATCGAGACCCTGTTCTGGCACTCTGCCGAAGGGGGGAACCCTCACCGGTGGCCATCTTCATCATCCCGGCGCTCTCCATGACGAGGAGGGAGTAGTTCACCCTCGGGGCTGAGGGTATGTACCAGTAGCTATGTGTTTGATCTCTCTCTCGTGTTCTTGAGGTGATACGATGTTGATGTATCGCGAGCTTTGCTATTATAATTGGATCTTATGTTTCTTCTCCCCCTCTACTCTCTTGTAATGAATTGAGTTTTCCCCTTGGAGTAATCTTATCGGATTGAGTCTTTAAAGATTTGAGAACACTTGATGTATGTCTTGCCGTGCATATCTGTGGTGACAATGGGATATCACATGCCACTTGATGTATGTTTGGTGATCAACTTGCGGGTTCCGCCCATGAACCTATGCATAGGGGTTGCCACACGTTTTTGTCGTGATTCTCCAGTAGAAACTTTGGGGCACTCTTTGAGGTTCTATGTGTTGGTTGAATAGATGAATCTGAGATTGTGTGATGCATATCGTATAATCATACCCACAGATACTTGAGGTGACATTGGAGTATCTAGGTGACATTAGGGTTTTGGTTGATTTGTATCTTAAGGTGTTATTCTAGTACGAACTCTAGGGCTGTTTGTGACACTTATAGGAATAGCCCAATGGATTGATTGGAAAGAATAACTTTGAGGTGGTTTCGTACCCTACCATAATCTCTTCGTTTGTTCTCCACTATTAGTGACTTTGGAGTGACTCTTTGTTGCATGTTGAGGGATAGTTATTTGATCCAATTATGTTATTATTGTTGAGAGAACTTGCACTAGTGAAAGTATGAACCCTAGGCCTTGTTTCCTATCATTGCAATACCATTTACGCTCACTTTTACCACTTATTACCTTGCTGTTTTTATATTTTCAGATTACAAAAACCTTTATCTACTATCTATTTTGCACTTGTATCACCATCTCTTCGCCGAACTAGTGCACCTATACAATTTACCATTGTATTGGGTGTGTTGGGGACACAAGAGACTCTTTGTTATTTGGTTGCAGGGTTGTTTGAGAGAGACCATCTTCATCCTACGCCTCCCACGGATTGATAAACCTTAGGTCATCCACTTGAGGGAAATTTGCTACTGTCCTACAAACCTGTGCACTTGCAGGCCCAACAACGTCTAGAAGGTTGTGTAGTAGACATCAGTGGGCGCACCCTCCTATCTCCTGGCCGCGTCGTTTGCTTCTTGACTTGCACTCCAAGTCCTCTGGATCACGTTCGTTCCAAAAATCACGCTCCCGAAGGTTGCATTCCGTTTGGACTCCGCTTGATATTCCTTTTCTTCGAAATACTGAAATAGGCAAAAAAAACAGCAATACGGGCTGGGCCTCCGGTTAGTAGGTTAGTCCCAAAAATGATATAAATGTGTAAAATAAAGCCCACAAACATCCAAAAGGGGTAATATAAATGTTGGGGAACGTAGCAGAAATTCAAAATTTTCCTACGTGTCACCAAGATCTATCTATGGAGAAACCAGCAACGAGGGGAAGGAGAGTGCATCTACATACCCTTGTAGATCGCTAAGCGGAAGCATTCAAGAGAACGGGGTTGAAGGAGTCGTACTCGTCGTGATCCAAATCACCGGAGATCCTAGTGCCGAACGGACGGCACCTCCGCGTTCAACACACGTACAGCCCGGTGACGTCTCCCACGCCTTGATCCAGCAAGGAGAGAGGGAGAGGTTGAGGAAGACTCCATCCAGCAGCAGCACAACGGCGTGGTGGTGATGGAGGAGCGTGGCAATCCTGCAGGGCTTCGCCAAGCACCGCGGGAGAGGAGGAGGGAGAGAGGTAGGGCTGCGCCAGGGAGAGGTGAAACTCATTTGTTGGCAGCCCTAAAACCCTCAAGTATATATAGGGGAGAGGGAGGGGGGTGCACCCCCTCTAGGGTTTCCCCCAAGGGGTGCGTCTGCCCCAATCCCATCTAAGGGTGGCGGCCAAGGGGGGAGAGGGGGGAAACTTGCCCCCCAAGTTAGGTGGAAGCACCCCCTCCCCAAACCCTAGGCGCCTTGGGCCCTTGTGGGGGGGGGCGCACCAGCCCACCTGGGGCTGGTCCCCTCCCACACTTGGCCCATGCAGCCCTCCGGGGCCGGTGGCCCCACTTGGTGGACCCTCGGGACCCTCTCGGTGGTCCCGGTACGTTACCGATAAAACCCGAAACTTTTCCGGTGACCAAAACAGGACTTCCCATATATAAATCTTTACCTTCGGACCATTCCGGAACTCCTCGTGATGTCCGGGATCTCATCCGGGACTCCGAACAACATTCGTTAACCACATAGAAACTTCCTTTATAACCCTAGCGTCATCGAACCTTAAGTGTGTAGACCCTACGGGTTCGGGAACCATGCAGACATGACCGAGACGTTCTCCAGTCAATAACCAACAGCGGGATCTGGATACCCATGTTGGATCCCACATTTTCCACAATGATCTAATCGGATGAACCACGATGTCAAGGACTCAATCGATCCAGTATACAATTCCCTTTGTCTAGCGGTATTGTACTTGCCCGAGATTCGATCGTCGGTATCCGATACCTTGTTCAATCTCGTTACCGGCAAGTCTCTTTACTCGTTCCGTAACACATCATCCCGTGATCAACCCCTTGGTCACATTGTGCACATTATGATGATGTCCTACCGAGTGGGCCCAGAGATACCTCTCCGTCACACGGAGTGACAAATCCCAGTCTCAATTCATGCCAACCCAACAGACACTTTCGGAGATACCTGTAGTGCACCTTTATAGTCACCCAGTTACGTTGTGACGTTTGGTACACCCAAAGCATTCCTACGGTATCCGGGAGTTGCACAATCTCATGGTCTAAGGAAAAGATACTTGACATTATAAAAGCTTTAGCATACGAACTACACGATCTTTGTGCTAGGCTTAGGATTGGGTCTTGTCCATCACATCATTCTCCTAATGATGTGATCCCGTTATCAATGACATCCAATGTCCATGGTCAGGAAACCGTAACCATCTATTGATCAACGAGCTAGTCAACTAGAGGCTTACTAGGGACATGGTGTTGTCTATGTATCCACACATGTATCTAAGTTTCCTATCAATACAATTACAACATGGATAATAAAGGATTATCATGAACAAAGAAATATAATAATAACTTATTTATTATTGCCTCTAGGGCATATTTCCAACAGTCTTCCACTTGCACTAGAGTTAATAATCTAGTTCACATCGCCATGTGATTAACACTCACAGGTCACATCGCCATGTGACCAACATCCAAAGAGTTTACTAGTGTCATTAAACTAGTTCACATCATCATGTGATTAAGACTCAATGAGTTTTGGGGTTTGATCATGTTTTGCTTGAGAGAGAAGTTTTAGTCAACGGGTCTGCAACATTCAGATCCATATGTACTTTGCAAATCTCTATGTCATATTGTGAATGCTGCTTCCACGCTCCACTTGGAGCTATTCCAAATGGTTGTTCGACTATACGTATCCGGTTTGCTACTCAGAGTCATTCGAATAAGTGTTAAAGCTTGTATCGTCGTAACCCTTTACGCCGAACTCTTTATCACCTCCATAATCGAGAAACAAATCCTTATTCCTCTTAAGGATAATTTTGACCGCTATCTGGTGATCCACTCCTTGGTCACCTTTGTACCCTCTTGCCAGACATGTGGCAAGGCACACATCAGGTGCGATACTTAGCATAGCATACTGTAGAGCCTACGTCTAAAGCATAGGGGACGACCTTCGTCCTTTCTCTCTTTTCTGCCGTGGTCGAGCTTTAAGTCTTAACTTCGTACCTTACAACTCAGGCAAGAACTCCTTCTTTGACTGATCCATCTTGAACACTTTCAAGATCATGTCAAGGTACGTGCTCATTTGAAAGTATTATTAAGCATTTTGATCTATCCTTATAGATCTCGATGCTCAATGTTAAGTAGCTTAATCCAGGTTTTCTATTGAAAAACACTTTTCAAATAACCCTATATGCTTTCCAGAAATTCTACATCATTTCTGATCAACAATATGTTAACAACATATACTTATCAGAAATTCTATAGTGCTCCCACTCACTTCTTTGGAAATACAAGTTTCTCATAAACTTTGTATAAACCCAAAATCTTTGATCATCCTATCAAAGTGCATATTCCAACTCCGAGATGCTTACTCCAGTCCTTAGAAGGATCGCTGGAGCCAGCATACCTTTTAGCATCCTTAGGATCGACAAAACCTTTCTGATTGTATCGCATACAACCTTTCCTTACGAAAACTGGTAAGGAAACTCGTTTTGACATCCATCTGCCAGATTTCATAAATGCAGCTTGTGCTAACATGATTCCGACGGACTTTAAGCATCGCTACGGATGAGAAAATCTCATCGTAGTCAACTCCTTGAACTTGTGAAAAACTCTTCGCCACAAGTCGAGCTTCATAGATGGTAACATTACCATCCACGTCAGTCTTCTTCTTAAAGATCCATTTATCTCAATGGCTTGCCGATCATCGAGCAAGTCCACCAAAGTCCATGCTTTGTTATGATACATGGATCCTATCTCGGATTTCATGGCTTCTAACCATTTGTCAGAATTTGGGCCCACCATCGCTTCTCCATAGCTCGTAGGTTCATTGTTGTTTAGCAACATGACCTTCAAGACAGGATTACCGTACCACTCTAAAGCAGTACGCATCCCTGTCACCCTACGAGGTAAGTAGTGACTTGATCCAAAACTTCATGATCACTATCATAAGCTTCGACTTCAATTGGTGTAGGCACCACAGGAGCAACTTCCTATGCCCTGCTACACACTAGTTGTAGTAATGGTTCAATAACCATATCAAGTCTCCACCATCCTCCCACTCAACTTTTCGAGACAAACTTTTCTCGAGAAAGGACCCGGTTCAAGAAACAATCCCTATTGCTTTTGGATCTGAATTAGGAGGTACACCCAACTGTTTTGGGTGTCCTATGAAGATGCATTTTATCCGCTTTGGGTTCGAGCTTATCAACCTGAAACTTTTTCATATAAGCGTCGCAGCCCCAAACTTTTAAGAAATGACAACTTAGGTTTCTGCAAACGGTGTCGTCTCAACGGAATTACGTGGTGCCCTATTAAAGTGAGTGCGGTTGTCTCTAATGCCTAACCCATGAACGATAGTGGTAATTCGACAAGAGACATCATGGTACACACCATATCCAATAGGGTGCAACTATGATGTTTGGACACACCATCACACTATGGTGTTCCAGGCGGTATTAATTGTGAAACAATTTCCACAATGTCTTAATTGCGTGCCAAAGCTCGTAACTCAGACACTCATCTCTATGATCATATCATAGACATTTTATCCTCTTGTCACGATGATCTTCAACTTCACTCTGAAATTACTTGAACCATTCAATAATTTAGACTTGTGCTTCATCAAGTAAATATACTTAGTATCTACTCAAATCATCCGTGAAGTAAGAACATAACGATATTCACTGCATGCATCAACACTCAATGGACCGCACACATCAAAAATGTGTTACTTCCTACAAGTTGCTTTCTTGTTCCATTTTACTGAAAACGAGGCTTTCAGTCATCTTGCCCATGTGGTATGATTTGCATATCTCAAGTGATTCAAAATCAAGTGAGTCCAAACGATCCATCTGCATGGAGTTCCTTCATGCGTATACACCAATAGACATGGCTCGCATGTCTCAAACTTTTCAGAAAACGAGTGAGTCCAAAGATCCATCAACATGGAGCTTCTTCATGTGATTTATACCAATATGACTTACATGGCAGTGCCACATGTAAGTGGTACTATCATTACTATCTTATATCTTTTGGCATGAAATTGTGTATCACTACGATCGAGATTCAATAAACCACTCAGGTTTAATACTAATCTTGATGGTACAGGGAGCACGCGATGTTTGATCACATCAAACTTGGAAACACTTCCAACACATATCGTCAGCTCACCTTTAACTAGTCTCCGTTTATTCCGTAGCTCTTTTGTTTCGAGTTACTAACACTTTAGCAACCGAACCGGTATCTTAATACCCCGGTGCTACTAGGAGTACTAGTAAAGTACACATTTACATAATGTATATCCAATATACTTCTATCGACCTTGCTAGCCTTCTCATCTACCAAGTATCTAGGGTAATTCTGCTCCAGTGGTTGTTCCCCTTATTACAGAAGCACTTAGTATCGGGTTTGGGTTAAACCTTGGGTTTCTTCACTAGAGCAGCAGCTGATTTGCCATTTCATGAAGTATCCCTCCTTGCCCTCGCCCTTCTTGAAACTAGTGGTTTCACCAACCATCAACAATTGATGCTCCTTCTTGATTTCTACTTTCGCGATGTCAAACAACGCGAATACCTCAAGGATCATCATCTCTATCCTTGATATGTTATAGTTCATCACGAAGCTCTAGCAGCTTGGTGGCAATGACTTTGGAGAAACATCACTATCTCATCTGGACGATCAACTCCCACTCGATTCAAGTGATTGTTGCACTCAGACAATCTGAGCACAAGCTCAACGATTGAGCTTTTCTCCCTTAGTTTGTAGGCTAAGAAAAACGTCGGAGGTCTTATACCTCTTGACGTGGGCACGAGCCTGAAATCCCAATTTCATCCCTCGAAACATCTCATATGTTCCGCGATGTTTCGAAAACGTCTTTGGTGCCTCAACTCTAAACTGTTTAACTGAACTATCACGTAGTTATCAAAACGTGTATGTCCGATGTTCGCAACATCCACAAACGATGTTTGGGGTTTAGCACACTGAGCGGTGCATTAAGGACATGAGCTATCTACTGTCCGCATAATCGCTACTGTCAACTTTCAACTATATTTTCTCTAGGAACAAAACAGTGGAACTAAAGCGCGAGCTTATGACATAATTTGCAAAGATCTTTTGACTATGTTCAGGATAATTAAGTTCATCTTATGAACTCCCACTCAGATAGACATCCCTCTAGTCATCTAAGTGATTACATGATCCGAGTCTACTAGGCCGTGTCCGATCATCACGTGAGACGGACTAGTCATCATCGGTGAACATCTTCATGTTGATCGTATCTACTATACGACTCATGCTCGACCTTTCGGTCTCTTGTGTTCCGAGGCCATGTCTGTACATGCTAGGCTCGTCAAGTCAACCTAAGTGTTTCGCGTGTGTAAATCTGTCTTACACCCGTTGTATGTGAACGTAAGAATCCATCACACCCGATCATCACGTGGTGCTTAGAAACGACGAACTTTCGCAACGGTGCACAGTTAGGGGGAACACTTTCTTGAAATTTTAATGAGGGATCATCTTATTTACTACCGTCGTTCTAAGCAAATAAGATGCATAAACATGATAAACATCACATGCAATCAAATAGTGACATGATATGGCCAACATCATATTGCTCCTTATGATCTCCATCTTCGGGGCTCCATGATCATCATCGTCACCGGCATGACACCATGATCTCCATCATCATGATCTCTCACCAACTCATTACTTCTACTACTATGGCTACCGGTCAGCAATGAAGTAAAGTAATTACATGGCGTTGTTCAATGACATGCAGGTCATACAATAAATAAAGACAACTCCTATGGCTCCTACCGGTTGTCATACTCATCGACATGCAAGTCGTGATTCCTATTACAAGAACATGATCAGTCTCATACATCACATATCATTCATCACATTCTTCTTGGCCATATCACATCACATAGCATACCCTGCAAAAACAAGTTAGACGTCCTCTAATTGTTGTTTGCATGTTTTACGTGGCTGCTATGGGTTTCTAGCAAGAACATTTCTTACCTACGCAAAACCACAACGTGATATGCCAATTGCTATTTACCCTTCAAAAGGACCCTTTTCATCGAATCCGTTCCGACTAAAGTGGGAGAGACTGGCACCCGCTAGCCACCTTATGCACCAAGTGCATGTCAGTCGGTGGAACCTGTCTCACGTAAGAGTACGTGTAAGGTCGGTCCGGGCTGCTTCATCCCACAATACCGTCGAAACAAGATTGGACTAGTAACGGTAAGCATATTGAACAAAATCAACGCCCACAACTACTTTGTGTTCTACTCGTGCATAGAATCTACGCAATAGACCTAGCTCATGATGCCACTGTTGGGGAACGTAGCAGAAATTCAAAATTTTCCTACGTGTCACCAAGATCTATCTATGGAGAAACCAGCAACGAGGGGAAGGAGAGTGCATCTACATACCCTTGTAGATCGCTAAGCGGAAGCATTCAAGAGAACGGGGTTGAAGGAGTCGTACTCGTCGTGATCCAAATCACCGGAGATCCTAGTGCCGAACGGACGGCACCTCCGCGTTCAACACACATACAGCCCGGTGACGTCTCCCACGCCTTGATCCAGCAAGGAGAGAGGGAGAGGTTGAGGAAGACTCCATCCAGCAGCAGCACAACGGCGTGGTGGTGATGGAGGAGCGTGGCAATCCTGCAGGGCTTCGCCAAGCACCACGGGAGAGGAGGAGGGAGAGAGGTAGGGCTGCGCCAGGGAGAGGTGAAACTCATCTGTTGGCAGCCCCAAAACCCTCAAGTATATATAGGGGAGAGGAAGGGGGGTGCGCCCCCTCTAGGGTTTCCACCCCAAGGGGTGCGTCTGCCCCAATCCCATCTAAGGGTGGCGGCCAAGGGGGGAGAGGGGGGAAACTTGTCCCCCAAGTTAGGTGGAAGCACCCCCTCCCCAAACCCTACGCGCCTTGGGCCCTTGTGGGGGGGGGCGCACCAGCCCACCTGGGGCTGGTCCCCTCCCACACTTGGCCCATGCAGCCCTCCGGGGCCGGTGGCCCCACTTGGTGGACCCCCGGGACCCTCCCGGTGGTCCCGGTACGTTACCGATAAAACCCGAAACTTTTCCGGTGACCAAAACAGGACTTCCCATATATAAATCTTTACCTCCGGACCATTCCGGAACTCCTCGTGACGTCCGGGATCTCATCCGGGACTCCGAACAACATTCAGTAACCACATACAAACTTCCTTTATAACCCTAGGGTCATCGAACCTTAAGTGTGTAGACCCTACGGGTTCGGGAACCATGCAGACATGACCGAGACGTTCTCCGGTCAATAACCAACAGCGGGATCTGGATACCCATGTTGGCTCCCACATGTTCCATGATGATCTCATCGGATGAACCACGATGTCAAGGACTCAATCGATCCCGTATACAATTCCCTTTGTCTAGCGGTATTGTACTTGCCCGAGATTCGATCGTCGGTATCCGATACCTTGTTCAATCTCGTTACCGGCAAGTCTCTTTACTCGTTCCGTAACACATCATCCCGTGATCAACCCCTTGGTCACATTGTGCACATTATGATGATGTCCTACCGAGTGGGCCCAGAGATACCTCTCCGTCACATGGAGTGACAAATCCCAGTCTCGATTCATGCCAACCCAACAAACACTTTCAGAGATACCTGTAGTGCACCTTTATAGTCACCCAGTTACGTTGTGACGTTTGGTACACCCAAAGCATTCCTACGGTATCCGGGAGTTGCACAATCTCATGGTCTAAGGAAAAGATACTTGACATTATAAAAGCTTTAGCATACGAACTACACGATCTTTGTGCTAGGCTTAGGATTGGGTCTTGTCCATCACATCATTCTCCTAATGATGTGATCTCATTATCAATGACATCCAATGTCCATGGTCAGGAAACCGTAACCATCTATTGATCAACGAGCTAGTCAACTAGAGGCTTATTAGGGACATGGTGTTGTCTATGTATCCACACATGTATCTAAGTTTCCTATCAATACAATTACAACATGGATAATAAACGATTATCATGAACAAAGAAATATAATAATAACTTATTTATTATTGCCTCTAGGGCATATTTTCAACAATAAAAGCATGGAACTATCAAAAATTATAGATACGTTGGAGACGTATCAAGCATCCCCAAGCTTAATTCCTGCTCGTCCTCGAATAGGTAAATGATAAAAACAGAATTTTTGATGTGGAATGCTACCTAGCATAATTCTCAATGTAATTTTCTTTATTGTGGCATGAATGTTCAGATCCAAATGATTCAAGATAAAAGCTTATAAAACATAAAAATAATAATGCTTCGAAGCATACTAACAAATAATCATGTCCTATCAAAATAGCATAACCAAAGAAAGCTTATCCCTACAAAATCATATAGTTAAGCCATGCTTCATTTTCATTACACAAAATACTCCTATCATGCACAACCCCAGTTTCACCCAAGCAATTGGTTCATACTTTTTAACGCGCTTCAGCTTTTTCAACTCTTACGCAATACATGAGCGCAAGCCATGGACATAACACTATGGTGGTATATGGTGGTGGTTGTGAGGACAAAAAAGGGAGAAGATAGTCTCACAACAACTAGGCGTATTAACGGGCTATGGATATGTCCATCAATAGATATCAATGTGAGTGAGTGCTACGTCTTGAGCTTGTGTTGGTTTTCCTTGAAGAGGAAAGGGTGATGCAGCAAAGTAGCATAAGTATTTCCCTCAGTTTTTGAGAACCAAGGTATCAATCCAGTAGGAGGCTCCTCAAAAGTCCCACGCACCTACACAAACAAACAAAGAACTCGCAACCAACGCAATAAAGGGGTTGTCAATCCCTTCACGGCCACTTGCAAAAGTGAGATCTGATAGAGATAGTATGATAAGATAAATATATTTTTGGTATTTTATAATATAGATGCAAAAGGTAAAGGTGCAAATAAAAGTAGATTGAAAGCAAATATGATAAAAGATAGACCCACGGGCCATAGGTTTCACTAGAGGCTTCTCTCAAGATAGCATAAGTATTACGGTGGGTGAACAAATTACTGTCGAGCAATTGATAGAAAAGCGAATAATTATAAGATTATCTAGGCATTATCATGTATATAGGCCTCACGCCCGCAACAAGTAGACCGACTCCTGCCTGCATCTACTACTGTTACTCCGCACATCGACCGGCTCCTGCCTGCATCTAGAGTATTAAGTTCATAAAGAACAGAGTAACACATTAAGCAAGATGACATGATGTAGAGGGATAAACTCAAGCAATATGATATAAACCCCATCTTTTTATCCTCGATGAAAACAATACAATACATGCCTTGCTGCCCCTGTTGTCACTGGGAAAGGACACCGCAAGATTGAACCCAAAGCTAAGCACTTCTCCCATGGCAAGAAAGATCAATCTAGTAGGCCAAACCAAACTTATAATTCAAAGAGACTTGCAAAGATAACTCAATCATACATAAAAGAATTCAGAGGAGATTCAAATATTTCTCATAGATAAACTTGATCATAAACCCACAATTCATCGGATCTCGACAAACACACCTGTAGGATCGAAAGTATGTCTAGAGGGGGGGTGATTAGACTACTTGACCAAATAAAAACTTATCCTTTTCCCAATTTTAGTCTTGGCAGATTTTAGCTAACTTAGCACAAGTCAAGCAATCTTAACACAATTCAAGCAAGCATGCAAAGAGTATATGAGCAGCGGAAAGTAAAGCATGCAACTTGCAAGAATGTAAAGGGAAGGGTTTGGAGAATTCAAACGCAATTGGAGACACAGATGTTTTTGTCGTGGTTCCGATAGGTGGTGCTATCGTACATCCACGTTGATGGAGACTTCAACCCATGAAGGGTAACGGCTGGCGAGTCCATGGAGGGCTCCACCCACGAAGGGTCCACGAAGAAGCAACCTTGTCTATCCCACCATGGCCGCCGCCCATGAAGGACTTGCCTCACTAGCGGTAGATCTTCACGAAGTAGGCGATCTCCTTACCCTTACAAACTTCTTGGTTCAACTCCACAATCTTATCGAAGGCTCCCAAGTGACACCTAGCCAATCTAGGATAAACCACTCTCCAAGAAGTAACAACTGGTGTGTTGATGATGAACTCCTTTCTCTTGTTCTTCAAATGATAGTCTCCCCAACACTCAACGCTTTCTCAAAGGATTTGGATTTGGTGGAAAGAAGATTTGAGTGGAAAGCAACTTGGGGAAGGCTAGAGATCAAGATTCATATGGTAGGAATGGAATATCTTGGCCTCAACACAAGTGTAGGTAGTTCTCTCTCAAAAAATGTATGCTGGAAGTGTAGGTTCATTCTGATGGCTCTCTCCACGAATGAAGAGGAGGTGGAGGGGTATATATAGCCTCCACACAAAATCTAACCGTTACACACAAATTGCCAATCTCGGTGGGACCGAATTGAGAAACTCAGTTAGACCGATTCAGCAAATCTAGTGACCGTTAGGATTTTCGGTGGGACCGACATGCAACTCGGTAGGACCGATGTGGTTAGGGTTAGGGCATAACGTAATCTCGGTGAGACCGATTACACAAACTCGGTGGGACCGATTTTGATAATAAGCTAACCAGAGAGTTGGTCAGGTAAACTCGGTGGGACCGGTTCGCTCATTTCGGTGAGACCGAAATGTTATGAAAGGGAAACAGAGAGTTTACATTGCAATCTCGGTGGGACCAATCGCTCATCTCAGTGGTACCGAAACGTTACAAAGGGAAACAGAGAGATTACAATCCCATCTCAGTGAGATCGAGATCCCTATCGGTGAGACCGATTTGCCTAGGGTTTGTGGCAGTGGCTATGACATCTGAACTCGGTGGCGCCGGATAGAAAGAATCGGTAGGGCCGAGTATGACTTTTGGTTTAGGTCATATGTGGATGTGAGAAAGTAGTTGAGGGCTTTGGAGCATATCCCTAAGCATTTTGAGCAAGTAAGCCATTAAGCAACACCTCATCCCTCCTTGATAGTATTGGCTTTTCCTATAGACTCAATGTGACCTTGGATCACTAAAATATAAAATGCAGAGTCTTGAGCTTTGAGCTTGAGCCAATCCTTTTGTCCTTAGCATTTTGAGGGGTCCACTTTTCTCATCCATGCCATGCCAATCATTGAGCTTTCCTGAAATATTCATCTTGAAATAGCATTAGCTCAATGAGCTATATTTTGTTAGGAATTACCAAAACCACCTAGGGATAGTTGCACTTTCAATCTCCCCCTTTTTGGTAATTGATGACAACATATAGTTCAAAGCTTCGACAAATGATAATAAGATTTAAAAACATTGTTGCTTTGAGAAGTATGTGAAATGTAAGAGCTCCCCCTAAATTTGTGCATAGTTTAAGATTTGCTTTGGACTGTAAATGCACAATGAGTTAGGATCATGAGGTACTCTTCCATGTCACATACATCTTGGTGGAGCGCTCAAAATGATAATAATTAAATACATGCACTCATCACCAAGCAAAGTGAATGATCATATAGAGATAAAAGGATAATGTCATCCAACAAGCATTAAGGTAGCATATGATCAAACACATGATCATCCAAGTATCACACAAAAGCATAAAGTATCTCAAACAAGCAAATAACAAAGTTCAACCACCAAAAATCAAAACAAGAGAGAACAAAAGCAACACTCTCTCTCGAAGCCTATGATCTATACATTTTTCTCCCCCTTTGGCAACAAGTTACCAAAAAAGTTCATAGAAAATGCATAGTACTAAATCGACTCTCAGGCTTGGTCATCAGGTGGTGGTGTAGATAGAACTCCAAGGACGAAGGCATCAGTTGATGTACATGGAGCTGGTGGAGTAGGTGCTGGAGCTTGTGGCACTGAAGCTGTAGCTGGTGCAGATGAAGTTGCTCTGGTGTCTGGAACAGGCACTGCAGCTGATCTCTGTCCTCTGGGCACTCTAGCAAACACATCAGTGGTAGTCTTGCCCTTCCTCTCCTGTATGTCATCCTGAAGTTGCTCAACAACTGACTGTATCTCAGTGACCTTCACATCTAAGTCATAGAACTTCTGCTCCATAATCCTCTCCAGGCTCTCCTGGTTTTCAGTCAGGGTGGCCAATCCCTTCTCAATCCTCGGAGTGGAGGCAATCAAGTAGCCAAGCTGATCTTGCTTGCTCTTCAGGAAATACTGAGATGCCTCATCAATGGTTGGCATCTTTGCAGCCTTTTCAGTCCTTGCCTTCTCCTTCTTTGCTTGTGCTTGCACAGAAGATGGTTCATTTTCATCCATAACCACTGTGTTGTCCTCAAAATCTGGATAGATGGGCATGTGTTCCTTGTCAAAGAGGTATGTGCCAGTGCCCATCTTGGAGTTGATTAGCTCCTGGATCTGTGGGGCATACCCACAACTTCTCTTTTGGTCAGCAGCTGTTTTCTTGATAGTTTCCACTATGAGGCTCATGAACTTGAACTTTTGAGGCACATCAAATATGTGAAGTAGGTTGATAGCATGGCCTCTGATCATCTTGTGATCACCTGACTTTGGCAAAAGAGTGTGCCTGAGGATCCAGTTAATTGTTGGCAATCCTGACAGAAGGTAATGTACTGATCCAAACTTGTGTGTCTCAACAGCAGCATCTGGGATCTCTCTGTACATATGTGCCATGGAGTTGTGATCCTTCTTCTTCTTGGCATAGTCATCCAAGTCATCCTCATTCTCCTTAGGTGCATTGATCAGATTTGCCCATTCTTCAACTGTTGATTGGTACCTAGTACCTTCAGACATCCAGACAATCCTTCCATCTGCATAGAAGTGAGTTGTGGAGTAGAACTGCAGAATAAGCTCATCATTCCACTTTGTGAGCTTCTGCCCAACAAAGTCGTCCACTCCACAAGCATTGAAACTGTCATACACTCCTGGATAATGCTCTTCATTCTTCCTAATGTACTCCAGTCCACCCATCTCATATCACAGACTACAGGCTTCTTGTCAAGCAGCACTGTCTCATAGAAGTCCTGTTGTTCCTTTGTATGGAATCTGTAGTCCACAGTAGTTCTCCTCCTGACTGCATAGGGATCAGTCAATATCCAATGTCTGAGTCCTGCATCCTTCCTCAGCTTCATATCCTCAGCTACAGGATGAACATCATTGTGATCTGGAATTTTGGGCTTCAACTTTCTCAAGAAATGTTCATCATCATCTTCTTCTTCAACAGCAGCTTCAGGCACTGGGGCCTTAATCTTCTCTCTAGCAGGAATGTTCCTTGTATTCCTCTTGGCTGCAGCTTTGGGCTTTGGTGCAGCTGCCTTGGGAGCTTCTTTGGGCTTTGATGAAGCAGCCCCTAACCTGATGGCATCACCCGTAAGCTTTTGAGCTTTAGGTGCTGGTGCAACAACCTCTTCCTCTTCTTCTTCTTCCATCATGGAAGGCTTTCCAACAACCCTGGCCATGGTCTTCTTGGCCCTTTCCTTCCTCTTCTTCCCTTCTGCAGCAGCCTCTTTGGGTTCAGATTCCAAAGGTACTTGAGTGGAGGCTCTGGCTTTAGACATGGGAATTCTTCTTGCAGGTGCTTTGGTCCTCATAACAGGCTTAGTGGCAGCAGTTGTGCCATACTCCTTCTTGAGCACCTTCTTCTTGGAAGTGGCCTCATCCTCAACAGCCACATAGTCTTCATCCTCAGAATCTGAGGTTCTCTTCTTTCTGGCCCTGGTGGCTGCCTTGGGTAAGTTGCTGGGTGTGCTCCAGCTACCATCATAGCTGCTTGAGGGACTAGTGCCCTCACTCATCTGAACCTGCTCCTCAGACTTGTTCTGACTGTCACTTTGATCAGACATGTTGCAAACACTGACAGCAGACCTTGTGAATAGATATAGATGAGGTAGAGTAGATGAGCATCACAAAATATAGAGGTTTTTGCAAAATAATGAGTCAAAAACTTAGTTTTAGTTTTCCACAGAAAGCATTTTGGATCTACCGATTTGTAAACTCGGTGATACCAAAGCAGCTTTTGGAACCTAAACTAGTGAACTCGATCAGACCGAGTCATAGTTTGGTGGCACCGAGACTGCTAGGGTTTCACAAGGTCCTGAAATCGGTCGCACCGATTTGCAATTCTCGGTCAGACCGAGAATCACATGTGCAATGGCCTTGGCCAAATCGGTGGAACCGATTTCTACAACTCGGTTGGTCCGAGATGGTTTCGGCGGAAACCTCACCCTAAATTTTCAATCCACAACTAAACTACGGAGTGTTTTTGCTGGATAAGATGATCTCAATCGTGGCAAGATACATGGCAAAACAATGTGATAGGAATTCGGAGTGGGATTAGCACAAGGATCAAGTCCATACCCTAGTTCGGCAATGGAATTGCTAAGGCGGCAATGGCGGAGACGATTCCAATTGACGGCGGCGGAGACCAGCGGCGGGAGGCAGCTGGCGATGAGGAGGAGGATCCGGAGACCCAAGGGAGGCAGAGCAGACTGAGCATGGGCGAAAGAGTTTGGAGAAATTTCCAAATTTTTGGCCCATGGATATATATAGCCTGACCGTGTCGGTGTGACCGATGGAACAACTCGGTGGCACCGAGATGCATAACTGCCAGCAATTACTGCAACTCGGTGTGACCGAAAAGTTCAAATCGGTTGCACCGAGATTGAAAACCTAGATCGACTTAGTGATCTCGGTATGACCGGAATGGAAGAATCGGTCAGACCGAAATGCACAAAGAAGTTTTGGAAGTTTAAGTCTACGACGAATCGGGGACTCCGAGTGCTCCTCACACAGAGTGGTTTGAATCTGACTTGATCAAACTTTGTGATGTAGCATGAATAGAGCTTGAGACAAGTAAGGCGTAGATAGCTAGAGAAGGTTCTTAGGCATTCTTGTCCATCCACTTGGCAAAACAAAAGAAACCAAACAATCAAAACTATAGGTGGATGTCCTCGAATGAGTGAAATATGCAACCAACATGCTCACACAATAAAATTGCAAATGAAATATGTGGCAAAGCATGCACAACCAATTCTAGCATCTATTAAGCAATTGGCGATGACTAGGTCATCTATATATGAGTATATTGACTTAGGAGTCAAATGAGAACATTTGATCATAGGTCATACTCATCGTTTAAGCTCAAGTGGGGTTACCACTTGTACATAATGCATTGTTGTGTTCACACCATTAGAGTTGCTTTAGCTCAATTCTTATAGTAAAGCTCCCCCTAGATGTGAGATCCCCCCTAAGAGGGATGAACTAACCTTGGGTTTTGTCGATGATGACTTCATGTAGGTGTTGAAGATGTGGATGCTCAATGTTGATGTAGATCATTTGGAGCAATCCTTTGAAGTGAGTTGCACTTTCAATACCTACACGAGTTAGTCCCACAAGGAACAAACAAGCATATCCATAGACATAGAGTGATGCATACACAAGATGATGTCCATGGAAGCATTATGTTGCCTTGTCCCTTGTCTTACCAACAAGAGGGTTTGTGACTCCTTGAACTAGTGCAAGATGTGGAAGTTGATTGCACCTGTTCTTGCCAAAATGATATGAGTGAAATATGTTGGCGGAGTCACCCTCAAGAACTCTCTAGTTCTTATTCTTCGGGAACCACATCATCTTGATGGTAATCCTTGGAGTTGTAGTCGTACTTGATGAAGTATAACTTGATGTAATCTTGGGCAACCACTTGACCAAGGCCTTAGGAGCTTCTTCAAATGCATCAATCTCCTCTTCAAGCTTATCCTTGCCTTTTTGCTTGTGGTCTTGTGGTGGAAGATCATCTTGAGCTTGTGTCCCTTTGAAGGAAGTAGGATCATACTTCTCTTGTTGAGGAACAAACTTCGTCTTGGGGTATTGATCTTCTTCCCATTCAACTCCATTGGCATTGAACTTTCGTTCAAAACCAACACCTTGGTTCTTTCGGTGCCTTCCTTGCTTGCGTACAATTTCCTTGAATTGCTTACTCCCGGCAAGGCTCTTGTAAACACCTTTCTCTATAATTCCCTTCAATAAGCTATTTTCTTGCTCAAGTGTAACTTGGCTAAGAGAACCATTAGTGGAATCAAGAGAACTACTAGAAGCAACAATATTGGATTTAACATGATTATTGTTACTACTAGAGGAAGAATCCTTCTTGTTCTTGTTACTAGACTTGACTTGAGGCATGTAAGTGGATAAAAGTAAATGCTTGGCAGTGTAAGAAGAACTTTTCTTGCGAAGATCATCATTGATTGCCTTTAAGAACCCATGCTCTTGCTCAAGGTTGAGCTTTTCAAAGCGTAACTTCTCATGAGTCCTTAAAAGTTCTCGATGATCCCCTAAGACAGTTTCATGAGCTAGCTTAAGAGTGTTTAGTTCTTTAGTTAGGAGCTCAATCTCTTCTCCTTATCATTGTCATTTGTTTCATCTTCATTAGCATGATTAATTGACATTTCATCATAGTATTCAACACTAGAGTTGTCAATAAGTAAATCATCATCACCTAACAAGTCATCTTCATCACTATTGAAATCAACATACTCGGGATGTGTTACCTTTGGGCCTTTAGCCATGAAGCATCTTCCAAGTCCTTCGTTTGGTGAATCAAATATGTCATAGGAGTTGGTTGACACAAGTGCTAGACCGGCAACACCTTAATCTTGAGTATGTTCGGAGTCGGAGTTATAGCTTCTCTCGGAGTGATTGTCGGCGTCGAAGCCGGATACCCATTCACCAACATGAGCTTGATGTCTTCGTTTTGTGTAGCTCCTTGATGACTTGTCCTTCCTTTCCGAATCCTTGCTTCTCCGGTATGTTCTTCATTCATAACGATCATCTCTACTCCTCGTCTCTCTTGGTGGCGATTCTTCTCTTCTACTTCTCCTTTTTGGAGAATCTTGTCTTGTTTTGTAGGGAGTCGTACAATCATTGGAATAGTGTCAGGTTCTTCCACAATTGTAGAAATTACGCTCTCGACTAGAAGATCTTTTGTCATTGTAGGACCTTGACTTGGAACTTCTTTCCTTGCTTCTACTCTTGTAGAACTTGTTGAAGTTCTTCACCATTAGACTCAATTCTTCACTGAAGGTTTGTTTCTCACTTGATGATGTGGGAGCTTAACTTTGTAAGCACCACTTGACTTGTTGTGGAGCTCCTCCTTATCCTTGAGTGACATCTCATGAGGAACAATTCTTCCAATGACTTTCGTTGGCTTGAGATCTTTGTAATTGGGAATCATTTGGATCAATGTGCACACGGCATCATATTTTCCGTCCAAAGCTCTTAGGATCTTCTTGATGATGAATTTGTCGGTCATCTCTTCACTTCCTAAGCCGGCAATCTCATTTGTGATAAGAGCAAGCCTAGAGTACATTTCAGTGACACCTTCACCATCCTTCATTTTAAACTTGTCAAGCTGACTTTGAAGCACATCCAACTTGGATTCCTTGACGGAGTCGATACCTTCATGCATATCAATCAAAGTATCCCAAGTTTCCTTTGCATTCTCAAGACGACTGATTTTGTTGAATTCTTTGGGGCACAATCCGTTGAAGAGGATATCACAAGCTTGAGCATTGTATTGCAGCGTCTTCAACTCTTCCGCGGTAGCTTCATGGTTCGGTTCTGTCCCATCAAAGAATTCACCTTGCAAGCCAATACACACAATAGCCCAAACGGCGGGGTTATGCCCAAGAATATGCATTTTCATCTTATGCTTCCAACTATCAAAATTAGTACCATCAAAGTAAGGACCTCTACGGTGATAGTTTCCCTCGCTAGACGCCATACTCTCCTAGGTTGTGAAACTAAGGCTATGACTACCAAAAGCTATGGAAATCAAAGCAAATGGAGACCAAAGCTCTGATACCACTTGTAGGATCGAAAGTATCACTACAAAAAAAGACACATCCGTGACATTTTGGGCCAAACAAATTTTTTCCTGTCATACATATGACACTTCTATGACGATAATTGTGACAAAACCCGGTATCATCATAGATGTGGTGGGCTCCTACTTCTATGACAAAAAATCATGACCGAAAATGGGCTTTTCGTCCTGGGCGGGCCGGAGACGCAGCTGCATGACATTCTTTGGGCCATCCATGACGGAAAAAACCGTGGTAGAAGCGAGGGGGAGGAAAATTTCGGGGAGTTGCCGGTTACGGTGGGAGGTCGGGGGCCGAGCGATGCGCGTTTATCTCGTACGTACGCGCGTGTGTGCAAGGCGTTGGCTCTAACTGAACCCGAGCGAGGATTGGGCTCTAACTGAACCCGAGCGATTGCACTGCAGGCTACGCGTTACTGAACCCAAGCGATCGATCGATGGCTGTTAACTGAACCCGATGGAGTGATTCCTACGCTACTTCTACTAACTGAAGCCGATCGATTGGATGAACAGTGAGTGTTCCGGGGGGGGTTTGGATGAACAGTGAGCGGTGGCGTTGCCTCTGGATGAACAGGAGCCCGTGGTGTGGAGGGCTGGATGAATAGTAGATGGTGGAGGGGTGGCCGTGGAGGGGTGGTTGAACATGACCCTGTGGTGTGGAGGGCTGGATGAATAGTAGACAATGGAGGGGTGCCCGTGGAGGGGTGGTTGAACAGTAGCCGGTGGAGTAGCGCGTGGTGGAGGCTGGATGAACAGGAGCCCATGGAGGCTGGAGGAGGTCGATGGTAGCTTGTGGAGGCTGGAGTAGGTCGACGCTGGAGATGAACAGTATCCCGTGGAGTCCCGTTTTGCGGTACGCCACACCCCTCCTGATGAACAGGACCCCCATTTCGACCGTAGCTCTCCAACACAAGTCCGTTTCGTCCATTTTGCGGTACGTCACACCCCTCCCGATCAACAGGACCCCCGTTTCGACCATAGCACTCCAACACAAGTCTGTTTCGTTTGTTTTGCGGTACGCCACACCCCTCCCGATCAACAGGACCCCCGTTTCGACCGTAGGAGGTCCGTTTCCTCCGTTTTGCGGTATGCCACACCCCTCCCGATCAACAGGACCCCGTTTCGAACGTGGCCTGTCGAACACAAGGCCATTTCCTCCGTTGTGCGGTACGCCATGCCTCGTTTCCATCGCCTGTTCCGTCCAAGCCGGTTGGCTCCCACGCGTTCTGTTGCCTCCCCATGAACACGACGACGATGCTATTTCTCCGTTCCGACCCAGCCATGTACGTATGCGAGAGTAGGCGTTCGAGACCCTGCCCGTATGTACGTATGTGGTCGTATTTTCTTTCTTGCACCCTCGCCGCTGTACGTACGTGTACATGCTACATGCGCGCCTCTACTACGACACGTGCGCGCCTCTACATCTACGACACGTGCGCGCCTCTACATCGACCAGTATGAACGTACACATTCGTGACCAGAATGACAACGCTATGTACACTTTGACCAGGTGGGTCCCGACTGCCAGGTAGTTCCTTGCATGCAAAAATGTAGCTGGTGGGTCCCAACAGTCAGACGGGCGAATCATTTTTTTTTTCGGACGCACTTCCTTTGCGTGCGAAGATGTAGCTGGTGGGTCCTAGCAGTCAGGGGGGCGAATCATTTTTGTTTGCCCGGACGCACTTCCTTGCGTGCGAAGATGTAGCTGGTGGGTCCCAACAGTCAGGGGGGCGAATCGTTTTTTTGCCCGGACGCACTTCCTTGCGTGCGAAGATGTAGCTGGTGGGTCCTAGCAGTCAGGGGAAACTTTTTTTCGCGAAATATGGTAGCCCGTCCGGTGAGTCCCTGCTGTCAGGTGGAGGAATCATTATTTTCCGCGTAATAAGGAGGCACTTCCTTGCTGCGGCCGTGGACCCAGCTGTCAGCCTCTCCACGTACAGTCCACGTCCGATGGAAGTCATTCCTTGACCACGTTGACCACGCCGCGCCGAGAGCACCACGGCGGTGGACAACGGTGAGGCCTAGGAAGGGGACGACTCGGAGCCGGGGAAGACGCAGCAGTGGATGCCCACGCGAAGAGGAGTACAAGGGTTCACGGGTTCGGCTGTGGTGTGAGGCTGCTGTCGCCGTAGATTAACAAGGGGTGTGGGTGAGTAGAGGGATGGCTTGGCCAGCGGTGGGAGTAGTAGGGGGCGGTGAGGCCTCCGCGGCATCACAACCGGCCACGGGAGGCAGGAGCACGCAGCACGACCGGCGCTGGTTTGGGCGGCTGGAGCAAGAAGACTAGAGGTTGAAGAAGCACTACAACCGTTGGATGAACATCGTACGGTAACAGGAGCTAGAGTCATTCATATTGACTAAGTTGACAAAGCCCTCCGTCCCCGTCAACTTGGTAGGCCCACATGTCAGCCTCCTAGTATGCTGGGTTCAAGCTGGCAGGGGGAGTATTCATTTTTTTGTGCGTAATAAGGAGGCACTTCCTTGCGTGCGAAGATAGCTGGTGGGTCCGACAAGTCAGCGGGGGGCACATTTTTTCGCGAAATACAGAGGCCCTTCCGGTGGGTCCCAGATGTCAGGTGGAGGAATCATTATTTTGCGCGTAATAAGGAGGCATTTCCTTGTGTGCGGCCGTGGACCCAGCTGTCAGCCTCTCCACGCACAGCCTACTTTCGATGGTGTCGTCCGTTGACCATGTTGACCACGCCACACCGAGCGCATCCAAGGTGGTGGACGATGGCGAGGCCCCGGACAGCAACGAGCCGGAGATGGGAAGACGCGGGAGTAGAGTCGCAGACGGAGAGGTGTACGAGGGTTAACTGGTTCTAGTGCGGTGTGGTTCGGCAGTCGGTGGAGAAGAACAAGAGGTGTGGAGGGTTGGAGGGATGGCCTGGCCAACGGTGGAGTAGCGCTTCATAGCGAAGCATGCTAAGCAGAGCTGCTAGCAGCAGGAGGCGGGAGGTGGTCCCGACGGCGCTGGAGGAAGAAGACGAGAGATTGAAGATGGATGCCGGCCGTTGGATGTAAATCCAATGGCTAACATGTCAGAATCATTTGTTGACTAAATTTACAACGACTTGCATTGGCTTCGACCTATTGGCCCACATTTCAGCCTCCAAAAATGTGGCACGTATTCAACCCATTTTTTCAGAATTTACAGTCTTTTTTTTGCGCAGTAGAATTTATAGTCAATTTGATTTTTTTTTGAATTACAGCCATTAGCTGGGCTGGGTAAACAATTAATGTAGCTTTCATGTGGCCCATTTATTTTATTTCCTAAAAAATTACAGGCCATTTGCACTTTATCTAGATACACGATTTTGCTGGGCTGATTCTAATTATAATGTTGGGTTGGGCCAGCAATGTTATCAAAAAATAAAAAAAGGCTGAGCATTTTGTTATAAATATATTTAAATAATAAGTGATATTATTACATTCGTCCTTAAATCTTACCAAGCTTTTGTACACAATCACTAGGATTTTCGCGCCAAAACAATCTAGGATTTTATTTGTTAAGAAATTATTTTTATAAGTTAATAAGATGTGGGATATTGTTTTCTTACATATGTAAGTATCTGTTAAATATATGATGACAATAAAAATAATATATAATAACATATAAAATAATTTAAATATATATAATATAGTTAAAAGGGAAACATAAGTTGTACCTGGCGTTCCTATTCTTATATAGAAAAATAGAACAGACCGTTGCGTTTTCTTCAAAAAAAAACATAAATTGGGCTGCCAAAAATAAAACCTCGGATGGGAGGTCCATAGGCCGGTCGATACATGACGGCCCTAAGAAAATACAAACAGGCCCTTCCATGCGAGGTCGTGGGCTGCGCATGTTAAAAATGAAAGCCTAGACGGGGCAGCCCAAAACCACGTCCAACACTTGCCAAAACTCCGTCCCTCGTTTTCTCTGTGTTTCGCACACTCAACATTGTGTGGGCATTTTGACTGTGCATCATATGAAGATGTGCTATGCATGAATGTTGATCAACATGATGTTAACTGGCTGGTAGTTCTATTTTCGACCACGAATAAAACTTCCAACATGATGTTAACCCTGTTTGAAAAGGCCGTGTTAACATAAATGCTCTGCCTCTGAAAGTTGTAGTTTCTTATCTGAAACTGAACTTGCAGTTTCTTATCTGAAACTGAAACTTGCAGTTTCTTCTCGTCTACACTTTTATACTCCTATGAAACTACATTTTTTAAGTGCTAAAAATAGATCTCTAGAATTCATAAAATTCTTCATATGCTCAATACTGCAAATCTGAAATTCAAAAGACATTCATGTCTAAAAGTACTCTCAAAATACACAACACAAAACACAATTCACAACCTGCAAATACTGACAACCCTAAGCTCCTCCTGACAATTCACAACCTGCCCGACTATTGGGCTGGGGGGCAGTCCCCTCCTATTCCTCGGCGGCAGACAGCCGCCCCGTGAGATGATGTGAACGGCGAGGGAGACGATGGAGGGGAAGCGTCATCGGGCCAACTGCTTTTCTCCTCTTGCAGTTGGGTTCGATCGACGAAGACTCCACCGGCTCGCTCTGGCAGGACACCCTCACAAACGGCACCCTGTAGATGCTCGATCCTTCAATCTCTGGTGGATGCTCCATCTGGGATCAATACTCCCACCACCGCTCCCTCACGTTCGGATTCAGTGAATCTGTTCGCTCCATGGCCCAGATGAGCAACTCTATGTACTTCGGTGCGACTCCCTCCGGGAGTATCGCTGCCTTTTCGCTCTGTTGCAGATATTTGGCCATGGATGTCGCTGTCGCTGCTAGTTGGTCCTTGTTGTCAAACCAAGACTGTATCTCCAACATCCTAGCTAGCTTCACAGGGTCGCCATCTGCGATCCTCACGTATCGGTTGTACTCCTCCATCGATCTACTTCTCCACAGCACCTTCACTCGCCGACGGTGGTTTTTGAATGGAAGAGGAGAGGAGCGGTGCTGGTTTTGGATTAGAACGGGAGAGGAGCGACGCTGGTTTTGGACTGGAACCGGAGAGGAGGGGCGGTGGTTTTGAAATGGAAGAGGAGAGGAGCGGCGCTGGATCTAGATTGGAACAAGAGAGGAGCGGCGGTAGTTTAAGAGGAGAAGAGCGGAAGAGCGGCGCTGGTCTTGGAAGTATTTTTTTGTTGTTTTGCGTATTTTGGGTCAAAGTTTGACCACGTACTGTATGTGACAAGCAAAATGTGAATTCATGTCACCAAAAGTTGTATCATTTGGTTCGTATCTGAATGTACTTTCAATTTATATTATTTTTGCAACGTATAACATATATTTTATGTGCGAAAATCATGGTCAATTATGACCCAGAATAAAAGGGAGACTAGTTAATGTGGGGTCGCTTTCTTAATTGAAGGGTAAATTGATTTTGATTTTGATCCAGTCACAGCGCGCCGGCCCTCTCGCCCAATCCTAAATCGCTGCCGCACGCTCCTCTCCCTCTTCTCCATTGCAAAACCACCTCCTCTCCTCTCCATCATCTCCATTCCAAAACCACCGTCTCGCCTCTCCCTCTTCTGATCTTCTCCATTGCAAAACCACCTCCTCTCCTCTCCATCATCTCCATTCCAAAACCACAGTCTCGCCTCTCCCTCTTCTGATCTTCTCCATTGCAAAACCACCTCCTCTCCTCTCCATCATCTCCATTCCAAAACCACCTCCTCTCCTCTCCACCATCTCCATTCCAAAACCACCGTCTCGCCTCTCCCTCTTCTGATCTTCTCTCCATTGCAAAACCACCTCCTCTCCTCTCCATCATCTCCATTCCAAAACCATCGTCTCGCCTCTCCCTCTTCTGATCTTCTCTCCATTGCAAAACCACCTCCTCTCCTCTCCATCATCTCCATTCCAAAACCACCTCCTCTCCTCTCCCTCTTCTCTATTGAAAGACCACCATCTCTCCTCCCATCTTCCAAAGCTAGCACCGGACCACTCAGAACGACATCTATGGAGAGGATGCAACAGAAAATCAGGCAGATCGCCGGTGGTGACCAGGCAAAGTTAGCCAGGTTGAAGGAGATCCTTAGTTGGTTTGACAATGAGTGGGAGATTTCGAGGACGGTGCGGGCCATGTGGCAATGTATGCGAAAGAGCGAGACGGCGGTGATGAGGGCGGCGATGTACATGTACTCCTCGACGGCAGTCACACCGCAATCCTCCGAGTTCATCGAGTATCTCCTATGGGCGATGGAGCAGACAAGTTCGCCTGAGGCGACAGTCAGGTGGAGGTGGTGGGCGTACAGGTCGAAGGTCGAGCACCCAGAGGATAACGAATCAATCGAGTATGGTGTGCCGTTCGTGAGGGTGCAGAGCCAGCCGGAGCCACAGGAGTATTCGTTCTCCCACCGCAAGAGGAGACCGGATGGCGCGACGTCACTTCCCCGACGTTCTCCACGGTTCCCTCGACGCTCGCCTCGTTTCAATGGCGGAGGTAGGGTTTAATGTAAGCTTCGCACTAAACTAATCTTCCACCTGCTCATGCTTACAATCAGTGTGACAGCTAATGAAAATCATGCTTACAATCAGTCTCCGAGTACTACGCCAATCACCCTCAAATAGCTCTGGACCTTTGGGTCAAAGTTGTGACACAGTGTACAAATAAAAAAAATAGATTGGTGCTTCTTTCAGAAAATAGTACTCCTCGAAAACTGCCAATATAAGCTACTAGTATTTGGTTAGAGGTGTCGGATTTCAGGTTCCGGCAGACCCTTGAGGTTCGAACACTGGGGTGCACGCGGAGATCACACCTTCAGCCTACCCATGTCTCACCGCCTCGCCAGGATCTAAGCTACACAAAGAACAACACAAGGGACACGATATTTATACTGGTTCAGGCCACCGTTGTGGTGTAATACCCTACTCCAGTTTGTGGTGTGGTGGATTGCCTCTGGGGCTGATGTGGAACAGTACAAGGGAAGAACAGCCTCGCGAGGGTCTGTTCTTGGCTAGTGCGATGAACTGCTAGGGGGAGTTCAGTCGCCTCTCTCCCCCTCTCAGATGCGGATCTCTCTTCCTACCCTGTGGTTGGCTAGTCCTATTTATAGGCGAAGGCCCCGGGCCTCTTCCCAAATATTGAGCGGGAAGGGCGCCAACAATTGGCCATTTTGAAGGGCAACATCTAGTACACCTATCCTGACAAAAGTTGGTCCTCGCCTGCCAAAGACCCTAACAATGACGCTGGCTTGGGCTCCATGGTGACCTCCGCTCTGCCGTCCTGCTGGTCTTGGTCTTGTTGCACCGAAATGGTTGCCTTTGCTTGATACCCTTGCCTGCGCTTGCCCCCTTTGCACCAAAGGGGAAACAAGGACTCTGCGTAGGCCGGCGCCCGCATGGCGCCCGCCTGGCATTGGTCGTCATGGTTTGCGTCACGGGCACCTCGTGAGGTACCCCGCCTTGATCTCTCCGCCTCCTCGCAAGCCAGCCTGACGAGGCCGTGCCCGAGGAAGCCTCCTGTCGTCCGCCCCGCGAGGCTTGGCCCCTCGCGAGGGTCTTGAGCATGTGTTGATGAAGATGGGCCGTACTGGGCCACTCCTTGAGCCATGCCGCGGGCCGCAGGCAGGCAAGTCTGGGTACCCCCATTCCCAGAACGCCGACAGTAGCCCCCCGGCCCAAGGCGCGCTCGGACTTGGCTTAGCAGAGAAGCGAAGAGGCAAGTGCGAAGCGCCGCGGGCCCCAATAGCCTGCGGCCTTGGGCGCCGCGTGGCGGTTGATTGGACGTGGGTGTCCTGGCTCCCCCACGACACCCCGACAACTCCACAAATTGATAAGGGAGCGGTACCCGTCTAGGCCTACCTTCTTTGCCTTCTCCTTCACTGCCTAGATCCCCTTTCTTGATCTTGTCCTTATTGCTTCCGAAATCCCCAGATCTACTCCAACCCTGCATCCTATCCAGGCATGGCGCCTCGCCAGACCCCAGCCGGTGCATGGTACTCGCCCGCCTTGGATCTTCCGAATGTGTCGGAGAAGAACCTTGGTCGGACGAGTGAGATGCTGGCGGCGCAAGGCAACAACGGGGCGGCCGTGCTCAAGGTCGGCACCGCCCTTCCTGAGGGCAGAGGAAGCACCTTATACCCGCTCTTCGTGAGCGCCATTGCCGCCGGTCTGGTGCCCCCTTTTTCCGAGTTCTTCCTTTCTGTTCTCCACCATCACAATCTGCAAGCTCTGCACCTCCATCCCAACTCTGTTCTTCTCCTGGCGATTTTCGCCTACTACTGCGAGGCTCATGTCGAGGTGAGGCCTTCGGTGGCCTTGGTGCGCCATTACTTCTACCTCTGGGTCTCCCGCGGCTCCATCACCGCGTGCGCGAGATTTGTTGCGCATGGCAGCTCTAACGCCATCTCGAAGCCCGGGAAGAGGATTGAGGGCTTTAGGAGCAAGTGGGTCATGGGGGATGCTGGGTGCACACCCTCCCGGCTGATTCTGCCCATGGGGCAGCCCAAGTCCGTTGACACTTGGTCCTGTGCGGAGCTCGTTGATCCCCGCGAGAGGCTGGTGTTGGAGAAGATGGACGCGGACATGTGGCCGGACAACATGGCGACGGCGAAACTGACCGGGGCGTCGCTCCTGGGGGAGTTCCTGAGCATCGGGTGGCTCCGCTCTGGGAACACTCACTCCCGCTGTGGAAGCTTGGGGGGGCCGACGCCGCCCTTCGCTTGAACCCCTAAGTCCTAGCCGACGAGGATTTGGCCGCGGTCCTCCAATCCTTGGTTGGGGGAAACGTGCCGAGGTTGGAGGATGCTCCCATGCCCTTGTTCCTTCGGGATGACTGGGAGCAGGTGGTGAACTCCATGTCCTCTTTCAACGAGGGCGGGCTTGTGCCCACGGAGGTTCCTGGGGACCCGGCGGCCCTGGCGACGGTGGACGTGTCCTCCGGCAACTCCAGCGGAGAGGAGGAAGAAGAGGAGCAGGAAGAGGAGCCCGATTCCGAGGCAACCGACGGGGAGTCCAGAACACCCCTCCCTCGGTGCAGGTCCCACGCCCTTCGTCTCTTGACGGATGACGATGAGGATGGCGACGAGTGAGGTGGCGAGAGCTTGCCTCTGATCCCGAAGAAGGACAGGACGGGGCTGGTTCCCCGCGGGTCTACTCCGGCTCCAAGGCGATCTGCTGACTCGCCTCCTGCTCCCGAGCCTCTTGAGGTTGATCCCAGCATCCGGCTCTTGGGCTTCAAGTTCGGCCGGAGGTTGCTTGAGCCCGCGAGCGATGACGAGTAAGTGCTTGATTCTCGTTTTGCTTCTTGCTTCGTTGTTGAGGCTTGACGTCCATATTCCTTGGCTAGGCCGGTGCGTGCGGCGAAGAAGCTGAAGGGGACTCCCAAGGCTTCGTCCGGGACAGCACCCCCACCCGCGGGAGAAGGGGCGGCGACGCGGGCCTCTCTTGCCCGGTCATCCTTGCGAAGCCTGGCGGGGCTAGCTGGAGCGATTTTAGCCCCCATGGCCCAAGCGACTCCCAAGGCATCCTTGCCTGCCGCTACTGCCGCAGTCGTCGGGGTGCAGAAGATCCCGACCCCTGGTGTTGTGATCACGCTGCCATCCTCTCCCCCTACTCCGCCAACTGCTGTCTCTCCAACTCTTTCTACTATTCTGGATCGTGCTGCTGCTGAGATGGACTGGCTACGAAGATATCTTCGGGGCGCCGACCCTCGCTTGGTGGCCGGGCGCCTGGAGCTGGTCTCTTGTTGGGTCCGCTCTGATGCTTCAGTCCCAGCGGCGCTGGCTCAGGCCGTGACAGCTTGTGACGAGGAGAAGCAGGCCGTCCTTGAGGCAAAGGCCTCTCGCGATGCCGCCTTGGGTGAGGTTGCGGATGTCCAGGGTTGCTACAAGGTGCTGGAGAGCGAGCTGCAAGGCCTGTGCGACCATCTTGCCAAGAAGGCCCGTGCCCCCCAGGAGAAGGAGGAAGACATGAAGGCTCGCGAGGCTGCCACCAAGGACTGGGATGCCGAGCTTGACGAATGCCAAGGCCGCTTGGGTGCGCTGGAGCAGGCCTTGGAGGTGAAGAAGATCGAGCTGGATGGCAAGGCGCGGGTCCTGGTCGAGGACCGCGTGGCCTTCACGAAGCTGGAGGTGAAGGCTTGCACCCTGCTGAAGTCGCTCCATGACATCGGCCTGGAAAGCCTGCTGGCCGGCACCGAGGAGGGCCCCGCCAAGCTGCTTCCCTTCCTGGTCTGCGTCCTCGAAGATGTCGCCCTCGGCCTTGGCCCCACGGCTGAGGCTGAGGCGCATGTCCTTTCTTCTGCGGCGCTGATGCGCGTCTTCACCCATGTCTACCTCCGCGACCCTAGCGTTGACCTCGACAGCCTGCTAGAGCCTGTGAGCGGCGAGCTTGCCGCCGTCGCTGCTGAGGCCGTGAAGGGTTGCGCGGAGGCTGTGCTGGCAAAGTTCCGGGCCTTCAGCACCAAGCCGAAGCGAGGCGCTGCCGGCCTTGAGGCTCCACGAGGCGAAGTCGCTCAGCGCAGCTCCATCACCAGCGATGGCGCCGCCAAAAGGTGACCCCTTCGCGGCTCCCGTCCTGCTTTTTAATTCCTACAACATGCATCCTGCCTCGTGGAGGCGTTTAAACTTCTGTTTGGCATTGTCAAAGTACTCCATGGACTGTAATATTTTCTTTTGAATTTCTTGAGATTTGCGCTTTTTCTTCCTACTTGCTTGTGTTCTACGTCGGCAGAGCCCGGCCCCGCGCATACCTCAGCCGCTGTTAGCCCCGACCGGAAACCAGGATGGGACCAAGGAGTGAGGGGCTACGTGACAAGTTAGGCTCCTGAGTCGCGATGCTCAGGAGTCCCCCTTCACGCACGAACAACTAGTAGGGAGGTAAAATGTATGGGTGAGATTACCGTTCTATGTCGGCAGAGCCCGGCCCCGCGCATACCTCAACCGCCGTTAGCCTTTCGGAACTAAGGGGTGAGGGGCTACGTGACCAGTTAGGCTCCTGAGTCGCGATGCTCAGGAGTCCCCCTTGACGTTCAAAAGGCCTTCATACCTTGGCTCCGCTCGGGGAGAGGCGTGCGATGAACCAGGCCCGAGGGGCCTGGCTGGGTGGCGTGCGCCTGGGCGTGACCCAGGTGTAGCCCCCGTACCCAGCCCCCTCGCGCGGCACTCCCGAGGGGAGGCGTTATGATGAGGCCGGACATTGAGCTCTGGGCTCCCTGAGGTTGATGCGGCCGGGGGCGACTCTTAGTTGTTTATCACCAGCGCGGAGCAAAGCGCTTCTGTATGTGTACGGGCATAGCCACTCCTCAACAGTATCGTCAGCCAGCATGGAGCATGGTGCTTCCATTGGTGCGTGGGAGGGGGCTCCCCTCCGGGAGGAGCCCCCGGGGCGTGTACAGCCCCTCCCTGACATGTGGCTGGCACGGTAGGGCCTGGCGAGGTGTATCTGGGCACTCGTGAGCCAGCGCGGGACTCACGGGGCCCTACCTCAAGGCAGGTTGCGCCTGGCTCTGGGCCTTTAGTTGTAATGTGTTCCTGCAAATCTGGTTAGATGTCAGTGCTCTACATCCTCGGGTCCCGGCCCTTGAGCGGGCTCAGCCGTCGCTGGTATGCCAGGTCGCGATGCCGTGGACAAGGCCAGAGTGTGAGGGCTGGAGAGCCAGTAGGAGACCATGAGTCGCGATGCTCAGGTACCCCCCCTTTAACGTGCAAGCAGCCGACATGAGGAAAGAAGGGTGCCATAGGCAGGCATCAAACAACGATCATGATGGGTCAAACGCACGACCCAAATAAATGCGAGAGGGATACATGCCACCGGGTCTGGCCCGGGTAGTTTGGGCATAATGCAGCCCGAGGGGTGCCCCCGATAAAGTAAGCTGAAAACATGAACTAAAGGGATACATGCCGCAGGGATGGACCCACGCGGCCTGGGAATGATGCAGCCCTGGGGGGGCGCTCCCAGCTGAAAATGAAACTCGAAGGATGGTCACCTGATGATGCTGAAGATGGAGGGATGCTGAAGTAGTGGATGGCATGCGCTGCGGGAGACGATCTTCATGAGCCCCCAGGCCCAGGGGCCTCAGGAGGCTCTGGAGGCGCCGGTGGCCCCTCGCGGACCATCCCCATCTCCGCCAGGACGGCGGAATGCCTGTCCGCCTGAGCCTCCAAGATGCTCCTCATGAGGCGCTGACGCACAGCAGCCGCGTTCGGCAGGTCGTAAGGCATGCGAACATAGCTGTGGGGTGGACCTACGCAGCGCCCCACACGTGAGGGCTAGAGGCGCTCCTGAGAGGTGGCTCGGTTGAGTCCTGGTATGTCGATGCAGACGCGCAACCCACCATCCTCGCCTAGATGGGGAGCTACGGCGGGCAAGCGGCGGCTGCCACTCATGACTCTTGACTCCTGCAGCTCCTGGATGATCTCGCTGACGAACTCCTGAGGGTTTGGCCCTCCTTGCCTTGCTCCTTCCTGAGGGAAACGTGCGTTGAAGCACGCCTCCAAGTGGTGCTCGAGCACCTCCCTCGTGATCTTAGCAAAGTCGATGGCCCTCCAGAAGAGAGCCCCCGAGCCCTGCTCGAGGAGGGAGCTGGGCGCGCCTTCCTATGCGATAGAAGGAGGTGCCCCTTGAACAGGCGCGGACCCTGAGGGGCCTGCCTCCCGAGGGGTCGGGCCAGGCGATGTCTTCTTCTTCTTAGGAGCAGCCTCGGGAGGCCTCCCGTTCCTGTGATCCGGGTCTTCAATTGTTGCAGCTTGGAAAGCACGTTCCAGAGAACACACATCGTCTCTCTCTTCACAAGGCACAGTGATGACTCTATCGCTCCCTGGCATCTTGAGGACATTGTAGCTGTGATGGGTCACAACCATGAACTTGGCCAGGGCTGGGTACCTGAGGATGGCATTGTACGGCAGGCGGATGTGAGCGACGTCGAAGTCAGTGAGCTCGGTGCGGTAGTTGTCGCGCTTCCCAAAGGTAACAGGAAGGCGGACCTGCCCTATCGGAACCGTGGAACTATCAGTGACTCCTGAGAAAGGCTTGGTTGGCTGAAGCTGATTGTATGGCACTTGGAGATTGTTGAACGTCTCGACGGATAGGACATTGAGCCCTGCTCTACCATCGATGAGGGTTCTGGTGACTTGCACATTGCTGATGATTGGGGAACAAAGCATCGGGAGGACTCCTGCTATGGCCGCGCACTTGAGCTGATCCGCTGAGCTGAACGTGATAGCGCATGCTGACCACCTGAGGGGGCGTGTGGCCTCAAGCTTGGGGAAGACTGCGTTCAATTCACGAGCAAACTGCTTGAAGATGCGCTGAGAGGCCGGGGCTTGTGTGCCGCCCAAGATGCAAGCGATTGCGCGCGGCTCCTGGAAGCCTCCAGCCCCCTCGTCCTGGTGATGGTCTTCATTCCTCCTTGGCTGTGGTGGCAGAGGAGGGAGGCCCGCATTGCCTTGTGGGCGATCCTCGCGAGGCTGATCCCTCCAACCCCCCTCGCGAGGTGGGTCCCTCCAACCTCCCTCACGAGGCTGGTCCTACCAGCGGTCCTCACGAGGTCGGTCACACCACCCTTGGCGAGGGCCACGGTCTTCTCATCATCCTCCGCCTCTTCCTCCTCCTCAGCCATAGCCCCTGTCGCTGTGCTCGGGGAGTCGGCCCGCACGCAGATCTCGTACGGTCCTGAGCTCTTGTCATTCGTTGGTGTTGTGGGTGTGGAGGTCGTGGTACACACAGTACCGGCTGCCCTTGGATGACTCAGGCTGGTCCCTGCCTCGCTTGGTGTCGGGCTCTGCTGCAAGCACGGCAGCCCCCTTGCGCTTCACGTCCTTGGCCTTGGGCTTCTTCTCTTCTGGGTCAGCAGCTGGCAGCTCGATGAGGGAAAGGCGCCCTTCCTCAGCCCTAACGCACTTGGTCGCCAGATTGAACAGCTCTAGGGAGGTGCACAAGTCTTCATGGATCGCGAGCTCCTCCTTCATCTTGACGTCAAGCACGCCGTCGGAGAAGGCTGAGATGATGGCCTCCTCAGACACCTTGGGGATCTTAAGGCGAGCGTTCTTGAAGTGATGAATGAACTTCTGCAGGGTCTCTCCCAGCTGCTGCTTGATGCGGCGCAAGTCGCTCATGGCCGGGGGCCAGTCGCGGGTGCCCTGGAAGTTGGCGATGAATCGGGTGCACATCTCGTCGCAGGAGGATATCGTGCCAGGAGCCAGGTTCAGGAGCCAGGTGCGGGCATCGTCCTTGAGAGCCATGGGGAACCAATTCGCCATGACCTTCTCGTCCCCGTTGGCGGCTTTGATGCTCAGCTCGTAGAGCTAGAGGAACTCAGCAGGGTCAGCCGTGCCATCGTAGCGCGGGGGCAAGTCTGGCTTGAACTTGCCCGGCCAAGCCACGCTACGCAGCTCGGCGGAGAAGGCTCGGTAGCCTGCAGTGGCCGCGGGAGCCCTTTGGTGACGGAGAGCTTGATCTTGCGGGTCTCTGTGCACTGCAGCCAGGTGCAGCGTGGGGTCTTGATGCGCTGGAGCAGGTGCGCGTTCGTGCCGGGCCGGTGCGGGGAGCACACGGCAGCTTCTTGGGGACGAGGGATCTCTTGGCAGCTCTTCTCTTGCTGCGCTGGTGCTGGACGGAGTGGGTTCCGCCCAGGGGCCACGCGCCTTGGGGCCAAGGCGCCTTCTTGAGGGGGAGGCGGCTGAGGCGCCCCCGGAGCTTCGTCGCCCGTGCAGGACGGGGCGCGGTGCAGTGAGAGGGATGGTGCAGGGGAGACCCCAGCGGCGCTGACGAGCTCGGTGATGCGGGCGAGCCACTGATCGTAGAGGTCGTCGACGGGATGGTAGTGCAGGAGCTCCCGCGCCAGGAGCAGCGCAGCGTGCATGTCCGCAGGAGCGCGACGAGCATGGGATGAGGAGCCGGCCGGAGTCAGCGACGGGGTGGCGGTTCGGCCTTCTCGCCGCACTGAAGGATGCAGGGACGACACCGGCTGCTCATTCACCGCCGGGCCGGTGGCGGCGTTGATGGCAGGCGACGGGGAACGGCGGGGGCGCCCACCGAAAGGGGGCGTCTGGGCGACGCGAGTGGCGAGAGCGGTCCGGTGCTCGGCGCGGGCGCGACGTGCGTCTGACATGGATGGGACGGGCGGCGAAACAAGAGGCGACAGAAGGCAGATTCCGGCACACCCCTACCTGGCGTGCCAAATGTCGGATTTCGGGTTCCGACAGACCCTTGAGGTTCGAACACTGGGGTGCACGTGGAGATCACACCTTCAGCCTACCCATGTCTCACCGCCTCGCCAGGATCTAAACTACACAAAGAACAACACAAGGGACACGAGATTTATACTGGTTCAGGCCACCATTGTGGTGTAATACCCTACTCCAGTTTGTGGTGTGGTGGATTGCCTCTGGGGCTGATGTGGAATAGTACAAGGGAAAAACATCCTCGCGAGGGTCTGTTCTTGACTGGTGCGATGAACTGCTAGGGGGAGTTTAGTCGCCTCTCTCTCTCTCTCAGATGTGGATCTCTCTTCCTACCATGTGGGTGGCTAGTCCTATTTATAGGCGAAGGCCCCGGGCCTCTTCCCAAATATTGAGCGGGAAGGGCGCCAACAATTGGCCATTTTGAAGGGGAACATCTAGTACACCTATCCTGACTAAAGTTGGTCCTCACCTGCCAAAGACCCTGACGATGACGCTGGTTTGGGCTCCACGGTGACCTCCGCTCTGCCGTCCTGCTGGTCTTGATCTTGTTGCACCGAAATGGTTGCCTTTGCTTGATACCCTTGCCTGCGCTTGCCCCCTTTGCACCAAAGGTGAAACAAGGACTCTGCGCAGGCCGGCGCCCGCCTGGCGCCCGCCTGGCATTGGTCGTCATGGTTTGCGTCACGGGCACCTCGTGAGGTACCCCGCGTTGATCTCTCCGCCTCCTCGCGAGCCAGCCTGACAAGGCCATGCCCGAGGAAGCCTCCTGTCATCCGCCCCGCGAGGCTTGGCCCCTCGCGAGGGTCTTGAGCATGTGTTGATGAAGATGGGACGTACTGGGCCACTCCTTGAGCCACGCCGTAGGCCGCAGGCAGGCATGTCTGGGTACCCCCGTTCCCAGAACGCCGACAAGAGGATTTGCTGCCGAGAAAGATCCGTCCACAGAGAGCGCCACACATCCCACTGGTTGTGGTGGATGCCAATGCATGCATGCAGCATGGTTGGTGTCGGTAATTTTTATCTAGCACACCTCGCACTCTGCATATATGCCGGTTCCATACGTACATTTGTGCAGTTCCACCAAAATGCAGTTGAATAACCCTGTTTGCATAGATAATGAAAAAGCGTGATTACATTATAGTGGCACTAGTTGATGAAACACAAAAAATAGATAGAAGAAAATATTGCGATAGTATCATAGTATGCCATGCTGCGAGGGCGAGATGGGCCCTGCGACGCCTCATACGGTACGCCTCATACTAGACATCGTCCCAAGTCTCCCAGATACACCTTCTGCCAGTGATGAACATCAGTGTACAGCAGTAGTACAAGGAGGCGCCTTGGGACATTCAAATCTCTATTTTTGTACATATCAACCAAAATTAAGCACCCCAGTTTGTAGAAACGCTTAAACATTAACAATGGGACTAGTTGATGAAACATACTTTAACAAATAGAAGCACTTTCTTTATCTACATTGGAAATGAAATGATAGAGATGACACTCGCTCTATTTTAACTGTATTATTACTTCATTTTATCAGTGACACTAGGGTCAAGCAAGTGGCAAACGAGGTGTACCGTGCGTCGCAAGGATGGAGGCCGGGGGTGCTTAGACTGGGATGCTGAAGCTGGCTCTTTCCGTCACCAACATGGATGATTCAATTCATGAGACCTTTTGGTGCAATTCACCTAAAATTAAGCAATGTCCCGTGAGCTAGTAGCTTCTTCTTCAATTTTTTTAAGAAAAGGGCTCCAGCCCTGGTTCCATTTCCATTAGAAAACGAAACCCACAGAGCTTCTTCTTCATTAGTTGCAATAAAATTGAGCAACATCAAGGTTGGTTGTGAAGCTCCTAGAATGCTCAACTATAATTTGGATATCATTTGTGCAGTTCAACTAAGATCGAGCGTGAAATGTATATCTCTATTTGCACAAAAAAGGTGGAAAGGAGGGTGACTAACAAGTAACAAGTGATGAAACATGCATCAAATGAAAAGAAGCATGTTCCTTATCTGAATGGTATTCCTACAAGGACAGTAGAAATTTCTAAAGCAGTGGCATTGCTAGATATTAGTGTGGGCATCAGGATTAACTATGACAACCGTTAAATACGACATTACTTTGGGCACGGGAGAGTAGGCGGACTAGGATAGTTGCATTTCTAATGAAAAGAACCAACTTATCTTAATGGGAAATTTTAGCAGGCATGTAAAGAAGTGCCATTGATTCATATTACTGGAGGCATTACATTGAAAACAACATTGGTTTAACGTGTTCTTACTTTTAACAGTGCGACTGCTACATTTTACCAGTGGCATTACATAAGAGTGGCTCGGGGTAACAAACATCAGAACAGGATATCTGGGTTGGTCCCATTTTTGTTCGGTATAGCCACCTTATATTGTGTGAGGCTAGCAAATCTAGTGCTGGACTTACTCTGTTGACTTGTCCCCCAGTCCCCACTTTCTTTCCTTTTTCAACCAATAGATCGGGTTTATATTGAGTTTGTACTACGTTTCCCTTTATTTCCCTATTAGACCTAGAGACCAGTTGGATAGCCAGTCTCTGCTACTTTTCGCCCCCATTATTTCCTCTTTCGACCAAGTCCTAGATTCAAGTAACAAATCCTCCCCCACCTCCCACCCCCTTTCTTCCTTGTTTGAACCAAGTAGTACTAGATTCGAGTGCATGAACTAGTTTTACCTCTTAAACGTAAAAAAATTAGGTGGTTTTCGAACAGCCGATCGATCCTATCTACGAGGGGGCCTGAGAAATAGTAAAAGTTACAAATGCAGCGACGTCAGGAGCTTGGGAAGTAGAGCAAGGCCAGTTTCGAAGGAAGTTATACCTGATGTCGCCGGGATGTCGCTAGGTGGGCGGCGGGAGGCCGGATCTGCCCACACTACGGCAGCGAGGAAGAAGGGGTCGGAGGCCCTCCCTCGCTAATGGTGCTTGGGAGAGAACGGCAAGGCAGGCTGATCGGGACGCGCCCAGCAGTGGGTAAGAGCCGTCGCCGAGGACGACCGCATGAATGTTGCACCTTCTCACCTTTCCCGACGGAGAGGATCCGGCTACATCTGTGACCAGCGGTGAGCAGAGAGAGAGAGTGTGTGGCCACCGCTGTCGTGTTTAGATCTGGAGAGGCCGAGATGGTGTGAAGAGAGCAACACTAGCAAGCAAGCGCGGAGGCTCCTGCCTATATAGTGGAGTAGTACTTAGTTTTCTTTTGTCTACCGGAGCCGGCTTGACCTCGTCAATGACTGTCGAGAAGTCTTCATGCACGTGGCCCGGAGGCGCAGTTGTCGTCATTTTGATCTGAAGCGCCGGATTATAACATATAACACGAAAAAATGCCACATGACAAGAAATCATAACCTCACTGCCGAAAGGAGACAACATGAATCCCGACGGACAAACTAGACGAGGAACAAAGCTCAAATTAAAGATAAACTCGTAGAAAAGGGGTCCGTCGATAGATGTCCTAATTAACATAGCCGGCTTGACCTAGATGGCAGCCGAGTAGTCACTGTTCGTGCATGTGCCCCCAATGACTAGCCCAACTCAGTTGTCGTTGTTTAACCCTCGCAGTGATCCGAAGCACATGACACATAATTTTGCGAGATGACAAGAAACCCTTTTTTAGATTTCTCACCACAACTACATCCATGTACAACACAGCCTGCATGATATGTAGACGATAGCCAATCCAGGCATGTCTGCTGGAGTCTGGTCACATGCATGGACGAACTGATCTTCCGTGTCTTGCAGGGATCGTCCAGGCACCAACGTAGTACAACACTTCTCTAGTACTATCACTCGTCTCCCTCTTCTATTAAGTCACTCGACTTGCGGGGTCGGGGAGTGTGTCTATGGTCGGTTCTCAATTGCCGTCCCACATGTGTGTGTGAACGCAATATGACACGCGTTCCATTCGGAGAGCAGCGTGCCAGACCGACCGACCGTCTGGGGTGCGACGCGAACGCGACGTGCGTGGTGTATACTCCGTACATGTGTACCGCCATTTTCTAGCAGCTTTGCTCCATGGCGCGGGCGCAATCCATGGATACAAAATTAGTATACTATATACTATTTAAAAGTCTAGGGCGGGGCTTTTCCTGCCCGGTAGGCGGCGGGACGGTTCCGCCTAGTCGGTTCGACAGAGACACGAGAAGACGAGGGAGTAGGCTGCTGCAAACATAGGGTTGTGTGATTTGACAGCGAGTTACTGCTGGACAGGTGGGGCCCCGTGATTTGACTTTCCATTATCATTTTAACTGCGGCGCTACGACCGGCGTGTGTCTCCCGATTCCTGACCACCTCCATACAGGTGCCTCTCCCAATGCTCCACCATGTAGTAGTAGAGGTTGGCTCTTGCATGAGAGCCCGCTTCTCCAGTTTTTCCTTGCCTCTCTTTCCTCCACTTTTTCCTTGCCTCTCTTTCCTCCACATATGCAAAAATGCCATGTAAAGCGCACTATTCTACTTACTTGCTCCTACAGGTGCTTAAGCTTGCCACATAGGCATAAAGTCTGATGTGGCAAGTTAATCAAGAAGAGAGAGACTAGTTTGGTAACCTAAGGAAGAAACGGTGCTAAGCGCGTGTACCTAGGTGAAAAGATAATTTTGAGTCTGTAGCTAATTAAATGAAGCAAACTTAGCAACACCATTTCATTGGAAGAGGTCACTCCTTGGCAAATGCAATAAATACTAGTACTCCCTGTGTCCCATAATATAAGAACGCTTTTGGCACTACACTAGTGTCAAAAACGTTCTTATATTATGGGACGGAGGGAGTACGAAGAAAGAGATAGAGAGGAATAAAAAATACACTTATAGCCAACCTTAGAGCCAACCTTGTTGTAGTATGAGTGACTAAGTGATGACTATGTATGACATGCCAACATCAGATAGCCTAACGCACCGTGTTAAATCTCCAAGGGCGCGACCGCGCGAGTGACGCGACGGTTGTGGTAGGCGCGACCATGATACAGGCTGCTGGCAGCCCTTGGATCTGAGATCAAACGGTCGCATAATAAGTTGCTGAAAATTTGCAGAATAACCCTCCAGGATAGGATATTCACCCATTGTTCTAGAATCACGCCATGCAACCATTCGATCTCCGATCCAAGGGCTCTCGGAAGCCCGTATCATGGGAGAATGGAAAGCCACTACCCTGCTGTTCGCACGCTGGCAGTTTGCTCCTACTCGTCCCCGCACGTCCTTTAATACTATGGCGGTTCGCTCCTAGTCGTCCCGTCCATTCACATTACGGCAATTCCACTAATCCTAACCCTCCTCCCAAATCCATGGCGTCCCAAATCTCCCTGATCGGCGGTGAGTACAAGGTTAGAACCATCACTGGCAATGAGTTCGACGTCATCTACACCCGTTCTTCCGCGACGGTGAAAGGATGCCTTTCTCGATTCAGACGCATGTTCGAAGACCCACATGATGAGTGGGTCGCAGGGCTAGAGGTTGAGTACACCACAGTCGTGGGACGAGAGAAGGATCTAAAGGATGAAGAGAGGAAGAAGCCCACCGTGATCCAGGTTTGCGTGCATGACTTATGCTTGGTCTACCACATATGCCATGCCGACGTTGAGTGCCAGGATTTTAAGGACTTCCTCAAGAGCAACCTAGTCAAATTCATTACTGTAGACTTTGGTAACGACAAAGAAGTCCTGCGTCGGATAGGCCTATTTGTAGGCAACACCTTCGACCTCCAAAAGAATCGGCTGGTGTCCTCTCGTCAGCCTTCAATGCTGACCATGGCAGGAGCCATGGTTCATCCTTCATACGGTAAACTGGAGAAACCTCCATACACGTTTCATCGTCACGCATGGCAGCGGAATGTACTAGACATAGACCACATCCAGTATGCTGCAATGGATGGCTACCTTTGTTTCAATATCTACAAGGGTTGGATGAAGAGCAACAGCCAAGTTAGCGGTTCAAGCAAAGAAGTATCAGCCAAGAGGAAGAGGGACAAGGACGAAGTCGAGGAGGTGGACGAGGACCCCGAGTAAGGTGGCAGTGTCGTTGCTCATGGTGGTTCTAATGCAGTGTCTACCAGAATAGTTGCAAAGTTTAATTTCAGGTGTGCTTAATTTAATTTGAGGGGTGTGTTGTGCTGAGCCCCCAGCAGAACTATGTTATGTTTCTTCTTCTTACTTTAACTCTTCAGTAAGTACATACTAGTATTTCTTACATTTCATCTTTTAGTTGGTATAGTACTACCACTCATTTATTCACATTATATACGTAAAATATATATGGCCAACATCATATAGCCAGCAGTTTAGTTGTCAAAGAATTTTAGGGTGCTTAGTTTTGTCAAAGAATTCCAGGGTGCTTAGTTTTATTTGAGGGGTGGGTTGTGCTGGACACCATTATTGTGACTAGCATTTTTAATAGTACTATATGCATAATTTGGCGACGAGCGCTCTCTATATGTACCACCTTTTTTTTAGTTTCAAGTTTTGCTCCATGGCGCAATCCATCGATACTACTGTTGTACAAAAGTATACATTTTTTAAAAGGCTAGAGGGCGGGGCAGTCTAGCTTGGTCGATTTCACGAGAGGCGAGGGCTTTTGTGATTTGACGGCTCATTACTGCTGGAAGGCGGGGCCTTGTGATTTGATTGCTCGTATAAATGCGCCAATGACCTGATCGAGGAGGAGCAAAGAACCGTGCGGTATACTCAAGTTTTCCACTGGAGTAGTACTGCGACGGAGGAGCACGAAACACGGCAGCCCAGTGCCATATGGCGATAAAAATGATCTAATTTGCTAGTCATCTCATTGTTAGCATTGTTCTGTTCATTCCCTCAAAAAACAAAAACCATTGTTCTATTCATGCCTCGCAGAGAACGTGGCACGTGCGGTGAAACAGCTGAAGCAAAAGATGAAACACAACAGCAAAAGAAGAAGGAAGATTATCACCCCAAATGATCTAATTCGCCGCGGAGTCATAACTGCTTCTTCATCGCCTCCACGACCTCCATCTCCTTGTGCATCTCCTCCGCCATCTTCTTCATTCTGTCCATGACGCGAGATTTCTCGACGCGAGCCTTCATCATCTATTCCACGGCCGCATTACATACCTTGACAGCAGTCGGGTGCTCGATGCGGAGCTTAGCCAACTCCTCCTTCTGTTCCATGACGAGGGCCTGCAGCATCTTCACCGAGGAACTACTATTCTCATGCAGCTTCTTCCAGCCGGCGTTCTTGTCCTTCAACAGGTCGATCTCGTGGAAGAGCTTCGCCTTGTCCTCCTGAAGTCGCATGATTTTGCCGGTCGCCTTCTTCTCCGAGGCAATGCTCTTCTTCACCAGCATCACCAAGCCGGCGGTTAACTCCCCCTGCTGATTGAGCTCAGCGGGCATGTCGTCGAGGCTCTCTTTCAGCAACTCCGTCAAGCCTTGGATGAAGTCCTTCTACTTATTGAGGTGCTTATTGAGCTGATCGGGCATGCCGTCGAGGGATAATGACTCCAGCTCCGCCGGCTCGGCATGTTCGCCTCCGCGGCTAGGGCGCTCCTGGGAGCCATCGCCTGCCCGTGAGAGATCTTTCGAGGTCTCTGCGTGGCGGCGAGCCCTCTTTTTTTCCACAGCCTTGGTTGCCGCTCCCTTGTTACGAGTAGTTCTCAACCTATAGCTCTGCTCACCGGCCATGGCAACGACGAACGAAGAAGAAGCACTTATGAGGAGGAAAGGTAGAGTAATTTTTGGTTAGGTAGTTCCCCCTTTTATAACCTAAGTACTAGCACTAGTAGTACTAATACCTGCATAGTGGGAACACATTCAGGTTTGGTACGTAGTACTAGTAGGTGTGAGTAGGCTTTCGAATGTGATGGGAACAAGGTAAAGATTAATTGATGGTTTTGGTTTCGAGGCCCGAAACGGCTCCCGATGAGTTTAGTGGAACATAAATTTCAAGTAGACTACACTGCTCAAATGCGTAAATATTATGTTACTGTCAAAAATTGGCACAAAATACGAAAGGGACCAATGGAAGTACTACTATCAACCCACGATTTAACTACTCGCATGCGCGCAGCGGAGTAATAATGTCTTTCTTCCGCGCTCACGTCCACTCAATTTGCATGCGCTGTATTAATTGACCATCAATGAAGTGAACGGCTTTACACGCGTCAAATTATCACATGGGGTGGATCTTGGTACAAAATTGCATCCGCCCGTGTACCCGCGTGTGTGTGCAAGGGAATGAGTGCGTGCGTGGCACGCGTGCACATCTTTGCTTCATGCATGTACCGCCAGTATGGCTCAGGGAGGACGAGTACATTCTTCTGGAACCAGCAGCATGTCACTGTGATCAATCCACGCAAGGAGGTCGCGACAACACCTCCACATGTGCCATGTGGCTTCATGAACTATAAGAGAGACGCTATGTAGCGTGCCATTGGTATTCTAACTTACATGTTTTGCACATACTCGAAGTACTAGTAATTTACACGTGCATTGCATGCATCAGATTTTGCAACCAAATTATGAATAAATACCACACTATAGCATGTAAGCTCTTAGTCATATATGCGTGATGTAGCCCTTCGTTTAATTCTTATAGTTCATCTCATTCAAAATCAAATTAGTTTTTATAAAAAAGCTAAGAACGCGTGACAAGGAAAAACATGGGATTATACTGGAATGTCGTATTGAATCCTACAGGATTGTACGAGTGTTTGATTGTGCATAGAAAAAATGCAGAATTGTTTCAAAGAGGTTTGAGTGGATGGGATGTTTCCTATGAAATCTAGTGGAAATGAATCATATGGAAAAATTCCTATGGTTTACAATCCTACGAATCAAACAACTAAGATAGGAAAAATTCCTAATGATTAGAATCCTCCAAAATTCCTTTGAGAATCCTTTGAATCAAAGAAGCCCTTAATCTATTTTATGATTCATGGAAATGTGCGTTGTAAAGCATAAAGTAAAAACAAATAATGGCAATTCAACTAGAAAAAAAGTTTGGGCAGTTATGATACGGAAGATTCTAGAACAAAAGAGAACCACTGTTGTTTTGAGGTTTGTGCATTATGCTTAAGTTCAACCATGGAGTTTGCTAGATTGTACATGTGGCAAAATCCGGTGGGGGGCTAGAAGATGGTGCGAGGGGCCGAGTGGAGGGAGACTATGAAGGAATGCACAAGTGCGAGATCGATATTTAGAGAGAGGGGGCAAACACGTGCGTTGTTGCATGCAGTGGCGGAGCCATGAAAAATAAATGAGCTAGGGGGTCAAGCATTGCTAATCCTTTATGAGGAGGGTCAATTGATGAAATTAAACCTTTTTAGCAGCAATTGTCTAATGATCACATTCATATTAGCCTCGATATATAGTGATGTTAGGGGGGGGGGGCAGGGCCCTTACTGCCCCTGTCTTCGCCATTGTGCACGCATCTGAGAGATGAAGCGGAAGGCATGGATGATGAGAGGGGGACGTTGGATATATAATTAATGTGGGTGTATTAGCTATTTATGTTAATCCTATATAGAGAGGTATAGATTGATCGATGTGGACGTGGGAGAGGTATAGATTGATCGATGTGGACATGGGAAAGAGGGTGAGACCTCACTGGATATATCGATTGATCGGTTTGTGTGGAAAACTATGAAAGACCTAGCTATATACACACATACATAGAGGAACATCGATCGTTTCGCATGCACGCATGAGAGATAAAGAATGCCCGGTATGATGGAGAGGGGGATGTGTGTGGGTGTGTGCCTTCATGGGAGACCGACCTGAAGAAAAAGATTGCATGCGTGCGATAGATAATGCCGACTGGTAGTGTGTGTGCATGCATGCACGAGAGAAAGTTAGTGGTACAATTATAAAGAGAAGACTACTGTGTGGGTGTAAAAGAATAGGTGAGGTCATAATCAATGTAAAGTTGAATTCAAATATTTGAATAAGAGATCCTGATGTTTGAAACCCATGCATGCATGAATATAACGGAGATCTGCGCGGTGTGCTTTGGAAACGAGCATGTTGTAATGTATACACATTGAACAAGGTCAGACTGATTTGAATTTGAGATACCGATGGCAGACATCATTTTCCCATGTCGCATCCGTGCATGTAATTGGAGATGATGGGCGGCTTTCGCATCACATATCTATATCTATACCCCTATATATATTATATTATATATTTTTTTATATTGTGTGCGGGTAACTTTAACTTTGAAAGATGGTTGTTGGATGAGGCCAATCCGAAGGTCCAAAGATGGCAAATTTGAGCACTATTGGCCGTTGGATATCATCTAGATTCCACCAGATTTCGCCACATGTATAATCTAGAAGACTCCATGGTTGAACTTAAGCATAATGCACAAACATCAAAACACAAGCACTTCTTATTTGTTCTAGAATCTTCCGTATCAGAATTGCCCAAATGTTTTTCTACATGATTAGCCATTATTTGTTTTTACTTTATGTCTTACAACGCACAATTCCATGAATCTTAAAATAGATTAGCTTTCTTATAAAAACTAGATGATTTTGAATGAAATGAACTATAAGAATTAAACGAACATCTACATCATGCATATATGACTCAAAGCTTGCATGCTATAATGTGGTATTTATTCATAATTTGGTTGCCAAATCTCATGTGTGCAATGTACGTGTACCTTACTCTAGTCTAAATGGTGTTTGTGTGTGTGTTGTGCGTGTTGAGGTGCAAATTGTCTTTTTTTGGTACACGTTAAGCTTGTTCTTCTGAAATTTCAAGCCGCGCCTTGTTATGTTGAAAATTGAAGCTAGCGTCTCTGTTTATCGTGCTGCGAAACTCCCGCCTCTTCAACCCGCGCCTTGTTAGCCCGAAATATTTAAGATATATCTTCGTCTCGTTGTGCTCCGACAACTCCCTCCATCTCAACCCGCTCCTTGCTATTCCGAAATTACAACGCGCGCGAAAACTCCCACCTCCTGTGAAATCCCGACACGCAAAATGCCCGTGGTACCCCTGAACCGAAAGAACCGCCTCAATCGGTGGGGTGTACTTTCTTAACTTACCCCACATTTCGGACAAGCGTGTCTCTAAGCCATGGTTCCCCACTGCCATCCCATCCGCCCACCCATTCGTACACCGAGGCAGCGAAAACCCGCGATGAAACCCCACACCCTGCTCCGTCCGCCACCCAACCGGAGCTTCTTCCCCGACGACGTCGTCCACAACAACACCTTGACGTCCCTCATCCACCGTACCGGATGAGGATCCATCGTCGATCTCATTGTCCCGCCGGTTCAGCCACCCCGTCCTCCACCTCCAAGGAGCTGCCTCAACGTTCCCCTCGTCTTTTGCGCCACCTCCATTCCCACACCGTCGTCTTCACATGCACCACCGGAAGAGCATCATCATCACCGTTTCCTCGGATGAAGCTACGGCCTAATCGGCGCCACCAAAGAGGTTGTACACTAATCTCCGCATTTTCTTCTTGATTCGATCTCACGGTGCTGCCGGCGCTCGGTCCTGAGCCGACACGGTGCGGCTCCATCCACGGCGGCGTCGCCGGCCACTTCCTCCACGGTGTCGCTCCCTCGGCGGCGAAGTCCACATCAGTAGGAGCTGCTGCTACTTTAGCTCTCGCTCGTGCTGCTGCTCTGCTCTTGCTCTCGGTCCCCTGCCTAGTCTGCTCTTGCTATTGCTCTTGCTCGCGCTGCTGCTCTCGCTCTTGCTCTTGCTTGCGATGCTGCTCCGATTTGGCTACACTTCAGTCGACTGAATTGACTTTTGGGTCAGTCGATTTCCAAGGGGTGGGCTCGCCGGGGTGAAGGAAGAACCAGCCGCAGCGGGGAGGGGAGCTCACCGGAGAGGTACCCCACTATCTATCTTAGGGTTCAGGATGGGGACGGTGGTCGCTGGCGGTGGCGGGGCGTTGGCGTGGGGATTGCCGGAGAAAAAGGTCGGCACGGGGGGCCTAGAGGGATGGGCGGGGCGGCGGCGGACCGGCAGTGGGAAGTGTTTTTGGGGTGGGCAGGGTGGCGCACCGCCGGCCGCGGGCGGCGGGGGGCTGCTGCTTGGCCGGTGGTGGCTGGCGGCTCAGGGGGGTGGAGGTTGAAGATGAACTGCAGGCCCTTGATTTCGTATCCAACTGCTGCAAAATCGACTGACCAGAGATGAAAAAGTTAGTCGACCGATGTGTAGCCTCACCTTGCTAGTGCGTTCGGTTTCGACAGCAAAATTCAGTTTCGATAGCAAAATTCAGTTTGGACAGTTAGGTTCAGTTTCGACAGTTAAGTTCAGTTTCGATAGTTAAGTTTAGTTTCGACAGTTAAGTTCAGAGATGAGCGGCTGATGTATTTTACATCTAGCACTTTGTGGTTATGTACTTTACGTCATGTATTGGAGATGCTATTAGAATTCCACTCAGGTTAACGTTGTTTGTTGTCTCTCTTGTCCTGCTTCAGCCTCGGCATCGTACAACTCACCGGAGCTGCTCCAACGACGAAACCCTCCATCACAGCGGAGCAGTACCTTGGGCTCCATCTCCAGACGCCTAAGATCTTCTTCCCCTCCTCCGACAGCAAAGTCATCCGGAGCATCCTCACCGGCCAACCCAATCACGCTGAGATCGACATGGCTTCGCCAAAGAGGTTGTACACTTGTTGCATCTCTTTTTTACTCTACATGTTATATATATTGTCCACTGAGCACTCATAGTAACGTGAAATACGATTATTTTATCCTACTATATGACAAGTAGTGAGGTACTAGGCAACTTAGCTATCCGTGATGGACTCTCTTGAACGCCATCATTATTTATCTCTGCGCGTTTGAGTTGTGCATTTGTCGATGGGCCTGGGAGTTGAGCTAGTATGGCAGTGGCCTGGGTCCAAAGTAATATATGTAGCACGAAAACATTTTTTTAGTGTAGGATATTCTTGGACATAACCCCGCCGTTATGGCTATTGTGTGTATTCGCTTGCAAGGTGAATTCTTTGATGGGGGAGAACCGAACCGTGAAGCTAGCGCGGAAGAGTTGAAGATGTTGCAATACAACGCTCAAGCTTGTGATATCCTCTTCAACGGATTGTGCCCCGAAGAATTCAACAAAATCAGCCGTCTTGAGAATGCAAAGGAAATTTGGGATACTTTGATTGATATGCACGAAGGTACCGACTCCGTCAAGGAATCCAAGTTGGACGTGCTTCAAAGTCAGCTTGACAAGTTCAAAATGAAGGATGGTGAAGGTGTCGCTAAAATGTACTCTAGGCTTGCTCTTATCACATGAGATTGCCGGCTTAGGAAGTGAAGAGATGACCGAAAAATTCATCATCAAGAAGATCCTAAGAGCTTTGGACGGAAAATATGATACCGTGTGCACATTGATCCAAATGATGCCCAATTACAAATATCTCAAGCCAATGGAAGTCATTGGAAGAATTGTTGCTCATGAGATGTCACTCAAGGATAAGGAGGAACTTCACAACAAGTCAAGTGGTGCTTACAAAGCCTCATGTGAAGCCCCCACATCATCAAGTGAGAAACAAACCTTCAATGAAGAATTGAGCTTAATGGTGAAGAACTTCAACAAGTTCTACAAGAGTAGAAGCAAAGAGAGAAGCTCCAAGTCAAGGTCCCACAATGACAAAAGATCTTCTAGTCGAGATCGCAGTTGCTACAATTGTGGAAGACCCTGACACTATTCCAATGAGTGTACGACTCCCTACAAAAGAAGAGAAGAATCAGCCAAGAGGAGAAGTAGAAGAGAAGAATCACCACCAAGAGAGAGGAGTAGAGATGATCGTTATGAACGAAGAACATACCGGAGAAGCAAGGATTCAGAAAGGAAGGACAAATCATCAAGGAGCTACACAAAACAAAGACATCAAGCTCATGTTGGTGAATGGGTATCCGGCTCCGACTACGACAATCACTCCGAGAGAAGCTATCACTCTGACTCCGAATATATTCAAGATGAAGGTGTTGCCGGTCTAGCACTTGTGTCAACCAACTCCTACGACATATTTGATTCACCAAATGAAGGACTTGGAAGATGCTTCATGGCTAAAGACCCAAAGGTAACACACCCCGAGTATGTTGATTTCAATAGTGATGAAGATGACTTGTTAGGTGATTATGATTTACTTGTTGACAACTCTAGTGATGAATACTATGATGAAACATCAATTAATCATGCTAATCAAGATACAACGAATGACAATGATAAGGAGAAGATTGAGCTTCTAACTAAAGAACTAAACACTCTTAAGTTAGCTCATGAAACTATCCTAGAAGATCATCGAGAACTTTTAAGGACTCATGAGAAGTTACGCTTTGAAAAGCTCAACCTTGAGCAAGAGCATGAGTTCTTAAAGGCAATCAATGATGATATTCGTAAGAAAAGTTCTTCTTACATTGCCAAGCGTTTACTCTTATCTACTTACATGCCTCAAGTCAAGTCTAGTAAAAAGAACAAGAAGGATTCTTCCTCTAGTAGTAACAATAATCATGCTAAATCAAATGATGTTGCTTCTAGTTGTTCTCTTGATTCCACTAATGATTCTCTTAGCCAAGTTACACTTGAGCAAGAAAATAGCTTATTGAAGGGAATTATAGAGAAAGGTGTTTACAAGAGCCTTGCTGGGAGTAAGCAATTTGAGGAAATTGTACGCAAGCAAGAAAGGCACGAGAAGAACCAAGGTGTTGGTTTTGAACGAAAGTTCAATGCTAACGGAGTTGAGTGGGAAGAAGATCAATACCCCAAGACGAAGTTTGTTCCTCAACAAGAGAAATATGATCCTACTTCCTTCAAAGGGACACAAGATCAAGATGATCTTCCACCACAAGACCACAAGCAAAAAGGCAAGGATAAGCTTCAAGAGGAGATTGATGCATTTGAAGAAGCTCCTAAGGCCTTGGTCAAGTGGGTTCCCAAGACTGTGTCAAGTTCTACTTCATCAAGTACGACTACAACTCCAAGGATTCCCATCAAGATGATGTCGATCCCGAAGAAGAAGAACTAGAGAGTTCTTGAGGGTGACTCCGCCAAACATATTTCACTCATATCATTTTGGCAATAACAAGTGCAATCAACTTCCACATCTTGCACTAGTTCAAGGAGTCACAAACCCTCTTGTTGGTAAGACAAGGGACAATGTAACCTAATGCTCTCATAGACATTATTTTGTGTGTGCATACACTCTATGTCCATGGATATCCTTGTTTGTTCCTTGTGGGACTAACCCGTGTAGGTATTGAAAGTGCAACTCACTGTAGCGACCCGACCTCAAACGGTCAAGTCTATGTGCCTCGGTGTCATCCCTGGATCAGTAATGCTGACACGCACAATACTCGAAGGATTTATAACAGAGTAGCAATCACACACTTATTACATCGAATGTCTCAAAAGAGAACTTATTACAATAATATGGCTTAAGGCCATCTAATGCGATAACAGTGGAAGGCTTGGAAGGTAAAGTGAGTCCATCAACTCCAACGACATAGCTGAGCTGCACGGCAACGACCTAACAAACCTTACTCCTCGTCTGAAAAGTGTGCAACATAATACGTTGCAGCCCGAAAACGGGTCAGCACATGGAATATGCTGGCAATATAACACAATAGAGCAAGAACAAAATAATGCTATCACTACATGCATATTTGGCTGGTGGAAAGCTCTATGGTTATAGTTTTGCGAAAAGCAAATTTTTTCCTACAACAAAGGAATAAATTTTTATTTAACTATCATGGTGGTTGAAACATTGAGAATGTATAACCCCAACTCAATCCCAAATTAAAGTAATTATCAACCCAAAAATATTAATTATGAGTGATGAGATACATGTGATAACCCAAGTACTAGATACTCAAGACTATCCATAACCGGGGACATGGCTAACCATGATTAAATTGTACACTCTACAGAGGTTTGCGCACTTTTCCCCACAAGACTCGATCGCTTCCATTGGATTTCTCGCACTGCATGGTGTTTGAGAAATGGATGACCAAGACATAGTCTTTCAGAAACATTAACTCCCTACTCCGGGTAGACCATACCAAACCTACAAAACCCACTACCTGCTGATCTACCTATTCAAGAGCTTCATGTAACTTACTCAACTATGCTAGAGCCCATAGTAGCTTGTGGCTGCACACGGAAGTTTCTAGCATGAATCAACTCAGTTCCCTTTAAGCCTAGGTGGCAGTCCATAGGAAGATCACACGGGTACCCCGGGATTTCCAAAAAATAGACAACACTGGGTTCCCCAGGTGCCTCAATCCACCCAGATGTGAATTTAAGTTGCCACCTTAAATAAACCATTAATTAATAATCTCACATCTGTCATGGATACACTCAAACCCAAACCACGTCTACGAGCATAGCATGGCAATATAATCAGCGCGTAGAAGTAACTCCCCAGGGTTTGGTAATAAACAGGGCAATAGGTTCTACCTCATCAACTACTTCCCAATACCCTCAAGTTAAAGACATCCTAATCATGCAATGTTTGAGGATTGAACTAATGCAATAAAAACTGGGTATGAAAAGAGTATGATCAATGTGTTACTTGCCTTGCTGACGATCCGTGAATCCTAGAGACTCGTAGTAACACGCTTCGCACTCCGGGAATTCTATCGCAAACAAACAATAAGATACATAAGCAACTAGCAAAGATGCACAAGCAAAACTTCAAATAAAAGAGGTTGACCAGAAAGTTCAACTTAAGAACTCCGGTTTGCAAAAAGAATCAAACCAAACAGAGCAATGAAACTCAAACAGCGAAAGAAACAAGATCCATTTACTAAACTGAACTAAAGTCAAATTTTACAGTATCAAAAATCTTGTTTAAGTTGATTAAACATAAAGAGGGTTTCGAGACGAAACTCTAGGCGTTTGAATCACCTGATTCCGACTAACGAGCGAAAAGATAAACAGAAACTAAGATCCGATCAGAAATCGCGACTGAAAATAATCGCAGATAAATCCGATAAAAGAAAACTGACAAACAGGCTAACGAACGAGCGTTCGTTATCTGTAACTAACGGAAGAAAACCGTTCGTTTAAACGAACGTACGGACGAACGTCCGCTAATTAGAAGAATCGAGAAAACCGGCGAACCGATCAGAAAAAAACCGAACTAGGGTTTCTAAAAAAACGGCGGCTCGGATCCGGCGTGGTACCTCCAGCGAGGTGGCTCCGGCGAGGCGGGGTTGGGTGGCGGGGCGGCGGCTCGCGAGGCGGCGGGGCTCGGCGGTGGCGCGGCAAGCGGCGGCGGTGGCGCTCGGCTGTGGCGGCGGCGGCAGGCGCGGGCGGCGGCTGCGGCTGCGATGGCTCGGGGCTGCGGGGGTTGGTGGTGGTGCGGGGCTCAGGGCGGCGTATATAAAGAGGGGGCGTCTTGGAGGAGGGGGCAAGGCGCGGCGGAGGCGGAGTCCCGGCCGGACTCCTCGTCCGAGTCGGCGGCGGCGCGGGCGCGCGAAGGCGGCGGTGGCTCGAGGGAGTTGGGCCGGCCTGAGTGGGTTTCGCCCGAGTCGGTGCCCGAAGTTTAAAAAAAAATCACCGACGGAAATAAAATCCTAGAAAATAAAATAAAAACCTAAAAATGCCAAAACAAAATTTTCATCGTCTAAATAAAATATTTAGAACGAGATGAACATTTTCTTGGCCCTAAAATGCAATTTTAAAAACGTGCAATTTTTCTAATGCAAATAAAATCCGAATAAACTCAAATAAAATCAAACAAATGATTTTAACATTTTTCCTCCAATATTTCAATTGTTTTGGAGAAGTCATATTATCTCCTCTCATATATTTTATAAGAAATATTTTTCAGAGAGAAAAATAATTAAATTCAAAAATCCTCGTTTTAGTATTTGATAGGAATCAAATATGAAAACCGGAAAATCCCCAACTCTCTCCGAGGGTCCTTGAGTTGCTTAGGATTTTGAGGATTGCGGAGCAGAAATGAAATAAAATATGATATGCATGGATGACCTATGTATAACATTCCAAATTGAAAATTTGGGATGTTACAAACCTACCCCCCTTAAGATGAATCGGGTTGGTTAGAAAATAGGTGTGGGTGGTCCTTGCGAAGATCATCCTCTCGTTCCCTGGTGGCTTCATCCTCGGTATGGTGGCTCCATTGAACTTTGCAAAATTTGATAACCTTGTTGCGGGTGACTCGGCTGGCAAACTCAAGAATCTTTACTGGCTTCTCCTCATAAGTCAAATCACTGTCCAGCTGAATTTCCTCCAAGGGTACTGTATCTCTTAACGGTATATCGGCCATCTCAGCATGAAACTTCTTCAGCTGTGAGATGTGGAACACATCGTGAACTCCTCACAGTCCTTCAGGTAACTCCAACTTGTAGGCAACTTCTCCCATCCATTCCAAAACACGATACGGTCCTACAAATCTCGGGGCTAATTTTCCCTTAACTCCAAAACGTTTCACTCCTCGCAAGGGTGATACTCGTAGATATGCTCTATCTCCAATTTCATAAGTTACCTCCTTGCGTTTTGAATCTGCATAACTTTTTTGCCTGGACTGAGCTACCTTCAGTCTATCCAGAATCAACTTAACCTTCTCCTCAGACTCTTTGATCAAGTCTGGTCCAAACAGCTGTCGGTCTCCTACCTCATCCCACATCAACGGTGTTCTACATTTGCGTCCATACAGAGCTTCGAACGGTGCCATCTTCGAACTGGCTTGGTAGCTATTGTTGTATGAAAACTCTGCGTAAGGCAAATTGTCATCCCAACTAGATCCATAATCTAGCGCACAGGCTCTCAACATATCTTCCAGTATCTGGTTGACTCTCTCAGTCTGTCCATCTGTCTGTGGGTGGAATGTTGTACTGAACTCCAATCTCGTACCCAAGGTCTAGTGTAACTGATGCCAAAACTTTCAAGTAAACTATGTTCCTCTATCTGATATGATGCTCCTCGGAACTCCATGCACACGTACGATCCTGGACATATATATCTTGGCCAACTTTGCACTTGTATAAGTGGTTTTCACCGGGATAAAGTGAGCCACTTTGGTCAAATGATCCACTACTACCCATATTGAGTCATATCTTGCTTTGGTCCTGGGTAGTCCGGTGATAAAGTCCATTCCAAGTTTATCCCACTTCCATTCGGGTATCGGCATAGGCTGTAACAGTCCTGCTAGTTTCTGATGCTCTGCCTTCACTCTCTGACATACATCACATACGGCTACATACTCAGCGATATCCTTCTTCATACCAGTCCACCAGAAACGTTCTTTTAAATCCAAATACATCTTGGTGTTTTCGGGGTGTATCGAGTATGGTGAGTCATGAGCCTCCTGAAGTATTAACTTCCTGATCTCTGGGTTATTGGCCACATAAACTCGGTCCTCAAACCATAAGGTATCGTGCTCATCCTCGCGAAAACCTTTGGCCTTTCCTTTGATCATCTTCTCCTTTATCTCGGCAATCTCTTTGTCCTCCTTCTGAGCTTCTTGAATTTTGTTCAACAAGTACGACTGAACCTCCATTGTTGCAACGAAACCTCTTGGAACAATCTCCAATCGAAGTTCCATGATATCCTCAGCTAACTCCTTTGGCAATCCCTTACTTTCAAGGATATTGGCATAACTCTTCCGGCTCAAAGCGTCTGCTACAACATTGGCCTTTCCTGGATGATAGTGTAGCTTCATATCGTAATCCTTTATGAGTTCCAACCATCTCCTCTGTCTAAGGTTCACCTCCTTTTGCGTGAAAATATACTTCAAACTCTTATGATCCGTGTACACATCACAACGGTTTCCAATAAGGTAATGTCTCCAAGTCTTTAATGCATGCACTACGACTGCTAAGTCCAAATCATGCATGGCATAGTTCAACTCATGGGGCTTCAGTTGTCGTGAGGCATATGAAACAACTTTTCTGTCCTGCATAAGCACACATCCCGGTCCCAAGCGAGAGGCATCGCAATACACTTGAAACTCCTTATGCATATCTGGCAATGTTAGCACTGGGGCTGTAGTCAAGCGTTTCTTCAACTCCTGAAAACTTGCCTCACAATCTTCTGTCCATTTAAACGTAGTATCCTTCTTCAATAGTTCATTCATTGGCTTTGCCAGCTTGGAAAAATTCTCAATGAATCTCTAATAATATCCCGCGAGTCCAAGAAAACTGCGGATCTCGCCAACTGAAGTGGGTGCCAACCATTTAGTGACTGACTGAACCTTGTTGGAGTCTACTGCTATACCCTCTCCTGATATAACATGCCCCAGAAATCCAACTTCCTCCAACCAAAATTCGCACTTGCTGAACTTGGCGTATAACCGGTGTTCCCTGAGTTTCTCGAGAACTAAACGCAAATGCTCCTTGTGTTCCTCTTCATTCTTCGAGTATACCATAATATCATCGATAAACACCACAACAAACTTGTCCAAATACTCCATGAACACCTTATCCATCATACTCATGAAATAGGCAGGGGCGTTTGTCAGTCCAAATGACATGACCGTATACTCGTATAATCCATACCGCATAGTGAATGCTGTCTTTGGTATGTCCCTCTCTCGGATGTTCAACTGATGGTATCCTGATCGTAGATCAATCTTCGAGAACACCTTAGCTCCTTGCAGCTGATCAAATAGATCATTGATCATCGGTAGTGGATACTTGTTCTTAATCGTTACTTCATTCAAGGCCCGATAATCAACAACCATCCTCAGGGATTTATCCTTCTTCTCGACCAAAAGTACTGGAGCTACCCAAGGTGATGAACTCCTTCGAATATAACCTTTCTCCAACAACTCCTTGATCTGCTTCTTAATTTCCTCCAGATCATTTGCGGGCATCCGATAGGGTCTCTTGGATATTGGCCCTGTACCTGGCAATAGCTCTATCAAAAACTGAATGTCTCGATCAGGTGGCATGCCTGGTAACTCTTCTGGAAAAACATCCGGGTAATCCTTTACTATAGGCACTACCTCCTGCACAACTCCTGTGAGTGCATTCACTTGAGTCCTCCTAGGCACATGCCTAGATACGTACTTAATCCTTTTCCCCTCCGAGGTGGTGAGATAAATTGACTTACTAGCACAGTCAATACTTCCTCCATACTTTGACATCCAGTCCATACCTAATATCACATCCAATCCTTGTGACTCCAAGATAATTAGGTCAGACGGAAAAACATGAGTCCCAATGGTTAGGGGTATCTGGTTGCACCATTGGCTAGCCATATACTCTGCTCCAGGCGAGCTCACTAAAAGAGGGGTCCTCAGGGTTTGGGTTGGTAGGTTAAACTTATCCATGAATCCCCTTGATATGTATGAATGTGATGCACCAGTATCGAAAAGAATGAGCGGTAAATGACTTAACCAAAAACTTACCTATTACTGCGTCCGGCTGCTCTTCAACCTCCTCCACGTTAACATGGTTCACTTGTCCATTGTTGAATGGATTAGGCTTCTTCCCGGCGCTCCCATTTCCGTTTCCATTCCTTCCTTCAAGGCAATCATTGGCATAGTGCCCAGTCTTCCCGCACTTAAAGCAAGTGACTTGACTTAGGTCTCTCTTGGTGGGTGTGGCTGGATTGGAGTGATTCTGATTGTTGTTAGCTTTGTTACCATTTCCATTCTTACCACCATTGTGGTTATGCGATCCTCCTCCAGTGTGGGTGTAATCTCCATGGTTATGAACAAGTCCTCCCGAATTCGGGGTTAAGCGAGGCTTCTGCTGAGCTCCTGAGTTATACTTCCCTTGTCCATACTTCCTCTTAAGGCTCTCAATCTGTTGATGCTTCCCTACAATCATAAGAGCCTTATCTACCAACTCCTGGTAGTTGTTGAAGGTTGCCACCATCAACTGCATACTCATCTCATCATTCAACCCTTCCATAAACTTTCCTGCTTTGCGGCATATGTGGCTACATCATCAAGGGCATAGCTTGATAACTTGCTAAAATCATCCATGTACTGGCTAACAGTACGGTTCCCCTGGTGTAAATTATGAAACTCCCGCTTCTTCATCTGCATATCTCCAGTGGAAACATGGGCAGTACGAAAAGCCTGCTGAAACTGAGCCCATGTGACAGTGTCGATAGGATAGGTGGCTGTGAAATTCTCCCACCATGATGCTGCAGGTCCATCCAATTGGTGTGCGGCAAAACGCACCTTCTCCGCATCTGTGCATCCTGCGGTGGTCAACTCCCTTTCAATACTACGTAGCCAATCATCAGCAACTATTGGCTCGGTGCTACTGGAAAACACCGGCGGCTGTAACCTTAGAAAACGGGCTAGGTTGTCCACTGGTGGCGGGTTGTTGTTGTTGTTGTTGTTGTTGTTGTTGTTGTTGTTGTTGTTGCCCTGGTTCTGAACTAGCAATTGCATCAAAGCATTCTACTGCTGGATCAACTGGGTGAGCTCCGGTGGGAAAGCAAAACCGATGTCACGTCTCGGAGGCATCTGATAGGTTTAGATGGAAGAGATTAGAATAGAAAAAGGTCTAGTGAGAAAGCACTACCCATATGCACATGAGACAAACACAATCATTTCACTCAATCAATCAAGCAAGGGCATACAACGGTCTAGAACTATTTCAAAAGTTCTCAACTACTACTAAATACATGGGGGAATACTAATAATATATGGCGGTCATCTAGAAATTTTGATCGGTGGAAGACTCCATAATGTCCGCTCCAGCTTCATCTTCATAGTCATCATCACTAGGATCAGAATCAGTGTCGTCGATGATGATGTAGTTGTCCGGGCAAGTGGGGTCGTCATCTTCGTCTCCCGGTGCTGGTCCTCCCATGAATATTCCGATCTTCTTAACCAGGTCGTCGTTCTTCTCCAGTAGTGTCTTGATTTCCTCCTCATATCCATCGCGTGTGGACTTGAGTTCTTCCTCCAGCTCGATGATCCTAGTCTTTGCCTTCTTCAATTCCATCATGTCTACGCACATCTGGTTCTCCTGACATCGAATGTGCTGGTTTAGCTCCTGGATAAAAGCTGCAATGGATCTATCCTTCCTGGTGCTGATTATTTCCCATTGCTCGTCTCGGCGCCCACATATTTGTTAGGTAGTGTCCTTGAGTTCCCTATTGTAGTCTTCTCCAATGTGTCCCATGGTAATGTGGGCTGCCATGCTCTTGCATAGACTCTAGGTTGGTGCATCGAAAGAAAATTCTATGGGTTTAGAAGTTGGCGAGAACGTCCTTCCTGGAACTTGTACTTGAATCATCCAGCGCTCCTCTTCTGGTAAGGTGGCGTTGTACGTCCCGGTGAAACTTGGTATTCCAATGTTCAAGTACCTAGTGAATTCCTTCAAGTGGCGTCCAAAAGGTGTATCCTCATCCGGTTGCGCGAACTTGTTCTTCATCTCCGTCATCCTAAAGAGTGGAAAAGGGAGAGGAGTCAGAAATGAGTAGAGAAGAGTGACCTATGGTTTATCTTAGTGGTCGTGTCCTACACTCAGCGTGTGCTCTCATACCATCTTGTAGCGATCTGACCTCAAACGGTCAAGTCTCTGTGCCTCAGTGTCATCCCTGGATCAGTAATGCTGACACGCATAGTACTCGAAGGATTTATAATAGAGTAGCAATCACACACTTATTACATCAAATGTCTCAAAAGAGAACTTATTACAATAATATGGCTTAAGGCCATCTAATGCGATAACAGCAGAAGGCTTGGAAGATAAAGTGAGTCCATCAACTCCAACGGCATAGTTGAGCTGCACGACAACGACCTAACGAACCTTACTCCTCGTCTGAAAAGTCTGCAACATAATACATTGCAGCCCAAAAACGGGTCAGCACATGGAATATGCTGGCAATATAACACAGTAGAGCAAGAACAGAATAATGCTATCACTACATGCATATTTGGCTGGTGGAAAGCTCTATGGTTATAGTTTTGCGAAAAGCAAATTTTTTCCTACAATAAAGGAATAAATATTTATTTAACTATCATGGTGGTTGAAACATTGAGAAGGTATAACCCCAACTCAATCCCAAATTAAAGTAATTATCAACCCAAAAATATTAATTATGAGTGCTGAGATACATGTGATAACCCAAGTACTAGATACTGAAGACTGTCCATAACCGGGGACACGGCTAACCATGATTAGATTGGACACTCTGTAGAGGTTTGCACACTTTTCCCCACAAGACTCGATCGCTTCCGTTGGATTTCTTGCACTGCATGGTGTTTGAGAAACGGATGACCGAGACATAGTCTTTCAGAAACATTAACTCCCTACTCCGGGTAGACCATACCAAACCTACAAAACTCACTACCTGCTGATCTACCTCTTCAAGAGCTTCATGTAACTTACTCAACAATGCTAGAGCCCATAGTAGCTTTTGGATGCACACGGAAGTTTCAAGCATGAATCATCTCAGTTCCCCTTAAGCCTGGGTGGCGGTCCATAGGTAGATCATAGGGGTACCCAGGGAGTTCCAAAAAAACAGACAACACTGGGTTCCCCAGGTGCCTCAATCCACCCAGATGTGAATTTAAGTTGCCACCTTAAATAAACCATTAATTAACAATATCACATCTGTCATGGATACACTCAAACCCAAACCACGTCTACGAGCATAGCATGGCAATATAATCAGCGCGTAGAAGTAACTCCCCAGGGTTTGGTAATAAACAGGGCAATAGGTTCTACCTCATCAACTACTTCACAATACCCTCAAGTTAAAGACATCCTAATCATGTAATGTTTGAGGATTGAACTAATGCAATAAAAATTGGTTATGAAAAGAGTATGATCAATGTGTTACTTGCCTTGCTGACGATGCGTGAATCCTAGAGACTCGTAGTAACACGCTTCGCACTCCGGGAATTCTATCGCAAACAAACAATAACATACATATGCAACTAGCAAAGATGCACAAGCAAAACTTCAAATAAAAGAGGTTGACCAAAAAGTTCAACTTAAGAACTCCGGTTTGCAAAAAGAATCAAACCAAACGAAGCAACAAAACTCAAACGGCGAAAGAAACAAGATCCATTTACTAATCTGAACTAAAGTCAAATTTTACAGTATCAAAATCTTGTTTAAGTTGATTAAACATAAAGAGGGTTTCGATATGAAACTCTAGGCATTTGAATCACCTGATTCCGACTAACAAGCGAAAAGATAAACAGAAACTAAGATCGGATCAGAAATCATGACTGAAAATAATCGCAGATAAATCCGATAAAAGAAAACTGACGAACAGGCTAACGAATGAGCGTTCCTAAACTGTAACTAACGGAAACAAACCATTCGTTTAAACGAACGTATGGACGAACATCCACTAGTTAGGAGAATCGAGAAAATCCGGTGAACCGATCAGAAAAAAAAACGAACTAGGGTTTCTAAAAAAACGAACGGTTTTTTAAAACCGGCGGCTCGGATCCGGCACGGTACCTCCGGCGAGGTGGCTCCGGCGAGGCGGGGTTGGGCGGCGGGGCGGCGGGGCTCGGCGGCGGCGCGGCAAGCGGCGGCGGCGGTAGGCGCGGGCGGCGGCTGCGGCGGCGGTGGCTCGGGGTGGCGGGGGTTGGTGGTGGGGGGGGGGGCTCGGGGCGGCGTATATAAAGGGGGGCGGCGTCTTGGAGGAGGGGGCAAGGCGCGGCGGAGGCGGAGTCCCGGCCGGACTCCTCGTCCAAGTCGGCGGCGGCGCGGGGGAGTTGGGCTGGCCCGGCTGGGTTTCGACCCAGTAGGTGCCCGAAGTTTTTTTTAAAAAAAAATAATTTTGCCGACGGAAATAAAATCCTAGAAAATAAAATAAAAACCTAAAAATACCAAAACAAATTTTCATCGTCTAAATAAAATATTTAGAACGAGATGAGCATTTTCTTGGCCCTAAAATGCAATTTTAAAAACATGCAATTTTTCTAATGCAAATAAAATCCGAATAAACTCAAATAAAATCAAACAAATGATTTTAACATTTTTCCTCCAATATTTTAATTGTTTTAGAGAACTCATATTATCTCCTCTCATATATTTTATAAGAAATATTTTTCGGAGAGAAAAATAATTAAATTCAAAAATCCTTGTTTCACTATTTGATAGGAATCAAATATGAAAACCGGAAAATCCCCAACTCTCTCTGAGGGTCCTTGAGTTGCTTAGGATTTCGAGGATTGCGGAGCGGAAATGAAATTAAATATGATATGCATGGATGACCTATGTATAACATTCCAAATTGAAAATTTGGGATGTTACACTCACTCCAAAGGATTGCTCCAAATGATCTACATCAACATTGAGCATCCACATCTTCAACACCTACATGAAGTCATCATCGACAAAACCCAAGGTTAGTTCATCCCTCTAAGGGGGGATCTCACGTCTAGGGGGAGCTTTACTCTAAGAATTGAGTCAAAGCAACTCTAATGGTGTGAACACATCAATGCATTATGTAAAAGTGGTAACCCCACTTGAGCTTAAACGATGAGTATGACCTATGATCAAATGTTCTCATTTGACTCCAAGTCAATATACTCATATATAGATGACCTAGTCATCGTCAATTGCTTGATAGATGCTAGAATTGGTTGTGCATGCTTTGCCACATATTTCATTTGCCATTTTATTGTGTGAGCATGTTGGTTGCATATTTTACTCATTCGAGGATATCCACTTGTTGTTTTGATTGATTGGTTTCTTTTTCCATTTGCCAAGTGGATGGACAAGAATGCCTAAGAAACTTCTCTAGCTATCTATGTTTTTCTTGTCTCAAACTCTATTCATGCTACATCACAAAATTTGATCAAGTCAGATTCGAACCACTCTGTGTGAGGAGCACTCGGAGTCCCCGATTCGTCATAGACTTAAACTTCCAAAACTTCTTTGTGCGTTTCGGTCTGACCGATTCTTCCATTCTGTTCATACCGAGATCACTAAGTCGGTCTAGGTTTTCAATCTCGGTGCAACCGATTTGAACTTTTCGGTCACACCGAGTTGCAGTAACTGCTTGCAGTTATGCATCTCGGTGCCACCGAGTTGTTCCATCGGTCACACCGACACGGTCAGGCTATATATATCCACGGGCCAAAAATTTGGAAATTTCTCCGAACTCTTTCGCCCATGCTCAGCTTGCTCTGCCTCCCTTGGGTCTCCGGATCCTCCTCCTCATTGCCAGCTGCCTCCCACCGCTGGTCTCCGCCGCCATCAATGGGAATTGTCTCCGCCATTGCCGCCTTAGCAATTCCATTGCCGAACTAGGGTATGGACTTGATCCTTGTGCTAATCCCACTCCGAATTCCTATCACATTGTTTTGCCATGTATCTTGCCACGATTGAGATCATCTTATCCAACAAAAACACTCCGTAGTTTAGTTGTGGATTGAAAATTTAGGGTGAGGTTTCCGCCGAAACCATCTTGGACCAACCGAGTTGTAGAAATCGGTTCCACCGATTTGGCCAAGGCCATTGCACATGTGATTCTCGGTCTGACCGAGAATTGCAAATCGGTGCGACCGAGTTCAGGACTTTGTGAAACCCTAGCAGTCTCGGTGCCACCAAACTATGACTCGGTCTGATCGAGTTCACTAGTTTAGGTTCCAAAAGCTGCTTCGGTATCACCGAGTTTACAAATCGGTAGATCCGAAATGCTTTCTGTGGAAAACTAAAACTAAGTTTTTGACTCATTATTTTGCAAAAACCTCTGTATTTTGTGATGCTCATCTACTCTACCTCATCTATATCTATTCACAAGGTCTGCTATCAGTGTTTGCAACATGTCTGATCAAAGTGATAGTCAGAACAAGTCTGAGGAGCAGGTTCAGATGAGTGAGGGCACTAGTCCCTCAAGCAGCTATGATGGTAGCTGGAGCACACCCAGCAACTTACCCAAGGCAGCCACCAGGGCCATAAAGAAGAGAACCTAAGATTCTGAGGATGAAGACTATGTGGCTGTTGAGGATGAGGCCACTTCCAAGAAGAAGGTGCTCAAGAAGGAGTATGGCACAACTGCTGCCACTAAGCCTGGTATGAGGACCAAAGCACCTGCAAGAAGAATTCCCATGTCTAAAGCCAGAGCCTCCACTCAAGTACCTTTGGAATCTAAACCCAAAGAGGCTGCTGCAGAAGGGAAGAAGAGGAAGGAAAGGGCCAAGAAGACCATGGCCAGGGTTGTTGGAAAGCCTTCCATGATGGAAGAAGAAGAAGAGGAAGAGGTTGTTGCACCAGCACCTAAAGCTCAAAAGCTTACGGGTGATGCCATCAGGTTAGGGGCTGCTTCATCAAAGCCCAAAGAAGCTCCCAAGGCAGCTGCACCAAAGCCCAAAGCTGCACCCAAGAGGAATACAAGGAACATTCCTGCTAGAGAGAAGATTAAGGCCCCAGTGCCTGAAGCTGCTGTTGAAGAAGAAGATGATGATGAACATTTCTTGAGAAAGTTGAAGCCCAAAATTCCAGATCACAATGATGTTCATCTTGTAGCTGAGGATATGAAGCTGAGGAAGGATGCAGGACTCAGACAGTGGATATTGACTGATCCCTATGCAGTCAGGAGGAGAACTACTGTGGACTACAGATTCCATACAAAGGATTGCTCCAAATGATCTACATCAACATTGAGCATCCACATCTTCAACACCTACATGAAGTCATCATCGACAAAACCCAAGGTTAGTTCATCCCTCTAAGGGGGGATCTCACGTCTAGGGGGAGCTTTACTCTAAGAATTGAGTCAAAGCAACTCTAATGGTGTGAACACATCAATGCATTATGTAAAAGTGATAACCCCACTTGAGCTTAAACGATGAGTATGACCTATGATCAAATGTTCTCATTTGACTCCAAGTCAATATACTCATATATAGATGACCTAGTCATCGTCAATTGCTTGATAGATGCTAGATTGGTTGTGCATGCTTTGCCACATATTTCATTTGCCATTTTATTGTGTGAGCATGTTGGTTGCATATTTTACTCATTCGAGGATATCCACTTGTTGTTTTGATTGATTGGTTTCTTTTTCCATTTGCCAAGTGGATGGACAAGAATGCCTAAGAAACTTCTCTAGCTATCTATGTTTTTCTTGTCTCAAACTCTATTCATGCTACATCACAAAATTTGATCAAGTCAGATTCGAACCACTCTGTGTGAGGAGCACTCGGAGTCCCCGATTCGTCATAGACTTAAACTTCCAAAACTTCTTTGTGCATTTCGGTCTGACCGATTATTCCATTTCAGTCATACCGAGATCACTAAGTCGATCTAGGTTTTCAATCTCAGTGCAACCGATTTGAACTTTTTGGTCACACCGAGTTGTTGTAACTGTCAGCAGTTATGCATCTCGGTGCCACCGAGTTGTTCCACTCGGTCACACCGACAGGGTCGGGCTATACATACCCACGGGCAAAACTTTGGAAATTTTCTCCAAACTCTTTCGCCTGCGCCTAGCCCGCTCTGCCTCCAGGGTCTCCAGATCGTCCTCCTCATCGCCAGCTGCCTCCAGTCGCTGGTCTCTGCCGCCGTCAATGGAAATCATCCCCGCCATTGCCACCGTACGGAGTTCATTGCCGAACTAGGGTATGGACTCGATCATTTTGCTATCCCTATCTGATTCCTAGCACATTGTGTTCGGCATGAATCTTGCCACGATTGAAACTATCCTATCTAATCAAAACACTTCGTAGATTAGTGATGAATTGAAAATTTAGGGTTAGGTTTTCGCCGAAACCATCTCGGACCCACCGAGTTGTAGAACTCGGTTCCACCGATTCGGCTAAGGCCATTGCACATGTGATTCTCGGTCTGACCGAGAATTGCAAATCGGTGTGACCGAGTTCAGGACTTTGTGAAACCCTAGCAGTCTCGGTGCCACCGAACTGTGACTCGGTCTGACCGAGTTCACTAGTTTAGGTTCCAAAAGCTGCTTCAGTATCACCGGGTTTACAAATCAGTGGATCCGAAATGCTTTCTGTGGAAAACTAAAACTAAGTTTTTGACTCAGTCTTTTGCAAAAACCCTCTGTATTTTGTGATGCTCATCCACTCTATCTCATATATATCTATACACAGGGTCTGCTATCAGTGTTTGCAATATGTTTGATCAGAGTGACAGCCAGAACAAGTCAGAGGAGCAGGTTCAAGTGAGTGAGGGCACTAATCCCTCTAGCAGCTCTGATGAGGGTAGCAGGAGCACCCCAAGCAACTTACCCAAAGATGCCACCAGGGCCAGGAAGAAGAGAACCTCAGAATCTGAGGATGAATACTATGTGGCTGATGAGGATGAGGCCACTTCCAAGAAGAAGGTGCTCAAGAAGGAGTATGGCTCAGCTGCAGCCACTAAGCCTGGTATGAAGACCAAAGCACATGCAAAGAGAACTCCCATGTCTAAAGCCAGAGCCTCCACTCAAGTACCTTTGGAATCTGAACCCAAAGAGGCACCTGCAAGAAGGATTCCCACTTCCAAACCTAGGAAGGTTTCCACTTGGGAAACCATGAAGTTTACCATTGAGTCAGATGATGAAGCTCTTGGCCAAGACAAGAAGAAAAAGAGAGTCAGAACCACTACTGCCAAGGTTCTTGGAAATCCCTCTATGAGGAGAGACTCTGAAGAGGAAGAAGAGGAAGAGGTTGCTGCACCAGCACCCAAAGCTCAGAAGCTTATGGGTGATGCTATCAGGTTAGGGGTTGCTTCATCAAAGCCCAAAGAAGCACCCAAGGCTGCTTCCAAGCCCAAGATTGCACCTAAGAGGAATACCAGGAACATATCTGCTGCTGAGAAGAACAAGGCCCCAGTGCCTGAAACTGTTGCTGAAGAAGAAGATGAGGAAGAGCATGTCTTGAGAAAATGGAAGCCAAAAATTCTAGATCATAATGATGCCCATCCTGTGGCTGAGAACATGAAGCTGAGAAAGGATGCATGACTCAGATAGTGGAGGTTGACTGATCCTTATGCAGTCAGGAGGAGAACTGTTGTTGACTACAGGTTCCATACAAAGGAACAACAGGATTTCTATGAGATAGTGCTGCTGGACAAGAAGCCAATAGTGTGTGACATGAGGTGGGTTGACTGGACCTACATGAAGGAGAATGAAGAACACTATCCTGGTGTGTATGACAGCTTTAGTGCTTGTGGAGTAGCAGACTTTGTTGGGCAGAAGCTCACAAAGTGGAATGATGAGCTCGTAATGCAATTCTACTCCACAGCACACTTCTATCCAGATGGTAGGATAGTATGGATGTCTGAAGGTACTAGGTACCAATCATCAATTAAAGAATGGGCTAATCTGATCAATGCACCTAAGGAGAAAGAGGATGACTTGGATGTCTATGCCAAGAAGAAGATGGATCACACCACTATGGCACATATGTACAAGGAGATCCCAGATGCTGTTGTTGAAACTCACAAGTTTGGATCAGTACATTACCTTCTGTCAGGACTGCCAACCATCGACTGGATCCTCAAGCACACTCTATTGCCCAAGTCAGGTGATCACAACATGATCAGAGGCCATGCAATAAATCTGCTACACTTATTTGATGTGCCACAAAAGTTCAAGGTCATGAGCCTTATAGTTGAAACTGTCAAGAGGACAGCTGCTAACCAAAAGAGAAGTTGTGGGTATGCCCCATGGATCCAGGAGCTTATTAACCCCAAGATGGGCACAGGCACATACTTGTTGGACAAGGATCACATGCCTATCTATCCAGACTTTGAGGACAACCAAGTGGTTATGGATGAGGATGAACCATCTTCTGTGCATGCTCAAGCAAAGAAGGAGAAGGCAAGGATAGAGAAGGCTACCAAGATGCCAACAATGGAAGAGGCATCTCAGTACTTTTTGAAGAGCAAACAGGATCAGCTTGGCTACTTGATTGCATCCACTCTGAGGATTGAGAAGGGGCTGGCCACCTTGACTCAAAACCAAGAGAGCCTGGAGAGGATCATGGAGCAGAAGTTCTATGACTTGGATGTGAAGATAACTGAGATCCAGTCTGTTGTTGAGCAACTTCAGGATGATATGCAGGAGAGGAAGGGCAAGACAACCACTGAGGCATTTGCCAGAGTGCCTAGAGCTCAGATATCAGCTGCAGTGCCAATGACAGACACCAGAGCCACTTCATCTACACCAGCTATAGCCCCAGTGCAACCAGCTCCAGCACCTACTCCTCCAGCTCCATCCACATCTACTGAAGTCTTCGTCCAAGGAGCCATCTCTACACCACCACCTGAAGATCAAGCCTGAGAGAAGATTTAGTGCTATGCATTTTCTATGAACTTTTTGGTAACTTGTTGCCAAAGGGGGAGAAAAATGTATAGATCATAGGCTTCGAGAGAGAGTGTTGCTTTTTATTCTCTCTTGCTTTGGTGGTTGAACTTTATTTGCTTGTTTGAGATACTTTATGTCTGTGTGATACTTGGATGATCATGTGTTTGATCATATGTTACATTAATGCTTGTTGGATGACATTATCCTTTTATCTCTATTTGATCATTCACTTTCCTTGGTGATGAGTGCATGTATTCAATTATTATCATTTTGAGCGCTCCACCAAGATGTATGTGACATGGAAGAGTAACCCATGAGCCTAACACTTTGTGCATTTGTAGTCCAAAGCAAATCTTAAACTATGCACAAATTTAGGGGGAGCTCTTGCTTATCACATACTTCTCAAAGCAACAATGTTTTCACTCTTATTATCATTTGTCGAAGCTTTGATATATATGTTGTCATCAATTACCAAAAAGGGGGAGATTTAAAGTGCAACTATCCCTAGGTGGTCTTGGTAATTCCTAACAACATATAGCTCATTGAGATAATGCTATTTCAAGATAAATATTTCAGGAAAAGCTCAATGAATGGCATGGCATGGATGAGAAAAGTGGACCCCTCAAAATACTAAGGATAAAAGGATTGGCTCAAGCTCAAAGCTCAAGACTCTACATTTTATGTTTTAGTGATCCAAGATCACATTGAGTCTATAGGAAAAGCCAATACTATCAAGGAGGGATGATGTGTTGCTAAATGAGGTTCTTGCTCCATAGTGCTTAATGATATGCTACAAAACCCTCAACTACTTTCCCACATCGACATATGACCTAAACCAGAAGTCAAACTTGGCCCTACCAATTCTTTCTATCCGGCGCCACCGAGTTCAGATGTCATAGCCACTGCCACAAATCCTAGGCAAATCGGTCTCACCGATAGGGATCTCGGTCTCACTGAGATGGGATTGTAATCTCTCTGTTTCCCTTCGTAACGTTTCGGTACCACCGAGATGAGCGATTGGTCCCACCGAGATTGCAATGTAAACTCCATGTTTCCTTTTCATAACATTTCAGCCCCACCAAAATGAGCGAACCGGTCCCACCGAGTTTACGTGACCAACTCTCTGGTTATCTTATTACAAAAATTGGTCCCACCGAGTTTGTGTAATAGGTCTCACCGAGATTACGTTATGCCCTAACCCTAACCATATCGGTCCTACCGAGTTGCATGTCAGTCCCATCGAAAATCTTAACGGTCACTAGATTTGCTGATCGGTCCGACCGAGTTTCTCAATTCGGTCCCACCGAGTTTGGTAAGTTGTGTGTAACGGTTAGATTTTGTGTGGAGGCTATATATACCCCTCCACCTCCTCTTCATTCGTGGAGAGAGCCATCAGAATGAACCTACACTTCCAAGTTGCTATTTCTGAGAGAGAACCACCTACTCATGTGTTGAGGCCAAGATATTCCATTCCTACCATATGAATCTTGATCTCTAGCCTTTCCCAAGTTGCTTTCCACTCAAATCTTCTTTCCACCAAATCTAAATCCTGTGAGATAGAGTTGAATGTTGGGGAGACTATCATTTGAAGCACCAGAGCAAGGAGTTCATCATCAACACACCATTTGTTACTTCTTGGAGAGTGGTGTCTCCTAGATTAGCTAGGTGTCACTTGGGAGCCTCCGACAAGATTGTGGAGTTGAACCAAGGAGTTTGTAAGTGCAAGGAGATCGCCTACTTCGTGAAGATCTACCGCTAGTGAGGCAAGTCCTTCGTGGGAGACGACCATGGTGGTATGGACAAAGTTGCTTCTTCGTGGACCCTTCGTGGGTGGAGCCCTCCGTGGACTCGCGCAACCGTTACCCTTCGTGGGTTGAAGTCTCCATCAACGTGGATGTACGATAGCACCACCTATCGGAACCACGACAAAAACATCCGTGTCTCCAATTGCATCTGAATTCTCCAAACCCTTCCCTTTACATTCTTGCAAGTTGCATTCTTTACTTTCCACTGCTCATATACTCTTTGCATGCTTGCTTGAATTTTGTTAAGATTGCTTGACTTGTGCCAAGATAGCTAAAATCTACCAAACACTAAAATTGGGAAAAGGATAAGCTTTTATTTGGTCAAGTAGTCTAATCACCCCACCTTTAGACATACTTTTGATCCTTCAATATCACACAAATCAACAAAGTTGTTTAGATGAGTAGCGGCATCTTCACTAGGAAGGCTGGCGAATTGATCTTTCATAACAAGATTCAGCAAAGTAGTATTGATTTCACAAGACTCAACATCATTAAGAGGAGCAATCGGAGTACTAAGGAAATCATTATTATTGGTATTGGAGAAATCACACAATTTGGTATTATCTTGCACCATGGCAACAAGTAATCCAACACACAAGCAAACAGAAAAAGGCAAGCAAAAGAGAGAGAGAGAGAGAGAGAGAGAGAGATTGGGAAAGAGAGGGCGAATAAAACGACAAGGGTGAAGTGGGGGAGAGGAAAACGAGAGGCAAATGGCAAATAATGTAAATGCGAGGGAGATGAGTTTGTGATGGGTACTTGGTATGTGTTGACTTGAGCGAAGACCTCCCCGGCAACGGTGCCAGAAATCCTTCTTGCTACATCTTGAGCTTGCGTTGGTTTTCCTTGAAGAGGAAAGGGTGATGCAGCAAAGTAGCGTAAGTATTTCCCTCAGATTTTGAGAACCAAGGTATCAATCCAGTAGGAGGCTCCTCAAAAGTCCCACGCACCTACACAAACAAACAAAGAACTCGCAACCAACACAATAAAGGGGTTGTCAATCCCTTCACGGCCACTTGCAAAAGTAAGATCTGATAGAGATAGTATGATAAGATAAATATATTTTTGGTATTTTATAATATAGACGCAAAAAGTAAAGATGCAGATAAAAGTACATTGAAAGCAAATATGATAAAAGATAGACCCGGGGGCCATAGGTTTCGCTAGAGGCTTCTCTCAAGATTGCATAAGTATTACGGTGGGTGAACAAATTACTGTCGAGCAATTGATAGAAAAGCGAATAATTATGAGATTATCTAGGCATGATCATGTATATAGGTATCACGTCTGCAACAAGTAGACCGACTCCTGCCTGCATCTACTACTATTACTCCACACGTCGACCGACTCCTGCTTGCATCTAGAGTATTAAGTTCAAAAAGAATAGAGTAATGCATTAAGCAAGATGACATGATGTAGAGGGATAAGCTCAAGCAATATGATATAAACCCCATCTATTTATCCTCGATGGCAACAATACAATACGTGACTTGCTGCTCGTGCTGTCACTGGGAAAGGACACCGCAAGATTGAACCCAAAGCTAAGCACTTCTCCCATGGCAAGAAAGATCAATCTGGTAGGCCAAAACAAACTTATAGTTCGAAGAGACTTGCAAAGATAACTCAATCATACATAAAAGAATTTAGAGGAGATTCAAATATTTCTCATAGATAAACTTGATCATAAACCCACAATTCATCGGATCTCGACAAACACACCGCAAAAAGAGTTTACATCGAATAGATCTCCACAAGAGAGGGGGAGAACATTGTATTGAGATCCAAAAAGAGAGAAGAAGCCATCTAGCTAATAACTATGGACCCGAAGGTCTGTGGTAAACTACTCACAACTCATCGGAGGGGCTATGGTGTTGATGTAGAAGCCCTCCGTGGTCGATTCCCCCTCTGGCGGAGCACCGGCGAAGGCTCCAAGATGGGATCTCGCGGATACAGAAGGTTACGGCGGTGGAAATTGTGTTTCGTTGGCTCCCTGGATGTTTTCGGGGTATGTAGGCTTATATAGGAGGAAGAAGTACGTCGGTGGCCGCCCGAGGGGCCCACGAGATAGGGGGGGCGCGCCCTGTAGGGGTGGGCGCGCCTCCTATCTCGTGGTCGCCTTGGCTGCTTCTTGACTTGCACTCCAAGTCCTCTGGATCACGTTCGTTCCAAAAATCACGCTCCCGAAGGTTTCATTCCGTTTGGACTCCATTTGATATCCCTTTTCTTCGAAATACTGAAATAGGCAAAAAAAATGCAATACGGGCTGGGCCTCTGGTTAGTAGGTTAGTCCCAAAAATGATATAAATGTGTAAAATAAAGCCCATAAACATCCAAAAGGGGTAATATAATAGCATGGAACAATCAAAAATTATAGATACGTTGGAGACGTATCAGTGAGTAGGGATTGCCATGCAACGGATGCACTAGAGCTATAAATATATGAAAGCTCAACAAAAGAAACTAAGTGGGTGTGCATCCAACTTGCTTGCTCACAAAGACCTAGGGCATTTTGAGGAAGCCCATCATTGTAGTATACAAGCCAAGTTCTATAATGAAAAATTCCCACTTAGTATATGAAAGTGACAACATAGGAGACTCTCCATCATGAAGATCATGGTGCTACTTTGAAGCACAAGTGTGGAAAAAGAGATAGTAGCATTATCCCTTCTCTCTTTTTCTCTCATTTTTCTTCTTTTTTTTCTTCTTTCTTCTTTTTTTCTTTTTTCTATGGCCTTTCTCTTTTTTTTAAGTCCGAAGTCTCATCCCGACTTGTGGGGGAATCATAGTCTTCATCATCCTTTCCTCACTGAGACAATGCTCTAATAATGAAGATCATCACACTTTTATTGATTTACAACTCAAGAATTACAACTAAAAACTAGAACAAGATATGACTCTATATGAATGCCTCCGGCGGTGTACCGGGATATGCAATGAATCAAGAGCGACATGTATGAAATTATGAAGGTGGCCTTGCCACAAATACGATGTCAACTACATGATCATCCAAAGAGCAATATGACAATGATGAAGTGTGTCATAATAAACGAAACGGTGGAAAGTTGCATGGCAATATATCTCGGAATGGCTATGGAAATGCCATAATAGGTAGGTATGGTGGCTGTTTTGAGGAAGGTAAATAATGGGTGCATGATACCGGCAAAAGTTGCGGTATAATAGAGGCTAGCAAAGTGGAAGGATGAGTGTGCATATATCCATGGACTCACATTAGTCATAAAGAACTCATATACTTATTGCAAAAGTCTACTTGCCCTCGAAGCAAAGTACTACTACGCATGCTCCTAGGGGAAGGGTTGGTTGAAGTTAACCATCGCATGATCCCGACCTCCACTCATAAGGAAGGCAATTAAAAGAGAACCTCATGCAACAAATTTGTCACACAACTTTTACCATACGTGCATACTACGGGACTTGCCAACTTCAACACAAGTATTTCTCAATTTCATAATTACCCACTAGCATGACTCTAACATTACTACCTCTATATCTCAAAACAATTATCAAGCATCAAATTGATCATAGCATCCAATTCACTTCCTATGATAGTTTTTACTATACCCAACTTGGATGCCTACCATTCTAGGACCAAATTTATAACCATAGCAAATACCATGCTGTTCTAAAAGACTCTCAAAATAATATAAGTGAAGCATGATAGACTAGCAATTTCTTCAAAATTAAGCCACCCCGTGCTCTAAAAGATATAAGTGAAGCACTAGAGCAAAAACTATCAAGCTCAAAAGATATAAGTGAAGCACAGAGAGTATTCTAGCAAATTCTAATCAATTGGGCTTCTCCCAAAAGGTGTGTACAGCAAGGATAATTGTGGTAAACTAAAAAGGAAAGACTAATATAATACATGACGCTCCAAGCAAAACACATATCATGTGGCGAATAAAAATATAGGTCCAAGTAAAGTTACCAATGAACGAAGACCAAAGAGGGGATGCCTTCCCGGGGCATCCCCAAGCTTAGGCTTTTGGCTATTCTTGAATATCTTGGGGTGCCTTGGGCATACCCAAGCTTAGTCTCTTGCCACTTCTTAATCCATAGTCCATAAAGGCTTTACCCAAAACTTGAAAACTTCACAACACAGAACTCAACAGGAAATCTGATAAGCTCCGTTAGTGAAACAAAACAAAACCACCACATAAGGTACTGTAATGATCTCATTCTTTATTTATTTTGGTGTTAAACCTACTGTATTCCAAGTTCTCTATGGTTCATACCACTTAATACTAGCCATAGATGCATCAAAATAAGCAAACAACACACGAAAGGCAGAATCTGTCAAAAACCGAACAGTCTGTAGCAATCTGTAACTAACGCAAACTTCTGGAACTCTAAAAATCCTACCAAAATAGGAAGTCTCGGAAAATTTGTATATTTACTAGCAACAAAAATAATCAACGCAAAATCACGTTTCTGTGATTTACAAAAACTAATCTCGTGCGCACAAAGTTTATGTTTTTCAGCATAATCAAATCAACTATCATCATAGGTTATCCTATAGGTTCTACTTGGCACAAACACTAATTAAAAGATAAAAACACATCTAAACAGAAAGTAGATGCAAAATTTATTAAATAACATGAAGGAAAAATATTGGGTTGTCTCCCAACAAGCACTTTTCTTTAAAGCCTTTTTAGCTAGGCATTGAGATTCTAATGATGCTCATATGAAAGACAAGAATTGAAGCGCAAAGAGAGCATCATGAAACACATGACAAACACATCTAAGTCTAACATACTTCCTATTCATAGGCATCTTATAGGAAAACAAATTGTCATAGCAAGCAAAAACTAGCATATGCAAGGAAGCGGAAAGAAACAATAGCAATCTCAAAATAACGAGAGGTAATTTAGCAACATGAAAATTTCTACAACCATACTTTCCTCTCTCATAATAATTACATGTAGGATCATAAGCAAATTCAACAATATAGCTATCACAAAACATATTCTTAACACGATCCAGATGTATGCAAAGTTGACACTCTTCCAAAATAGTGGGATTATCATTAACTAAAGTCATGACCTCTCAGAACCCACTTTTATCAAAAACTTCATAAGATTGAACATTCTCCAAATATGTGGGATCTAATGTTGACACTCTTACAAACCCACTTTCAATATTATTGCTAACATTATTATCAATCTCATATTCGTGAAGGGGCTCAAATAAATTTTCAAGATCGTAAGAAGAATTACCCCAATCATGATCACTGCAACAAGTAGTAGACATAGCAAAACTAGCATCCCCAAGCTTAGGGTTTTGCATATTATTAGCACAATTGACATCAAGAGAATTTATAGTAAAATCATTGCAATCATGCTTTTTATTCAAGGAGTTATCGTGAATCTCTTCATAAATTTCTTCATCAGAATTTTCAGATTCATGAATTTCAAGCAAAACCTCATAAAGATAATCTAGTGCACACAACTCACTAGCAATTGGTTCAACATAATTGGATCTCTTAAAAAGATTAGCAAGTGGATGAGGATCCATAAAAATCTAGCAAGCAAAGATGCAAGAAAAAAGGAAGGCACATGGAGACACAAGATCGAACGAAAGAGGGGCGAATAAAACGACAAGGGTGAAGTGGGGGAGAGGAAAACGAGAGGCAAATGGAAAATACTGTAAATGCGAGGGAGATGAGTTTGTGATGGGTACTTGGTATGTCTTGACTTGAGCGAAGACCTCCCTGGAAACAGTGCCAGAAATCCTTCTTGCTACGTCTTGAGCTTGCGTTGGTTTTCCTTGAAGAGGAAAGGGTGATGCAACAATAGTAGCATAAGTATTTCCCTCAGTTTTTGAGAACCAAGGTATCAATCCAGTAGGAGGCTCCTCAAAAGTCTGACGCACCTACACAAACAAACAAAGAACTCGCAACCAACGCAATAAAGGGGTTGTCAATCCCTTCACGGCCACTTGCGAAAGTGAGACCTGATAGAGATAGTATGATAAGATAAATATATTTTTGGTATTTTATAATATAGATGCAGAAAGTAAAGATGCAAACAAAAATAGATTGAAAGCTTATATGATAAAAGATAGACCCGGGGGGCATAGGTTTCACTAGTGGCTTCTCTCAAGATAGCATAAGTATTACGGTGGGTGAACAAATTACTGTCGAGCAATTGATAGAAAAGCGAATAATTATGAGATTATCTAGGCATGATCATGTATATAGGCATCACGTCCGCGACAAGTAGACCGACTCCTGCCTGCATCTACTACTATTACTCCACACATCGACCGCTATCTAGCATGCGTCTAGAGTATTAAGTTCATAAGAACAGAGTAACGCATTAAGAAAGATGACATGATGTAGAGGGATAAACTCAAGCAATATGATATGAACCCCATCTTTTTATCCTCGATGGCAACAATACAATACGTGCCTTGCAACCCTTTCTGTCACTGGGTAAGGACACCACAAGATTGAACCCAAAGCTAAGCACTTCTCCTATGGCAAGAAAGATCAATCTAGTAGGCCAAACCAAACTGATAATTCGAAGAGACTTGCAAAGATAACTCAATCATACATAAAAGAATTCAGAGAAGATTCAAATATTTCTCATAGATAAACTTGATCATAAACCCACAATTCATCGGATCTCAACAAACACACCGCAAAAAGAGTTTACATCGAATAGATCTCCACAAGAGAGGGGGAGAACATTGTATTGAGATCTAAAAAGAGAGAAGAAGCCATCTAGATAATAACTATGGACCCGAAGGTCTGTGGTAAACTACTCACAACTCATCGGAGGGGCTATGGTGTTGATGTAGAAGCCCTCTGTGGTTGATTCCCCCTCCGGCGGAGCGCCGACAAAGGCTCCAAGATGGGATCTCGCGGATACAGAAGGTTACGGCGGTGGAAATTGTTTTTCGTTGGCTCCCTGGATGTTTTTGGAGTACGTAGGTATATATAGGAGGAAGAAGTACGTTGGTGGCCGCTCGAGGGGCCTAGGAGACAGGGGGCGCACCCAAGAGGGGTGGGTGCGCCCTCCTATCTCCTGGCCGCCTCATTTTCTTCTGGACTTGCACTCCAAGTTCTCCGGATCACGTTCGTTCCAAAAATCACGCTCCCGAAGGTTTCATTCCATTTGGACTCCGTTTGATATTCCTTTTCTTCGAAATACTGAAATAGGCAACAAAAAAACAACAATACGGGCTGGGCCTCCGGTTAGTAGGTTAGTCCCAAAAATGATATAAATGTGTAAAATAAAGCCCATAAACATCCAAAAGGGGTAATATAATAGCATGGAACAATCAAAAATTATAGATACGTTGGAGACGTATCAATGTCGAAGTCCCCGAGGCAACCGAACACGTCAGTATGGCAACTCGACCAACAAGGTGATCATGCGAGTCGATTTACGCTAATTAGGACAACGATGTCGGCTTGCCGAAGAGACCACGTGACATAGTCGAAGTCCATTACCTGCACATGTAAAATAGTGCATGTCAACAATAATAATATAAATATATAAAAATCCTCGCATAATTAATTTACGCAAAATAATTTATTTAAAGATATGTGGCCTCGTGCTGAAGTCAATGTTGATGCAGGGCGTCGGCGTGATGCTGTAAAGGCATGGCAAAGCCTGAATTCATAGGTCGGTCTGAGTTCCGGATGCGGCATTCGCCGAACTATGTACGGAAACTGACTGAACCACCACACGGTCGTATTTAATGCGGCCACCATTTGATGGACCTGTGTACAGATGATGGAACAAGTCAGAGTAATAATTCCTTGGGAAAAATAAACCCAAACAAGCAAACATTGCTAGGATTAATAGCACCTAGTTTATTTGTTGTAGCAGTCCAAAGAAAAGTGACTCCCAAAATTGGGACTCGATCCGCACACCCATTGCCTGATGGGCGTTGAAGCGACGACATGTCAATGCTGGTAAAGGCTGGCTTGCCAAGGCAAAGCCCCCGGTCCAGCTAACGTGACGAAGTTGGTCGGCGGACGACGCCGAAGTCTCTGGAGTAGGTTGATGAAGGGATGGCGAAGCCCCGGTCCAGATGAGGTGATGGAGCAGGTCGGTAAGGAGACGTTGCAGCTGCCATGTCAGCCAAGGTGTTGAAGTAGTTCGGCATGATGGACATCGGCTCGAAGGAGCAATGGTGCGTCCATGCCGATGCAGGTCGTAACTCGTGATGTGGTCAATGCCGGCTTGATGAAGTGACCGTGCGGCGATGCCAGTGTGCCCGCTCTGTGTAATCTGTGGGGCGGCGATGTTGGTGATGATTTATCCTTCGCATTGTCGAACTCTTGTTCGGCTTGCCAAGACGATGATCCAAAGAAGTTGAGCTCGGCTCAACAAAGCGATGATGTGTCTAGCGCAGGTCGGCAGCCGTGGAGCAACATTGTCGCGATGGTGAAGACCATATTGGAAAAGACTTTAAAATTAACGGGATGTGTTTGGGAATAAAACACAATGCCCAATACAAAACTTCCTTCAAAAAGGATGTCTGAAATCCCGTTCATAAAAAATATGAACTCGGGTCGGATTCGTTCTTGCGCATAAAACAGATCTGAAAAGTGATGCACTAATCGGAAAGTTCTTGGAGTTTGGACGGTCGGATCGAGCTGAAATTTTGAGGGATGGTAGATATAGGAATTCCACAGCTGTCGTGGAATTAACACGTCAGATGTCCTTAGTGTGAGGACTTAGTCGCGAGGCCAACGCATCTATGTGGTAGCTTGAGAGGGGTTGAGCGGAATCGAGAGACGCAACACAAGACAAGGGTTTAGACAGCTTCGGGCCCTGGGAAACATCATCCGGTAAAAACCCTACATGCTGTTTGAGGCTAGATCTCATTATCATCCCGAGGGAGTCGCCGTAAACCGGCTCTCCTCTAGTTGTGTCTAGCCCTAGAGATTGTTTCTTGCTTCTCCCCCTTTGAGGAGCCCTGCCCCTCCTTATATATGTTGAAGGGGCGGGTTACATATGGAGTCCAACTCAGACTTTAACTTAAACTATTTTGACTTCCTTTCCTTGGCATCTTAACGTATGAGGTTTTAAATTGTCTACCAGTTTAACATTGTCTGCCGGTTTAACAATGTCTGCCGGTTTAACAATGTCTGCCGGTTTAACAATGTTTGCCGGTTTAACAATGTCTGCCTGTTTACCGTCTGTCTTAGCCATCTGTCTTGACTCTCCGCTGGTTTACCGTCTGTCTTAGCCATCTGTCGGTTTACCAAGTCCCGGCCGATTTACGACTCCGGCCGGGTCATACCGCGGGGTATATCCCCGACATTAGCCCCCAGTTTAATTTGGATTTATCCATGTTAAACTGATCCTGATCATCCTTAAGTCCTTGTCCCTTCCTTCTTATAGAAAATTTGCTTTAACAGGCCAGCTTCATAATCAATTTGCTGACATTAGTTTGTCACAGAGAAATATTGTGAAGAATAACTTCTTTGACTCAATTCCCAATGACTTAACAAAAATAACGGTCCTTGAAATCCTCATCTGATCTTCAGCCGGTTTAAGAATGTAGAACTTGCCGGTTTATAAATATTGATAGCACCGGGTCATACTTGTAGTTAACATCCAGCTTGAAAATATACCTCTTATATGACTATCACTTGTAGCCCCCAAGTCTTAAGAAGGTAGCATAGCAACAGCTTAAGACTTGCTTCAATATAAATATCACAATCTTGAAGAAATCCAGTTTGTTCATCTCAATCACTAGTCAGAATTGAGTATTCCACATATGCAGCCCCCAAGTGCCGGGTTGTCATGCTTGCAGCAACCTGGGACTTGTAATTTCCTGATGCTCATAAAAACTTCAACCAGTGTAGCCCCCAAGGGATGGGTCATTACGCAATAATGAGCAGGGACTTTGTAAATATAATCTTGTAAACTTTAAATAGCAACGTGTAGCCCCCAAGGGCTGGCTCAGTAAGATAATATTGAGCTGGGACTTTGATGTATACTTCAATGAAAATAACATCATATGATGTAACCCCCATCATGGGGCTTGAATTCACGTCCACAAGGTTAAGAGCCTTGTGCTTTACCAACTGAGCAGTGGACCCTTCAATATAATGAAATAAAAAGCTTCGTACCTTGAATTGTTTGACAGGAGCAATTGGTAGCCCCCAAGGGCTGGCTCATTATAATGTGATGAGTCGGGTCTTCAATAAGATGAACAAAGAATGACTTTGCATTAGCCCCCAAGTGTCATGGTGCATGCTTGCAGCGACATGAGACTTGCATATTTGATGTAATCTCAACTTAAATAATGTAGCCCCCAAGTGCCGGGTTGTAAGCCTGCAGCAACTCGGGACTATTCCTTCAATTGTAGAATAAATCATATCCATTGATAATATGATAGCCATTGCGCTAAAGCGACTTTGAAAACCTTGATCATAATACTGGTTATTGATAACCATAATAGAAATCCAGCCATGTTGGCTATTTGAATAATATACCCAATGATTTATAAGCGCATAATTCCAATGGCGCAATCCAAATATATGCTGGCGACTTATAGTCCAAAGCCAGGCCGGGTCAATAAACACCGGATTATAAGTGATTATGTACTGACAACTTGTAGTTGAAAGTCAAGCCGGGTTAATGAACACCGGGTTAATTTGATGACTGATAGTCATGCCGGGTCAATAGACACCGGTTCAACATAAAATTTATCAAAAGAGAAAAATCTTGACAAAGGCAAATAAAATCGTGTAGTCGAGGCTTTTTGAGGGCTGCCAAGCCCAAATTCGAGGCTTTTTGTGGGCTGCCAGGCCGCTGAGTTGAACCATTTAACAAAGTCTTTTAAGATGGACCTCCAACTAACCAATCACCGTTTTAACTTTGACAAGTGCAGGGTCTCAATGAGAGTAACTGTCAAACGTTTGGAGGGTCATGCCAGGATGACCTGGATAGGAGTGTCTTACTTGATGAAGGCAGGTTAACCCGCGGTTTTAGGTAAATATACCAGGCTTCCAAGCCGTGGGTCGATACCCAGCTACAAGGGTCCATTCAAACTCCTTGGTATTTGACACAAGGAGCCCCCAAGTAACGTGATGAGCTATGCTCATTGGGTGCCTATGTTTGAGTTGTGCGTAGCAACAAGACTCTCTTTGGCCCCTTGGGTGTGAAGCTCCCAAGCTTTGTTGTGGCGTGATAGCCGGATTAATGGATAGAACTCCGCTTTGTTAGCTGAAGCCCCTATGTAACCAATAATATGATAAGCCAATAAGGCGGGATACCCATGTTTGAACCGTGCATCATGGCAACAGGTCCTCTTCGGCAACTTTTTGCAAGAGATAAATTCTTCTTGAACCGGGATTTTGAACCGGATATTGAGAGTGTCAGAGCTTTGCGGGAGATAGATTTCCCTTGAACCGGATTATAAACCGGATATTTGGAGAGCTTCAACATTATGAGAGAAAGATGTCTCTTGAACCGGATTTTGAACCGGATATCCTTTCTGATGACCTGGAACTTTTTCATTGAGCCAGGATTTGTAACTGTCATATACTTTTTAATCCGGAAATTCTCTGACGGCCTTTAAATTTTCATCAATATAGCAGTAGCCTCCGGGACCGGGTTATCTTTCCCTTCAACATACTGGGGCACTTGAATTTTCTAAAACTGACAAGACTTGATCATAACAGAAGATATATATCATCATAGCGCCCGAGTCTTAAGATGACTCAAGGAGTTGTCATGAGATTCTCCATACTTGGCCAGAGCCGAAGGTATATATCATCGGTGTTAATAACGCGATGTAAATCCACAGAAGGTTGAGGTGACTGTGGCGGATTATAAATGATCCCGTATGAGCCGTGTCAGCAACTCGGCCAATGGTTCCTTTCAACTGGTTATTTTGAAGTCAACCAAACTGTAGTGACAGCGATTGGTGCGCATGTCCATTGAATCATCCAGCGCAGACAGCGGCTGATGATAACTTGCCTCCAATTCGCTGGAAGAAAACCGGGCTACCCAAGAAGTGACTGGCTTTTTACTCAATAAAATAGCTCATGCAAACAGATGCGGCCCGATGTGTTGATGTAGACCATGCCTCGGGGGCGGAGATTTACGCACGTCCATTGACAACGGGCAGACGTGATCCCAGCAAGCTGATGTGAACCGATCCACAAGGGCAGCAGCTTGTGTGCATCCATTCATCATGTGATATGTCCCGGATTATCCCTAGACGGAAATATTATTAATCTGTGCTCCATATCCGTGGAATAAACCACATTTGTAGTGAATAATGGACCTATATATAAAAATATACAAATCAAAGTAATTTGTCCTTTGATAAAAATAAGATATGTTAATAAAATAAATTTGAGATGGATAGCACCTGATGTTTGCAGATAGCAAACGGCTTTGGATGATGAATAATCCGTTCACCGAAACAGAGGCGATGGCTTAAAGCACTGCATCGGTCGGCTCAGACGGACACTCCGCGACTCCGGGTCATATTTGAACCGCCCTTTTTTTAAGGCAATCTTTGACCTTTCTTTTCATACAGGTGGCCGGCTGACCGGCTCTCACCCTTTTATCTGGTACCCAAACCTGCTAAGGCAACTTGCTAGTGACAGTAGTTGAAGCGGGGGCAGCTCACGGCCACATCGGCGAAGGGCGGAGGCAAGGGCATTGCGGCACGAGAGGCCAGCGGGCGGAGGGCGCAGGGCCAGCCCCGGACGGGTGCAGGGGCGAGGCAGTTCGTCCGCAGCAGCGGAGGCGATGTGGACGCGGCCGTAAAGACAAATACGAGGCCGTGGGCGACGCTCGGAGCAGAGGCGAGCGGCAACCCGGAGGCAACTCGCAGACAGGGCAGACGGCGGGTCGGGACGGCCGCACGGTGGAGAGGCGCCGCAGGGTGCTCGATGCCATGGCAACAGGGGCCCGCGAATACGCGGCCATGGAGGCGGGCGAGCGGCCGCCGGCGCGAGCGCGACAGAGCCAGGCGCGGCGCCCTCACACGTGTGCAGGAGGCGCTTCGGTTGCAGAAGGTGACCCGGCGACGCGGCGGTCTAGAAGCGGGGCGAAGTCGAGGCCACGACGACTCAGGGAGGAACAGCACAGGGGCGGCACTCGTAATGGCGCGAGGCTGTGGCGGTTCAAGACCGCAGTGGCATGTGAGGGCAAGGGCATTGCGGCACGAGAGGCCAGCGCGCGGGTTGATGCGGTGCTTTGGAAACGGCGGGCCTTGTGCGGTGCACCTGTGGTAAACCAGATTTTGATGGACGCAGTACAAACGGCCGCGAAGCATACAGGCGGCGTCTCGGCCCTGCCGCGGCTAAGAAGAAGCTGCTCGCAGTGCAGTCGCAGAAGCACCGGCGAGTCGAGCGACGACGGCGCGACGGCGACACCCAGACCGGAGGTGCTGGGAGACCTGACGTCCAGCACTTGGAGCGCAGGGGCGGCGACGTGGAGCTGAATGGTATTCCGGACGTTCGTGACCTCGAGGTGCCGGAGCGAGCCGGAGCGTATGGAGATGTCGGACGCGGTGACCAACCTGAGCAACGCCAGCCTGAGCTTCCGCAGGCACGGGCACTACGTGGACACGAGGGCTCTCAGGGCACTGCTTTCTATGGTGGCGCTGGTGATCTCCAGGTACGTCAGCGCCGGGAACATGGTCCCGCCCGGCGGCAGCGGTTGTGGCCGGAGGAGGAGGTGCATCACTTCGTGGAAGAGAAACGTTATGCTCGTCACTCCCTCGCACGGTGGCAGCTCGAGAACCTCGATCTTGCGAGCACGCCATTGCTCCCACTGATAAGTTGAACGAGGTGCGCGCACGTGGAGGTAGAGCGTGCCCGCGAGGCGCCGCGAGGCGAAGCGCGGCCACGACAGGACACAGTGGGCGGGGGTGTCGTAGGGCACTGTGATCTTGAGGCCATGGACGTGGGCGGCGGAGTAGGTGGCAAGTGCGCCGTCTATCGCGTCGAGGGACAAGGAACCGTGATCGATCTGGTCGTCGCCGAGGACGAGCTTGGGCTTGGGGAGGTGGAGCCGGGCAACCGAGGTGTAGTGGCGAAGCGACCTGGCGAGGCGGAGCCGGCGAGGGGTGCTCGGTCTTGAAGCAAGTCTCGGCCATCTCCAACCGACGGAAGGGCGCAGCCGGGGGCTTGGAAGTAGGGGCGCCTTGAGTCGCGTGGGCGGCAATAGAGGTACGGCCGGTCCGAAGCTGCAGCGGTGGAAGTTTGTAACAGGGCCGGCTTGTACCAGCGCTGAATCGGCGCAGAAGCGGATAGGCTCGGCGGGTCAGGCCTCTGCTGGCCAAGTGGCGACTCAAACCGAGGGTAACCCGGCGGCAGGGTCGGGCAATCTGGCAGGAGGCGAGCAAGGCCGCGCAGTGCTGCGGGAGCCAGGCCCGGCGCTACGCACGCGCGGACGCACAACCATGTTGGAATCCAACCTGGGTCTCCATATTGAAGGTGGGGGCGCAACCAGTGCGCTGCTGCTGTGTTGGTCTTTGACTCTTGACCCGGCAAGGCGGTTTGGGGTTGACTGGACACAGAGCGGCAACCCGGGGGCGCCGGATTAAAGCAGTGAAGCTGAATCGCGGAGGTCAGCGCGGGAGGCGGCTTGAACGTCCGTCGAGTGGATGCGCCTTGGGAGAAACAGCGACTCGGATTGAGGACGCATTGAAGCGGTCCAGCGATTGAGTAGCAGCAAGACGGCGTGCCGAGACCCGATGCAGAGGCCATCCCGGCGGCCGTGGTAGAGGTAAGTCGAGGCTGGCCGGCGGAAACCGGCAGGGCAACTCCACGCGGCAACGCTCATCGGTGGCTGTAGGAAGGCGGCCCTGCACTAGCGCATCAGCACGGCCAGGTGGAGGAGAGCGTCCAACGCAAGATCCGAGTTCGTGGCCATCTCTGCTTTCCAAGTCGTGGACTGTTTTCTTCCGCTCCCCTTTTTTATATCACTTTTCCTGATCCAGCTTGGATTGATGGCTTCTTCGATCTGTTCTGGTCCTCATGCCAGAAAAATAAATAGTGACGACGGATTATTCCTTCTCTTGGGTGACACCGTATGATAAAAATTGCAGCAGTTGATGCCCTCCGGACAACAACAACACAAACTACGGCGGATTGGACAGATGCTTGACGTATAGTAGTTTGACCCGGTCGCTCATCCTGCAATGGAAAAATGCTGATAGCTTCGGTTAACCGCCATAGTAGTTTGGGCTCCAGACTCCTATTGATCTCGGCGAGTTATGGCAGCTGCACTAAATCTCCTCTAAATCTTAAATCTTGAACACAAGGCCTGATTTCATCAGGGCTTAATCCTGAAAACCCAGTAGCAGAAACTTTTGCGCAACTCGTCGGATCAGACTGCACAAATTTTTGTCGGTCTTCGCTATTTGTACCGTGTGCTTCTCGATCCCTAAAGAAATCCTTTCAGGAACTCAACACCACCGTGCGCAAGCCCCACGGTGGGCGCCAACTGTCGTGGAATTAACACGTCAGATGTCCTTAGTGTGAGGACTTAGTCGCGAGGCCAACGCATCTATGTGGTAGCTTGAGAGGAGTTGAGCGTAATCGAGAGACGCAACACAAGACAAGGGTTTAGACAGCTTTGGGCCCCGGGAAACATCATCCGGTAAAAAACCTATATGTTGTTTGAGGCTAGATCTCATTATCATCCCGAGGGAGTCGCCGTAAACCGGCTCTCCTCTAGTTGTGTCTAGCCCTAGAGATTGTTTCTTGCTTCTCCCCCTTTGAGGAGCCCTGCCCCTCCTTATATATGTTGAAGGGGCGGGTTACATATGGAGTCCAACTCGGACTTTAACTTAAACTATTTTGACTTCCTTTCCTGGGCTTCTTAACGTATGCCGGTTTAACATTGTCTGGCAGTTTAACATTGTCTGCCGGTTTAACAACGTCTGTCAGTTTAACAATGTCTGTCGGTTTAACAATGTCTGCCGGTTTAACAATGTCTGCCGGTTTAACAATGTCTGCCGGTTTACCGTCTGTCTTAGCCATCTGTCTTGACTCTCCGCCGGTTTACCACTTGCCGGTTTACCGTCTGTCTTAGCCATCTGCCGGTTTACCAAGTCCCGGCTGGTTTACGACTCCGGCCGGGTCATACCGCGGGGTATATCCCCGACAACAGCCGGTCAACGGTTGGATATTCCAAAGAATGTCCGAGCTAGATGCTGGACACCACGCTCCAAACTCGTCCAAATTCCTGTCCAGATTCGACGGGGCTCCGGTATATCGGAGGTCGGCGAAGATTGCTCCATCGAAATGTGACGAAATTTTATAGTGTTGTTGTAGACTCAATTCCACACAATTCTGTCGAACGAATCGTCAAAGTGATGCTCGAGGAGGTGGTGGTAGCGGATACAAGTTCGTTGTTCAGAAAAAACAGCACGGTCGCCCGAGGGCAATGTTGACGTTGAGCCCCCGAGCTCCATGGATGATTCCTCCATGATGTTGATAGAGATCGGAGTTGATGTTGATGAAGGACCTCGTCTGAACATGATAATTGGAGGTAAGGCACAGTCCTCAATCAAGTCAAGGTGACCAGTCGAGGCGGTGATGAAGACACCGATGTCGTAGTTGATCTGCAGGCGAGCCATTGATCCTTTTGCCGATCGCACAGCGGAACTCTCAGTGAAAGCACCATTGTCGGTGTCAAAACTGGTAGATCTTCGGTAGGGGGTCCCAAGCTGTGTGTCTTAGGGTCGATGGTAACATGGACACGGGATTTTACCCAGCTGCGGGCTCTCTCGAAGATATAATACCCTACATGCTGCTTTTGATTGTATTCGATATGTATGATTACAGAGTTGATCTACCTTGAGATCATATGTTGTGGTCTAAACCCTAGAGGTATGATGAGTAATGTCATGATGCTCTATCGACTAGCCCGGCCTCGGCTTATATAATGTACCAGAGGCCTAGGATAACAAGAGTCCTAGTCGAATACACCGGCGGAGAGGAGTCCTTGTCTTGATCACCAAGTCTTGTGGAATCTTCCTTGTGTATACATCGGCTGTCCGAACTAGCCCATGAGTAAATGACCATGGGGTCCTCGGCCCAATCCAACTGATGGGGAGACGATGTGGTGAGTACCCCCTAGTCCAGGACACTTTCACTCACTGCTCCTCCATTCATGACGTACACGAATCCGGACTGTGATCGGCAATCATCTCTATCGGTTTGGAAACTAGCACCCGCGTAACTCTTTACACAGAGCTCCTCCTCACCTCCATAAACTAGGAACATCTCTTTAGTCCTTTTCAGGTACTTCAGAATATTTTTCACCGCCGCCCAGTGATTTCTCACCGGGGTTGGCCTGGTATCTGCTTGTCAGGCTTATTGCAAAAGCAACATCAGGCCTTGTACATATCATGGCATACATGATGGATCCGATTGCCGAGGCATACAGAATCCTAATCATCCTGCTTCGCTCATCAGATGTCAAAGGACTTTGAATCTCGCTTAGCCTTATACCATGTGAGAGTGGAAAGAACCCTTTATTAGCCTCACTCATGTTGAACCGCTTCAACACTTTATCTATGTACGTGCTCTGGCTCAAGCCGAGCAGCCTCCTCGATCTATCTCTATAAATCTTAATTCCCAATATGTAAATTGCTTTACCAAGGTCCTTAATCGAAAACTTGCAATTCAATGACTCCTTGACTGAGTTCAACATCGAAACATCATTTCCGATCAATAATATGTCATCCACATACAAGATCAAAAACACTATCGAGCTCCCACTTAACTGCTTGTATAAACAAGCTTCCGCTTCACTTTTGATGAAACCGAGACTAGTTACGACCTCATCAAAATGAATGTTCCAACTCCAAGATGCTTGCCTCAACCCATAAATGGATCTCTTGAGCTTGCATACCTTACTAGCGCTAGTTCGATCGACAAAGCCCTTGGGTTGTATCATATACAGGTCCTCGGTTAAATTTCTGTGAAGGAAAGCCGTTTTGACATTCATCTGCCATATCTCGTAATCGAAATATGCAGCTGTAGCTGGTACGATCCTCACCAACTTCAGCATCGCTACCGGTGAGTAAGTCTCGCCATAGTCAATTCCTTGAACTTGTCCATAACCTTTAGACACAAGCCGAGCTTTGTGGATCTGAACATTTCCATCCATATCGATCTTCTTCTTAAAGACCCATTTGCAACCAATGGCTGTTACGCCAGGCGGCAGATCAACCAAGTCCCATACTTGATTCTCATACATGGACTTTAACTCAGATCTCATGGCCTCCAACCATGCCTCGAAATCTGGGCTCACCATCGCTTCCGCATACGTGGCTGACTCATCACTTTCTAGCAACAATACACCACGCACTCTGCGCAATCTTTCCAACCTCCATGGTTCCGGTGCCGCTTCCACTATGGGTTCCCTGACTGACTCTGGTATGATCTCATCACCAGCCGAGCCGTCCCTGAGTGGTCCTTGAATTTCTTCGAGTTGGACTGTCCTCCCATGGGCTTCTCAACTGAGAAACTCTTTCTCAAGGAAAACCCCATTCCGAGGAACAAACACTTTGTTCTCTTCCCGATTGTAGCAGCTATATCCCAAGGTTTCCCTCGGATATCCCACGAATAAGCATTTATCTGACTTGGGTGTAAGCTTGTCTGACATAAGTTGCTTGAAAAATGCTTCACAACCCCAAATCTTTAGAAAAGACAAACTGGGACTCTTGCCGGTCCACATCTCATGTGGTGTCTTATCTATGGATTTTGATGGTACCCTGTTAAGTGTGAAAGCTGCAGTCTCTAGAGCGTATCCCCAGAATGACAAGGGTAAATCCGATTTGCTCATCATTGAACAGACCATGTCCAACAAGGTCCTATTCTTATGTTCCGGCATGCCATTTCTTTGTGGCGTACCCGGAGGTGTGAGCTGAGGTACTATACCTCAGCTTTTCAGATGATCATCATACTGCTGGCTCATGTACTCACCTCCACGATCAGATCGTAGAAGCTTTATAGTCTTGCCGAGCTGATTCTCAACTGTGTCCTGAAACTCTTTGAACTTTTCAAAAGTTTCCGACTTGCGCCTCATCAAATAGATATACCCATATCTACTCAAGTCGTCGATAAAAGTCACGAAGTTCTGATATCCACCTCTGGCAGTTGTGCTCATTGGACCACACACATCACTATGTATAAGCTCCAACAGCTCGGACGCCCTCTCGCAACTCTTTGCAAAAGGTGACTTAGTCATCTCGTCGAGCAAGCATGATTCCCATGTCTCGAATGACTCAAATTTGGATGAAGTTAGGATCCCATCATAATGGAGCTTCTTCAAGCGTTTCACACTAATGTGTCCAAGCCAGCAATGCTAGAAGTATGTCGAATTTATCTGATTAGGCTTATGCCTCTTGATATTCACGTTATAGACCGGATCCTCTTCCAGATTCAATATAAAAGCCCATCAACAATGGGTGCATAGCCATGGAACATTCCATTCAAATAAAATGAACAACCATTGTCCCTTAAATTGAATTCATAACCCTGACTCATCAGGCATGAGGCAAAAATAATGTTTCGACTAAGTGCAAGAATGTAGTAACAATTATTCAGTTTCAAAATAAATCCAGAAGGAAGCTAGAGCTGCATTGTGCCGACCTCCAACGCAACAACTCTTGCTTTGTTGCTGACCCTGATGTCAATCTCCCCTTGTGCCACACGCCTAGTTCTTACCAGTCTCTGCATCAAGTTGCAAATATGAACAACTGATCTGGTATCAAATACCCAAGTGAAGGAAATATGCCCTAGAGGCAATAATAAAGTTTTTATTTATATTTCCTTATATCATGATAAATGTTTATTATTCATGCTAGAATTGTATTAACCGGAAAGTTAGTACATGTGTGAATACATAGACAAACAGAGTGTCCCTAGTATGCCTCTACTTAACTAGCTCGTTAGTCAAAGATGGTTAGGTTTCCTAGCCATAGACATGTGTTGTCATTTGATGAATGAGATCACATCATTAGAGAATGATGTGATTGACTTGACCCATTCCGTTAGCTTAGCACTTGATCGTTTAGTATGTTGCTATTGCTTTCTTCATGACTTATACATGTTCCTTTGACTATGAGATTATGCAACTCCCGAATACCGGAGGAATACTTTGTATGCTACCAAATGTCACAACATAACTAGGTGATTATAAAGGTGCTCTACAGGTGTCTCCGATGGTGTTTGTTGAGTTGGCATAGATCAAGATTAGGATTTGCCACTCTGATTGTCAGAGAGGTATCTCTGGGCCCTCTCGGTAATGCACATCACTATAAGCCTTGCAAGCAATGCGACTGATGAGTTATTTATGGGATGATGCATTACGGAACGAGTAAAGAGACTTGCCGGTAATGAGATTGAACTAGGTATGATGATACCAACGATCGAATTCGGGCAAGTAACATACCGATGACAAAGGGAACAACGTATGTTGTTATGCGATTTGACCAATAAAGATCTTCGTAGAATATGTAGGAGCCAATATGAGCATCCATGTTCCGCTATTGGTTATTGACCGGAGATATGTCTCGGTCATGTCTACATAGTTCTCGAACCAATAGGGTCCGCACGCTTAACGTTCGATGATGATTTGTATTATGAGTTATGTGTTTTGATGACCGAAGTTTGTTTGGAGTCCCGGATGAGATCACTGACATGACGAGGAGTCTCAAAATGGCCGGGAAATAAAGATTCATATATTGGAAGGTTACATTCAGACACCGGAATGGTTCGGGTCGTTTCGGAGTACCGGGGGTTACCGGAACCCCCTCCGGGAAGCTATTGGGCCTCATGGGCCTTAGTGGAGAAGAGAGAGGGCCGACCAGAAGGTGGTGCGTGCCCCCCTTGCCCCAATCCTAATTGGACAAGGGGAGGGGCGGCTGAGGGAGTCCCGGACTAGGGGGTGTCTGGATAGCCAAACTATCATCTTCGGCCGGACTCCTGGACTATGAAGATACAAGATTGAAGACCCCGTCCCATGTCCGGATGGGACTTTCCTTGACGTGGAAGGCAAGCTTGGCGATACGGATATCTAGATCTCCTGCCATTGTAACCGACTCTGTGTAACCCTAACCCTCTTTGGTGCCTATATAAACCGGAGGGTTTTAGTCCGTAGGACGCACAATCATACCATAGGCTAGCTTCTAGGGTTTAGCCTCTCTGATCTCGTGGTAGATCTACTCTTGTACTACCCGTATCATCAATATCAATCAAGCAGGAGTAGGGTTTTACCTCCATCGAGAGGGCCCGAACCTGGGTAAAAACATCGTGTCCCTTGTCTCCTGTTACCATCCGCATAGACGCACAGTTCGGGACCCCCTACCCGAGATCCGCCGGTTTTGACACCAACATTGGTGCTTTCATTGAGAGTTCCTCTGTGTCGTCATCTTTAGGCCCGATGGCTCCCCCGATCATCAACAATGATGCGGTCCAGGGTGAGACTTTTCTCCCCGGACAGATCTTCATATTCGGCGGCTTTGCACTGCGGGCCAATTCGCTTGGCCATCTGGAGCAGATTGAAAGCTACGCATCTGGCCATCAGGTCAGATTTGGAAGTTTGAACTACACGGCTAACGTCCGCGGAGACTTGATCTTCGACGGGTTCGAGCCACAGCCAAGCGTGCCGCACTGTCGCGATGGGCATGATCTAGCTTTGCCGCTAAACAGTGCCCTGGAGGCCGCACTAGCATCCGCTCCGACCCTTAGCTCAGAGCCGACTGCGCCGATCGAGGACGGGTGGCTGGACACCGCCTCAGGGGCTGCGATCTCTACGGCGATTGAGCCGAACACCAACCCTGTCCTTTGCAAGGCTCGTAACTCCAAAGTGTCGGACTCCTCTCCAGACTCCAAACCTTCCACGCCCCTGTCAATCGAATCCGATTTGGCGCCGGTCATGGAATTCACCGCCGCGGACATCTTTCAGCACTTGCCCTTTGGCGACATCCTGAATTCACTAAAGTTTCTCTCTTTATCAGGAGAGCCCTGGCCGGACTATGACCAGGAAGGTTGGGATGCGGACGACGAAGAAATTCAAAGCCCACCCACCACCCACTTTGTAGCCACTGTTGATGATTTAACCGACATGCTCGACTTCGACTCCGAAGACATCGACGGTATGGACGACGATGCAGGAGACGACCAAGAACCAGCGCCTACAGGGCACTGGAAGGCCACCTCGTCATACGACATTTACATGGTGGACATCCCAAAAGATGGGAATGGTGATGGAACAACGGAGGATGACCCCTCCAAGAAACAGCCTAAGCGTCGGCGTCAGCGGCACCACTCTAAATCCCGCCACAGCAAAAACGGTGATTCCGGCACGGGAGACAATAACACCCCGGACAGTGCCGAGGACAACTCCCTCTAGTAGGATTCAGTGCAGGAGGATGGAGAAGCCAGCCCTCATGAGAGAGCGGCAGGCAGAGAGGTAGAGGACGATAATTACATTCCTCCCTCCGAAGACGAGTCAAGCCTCGACGACGACGAATTTGTCGTGCCTGAGGATCCCGTCGAACAAGAGCGTTTCAAACGCAGGCTTATGGCCACGGCAAGCAGCCTCAAGAAAAAGCAGCCACAGCTTAGAGCTGACCAAGACTTGCTAGCCGACAGATGGACTGAAGTCCTCACGGCCGAAGAGTATGAACTCGAACGCCCCTCCAAGAACTACCCAAAACGCAGGCTACTACCCTGATTAGAGGAGGAAGCACCTAAACCTACATCACCAGCGCATGATACGGCCGATCGGCCACCTCGTGGCCGCGACGGAGAGGCCTCTCGGCCCTCCACTCAAGCCGCACCCCGGTGCCGCTCAAAAAATACCAAGGCGCGGGGAAATGCGCCAGACCTGCGGGATATATTGGAGGACAAGGCAAGACAAACAAGATCGATCTATGGATCGCGTGGGCGCCCCACGATGCGTGATGATGACCGTCACGCCGGATATGGCAATTCCGGTCGGGCCGAACACAGTAGACAAAGCTCATTTGAGCTACGTCGTGATATAGCCCAATACAGGGGCGCCGCACACCCACTATGCTTCACAGACGAAGTGATGGATCATCAAATCCCTGAGGGTTTCAAATCCATAAACATTGAATCATACGATGGCACAACAGATCATGTGGTTTGGATCGAGGACTATCTCCTTCATATCCACATGGCCCGTGGTGATGATCTACACGCCATCAAATACCTCCCACTCAAGCTTAAAGGACGAGCTCGGCATTGGCTTAACAGCTTGCCAGCAGAGTCAATCGGTTGTTGGGAAGACCTGGAAGCCGCATTCCTCGACAACTTCCAGGGCACTTATGTGCGACCACCGGACGCCGATGACCTAAGCCACATAATTCAGCAGCCAGAGGAATCAGCCAGACAATTCTGGACACGGTTCCTAACCAAGAAGAATCAAATCGTTGACTGTCCGGATGCAGAGGCCCTTGCAGCCTTCAAACATAACATCCACGACGAGTGGCTTGCCTGGCACCTAGGACAGGAAAAGCTGAAATCCATGGCAGCCCTCACAACACTCATGACCCGCTTCTGCGCGGGAGAGGATAGCTGGCTAGCTCGTAGTAACAACATGACCAAGAGCCCTGGTAATTTGGATACCAAGGATAGCAACGGCAGGTCGCGTCGCAACAAGCACAAGCGCCGCATTAACGGTAATAATGTTGAGGATACGGCAGTCAATGCCGGATTCAGAGGCTCCAAACCCGGTCAGCGGAAAAAGCCATTCAAAAGAAATACTCCGGGCCCGTCCAATTTGGACCGAATACTCGATCGCTTGTACCAGATACACGGCACCCCCGAAAAGCCAGCCAATCACACCAACAGGGATTATTGGGTGTTCAAGCAGGCAGGAAAGCTAACTGCCAAAAACAATGACAAGGGGTTGCATAGCGATGACGAGGAGGAGCCCCGGCCGCCGAACAATAGAGGACAGAAGGGCTTTCCCCCACAAGTGCGAACGGTGAACATGATATACGCAACCCACATACTCAAAAGGGAGCGGAAGCATGCACTAAGGAACGTATATCCGATGGAGCCAGTCGGCCCAAAGTTCAATCTATGGTCCTCCTGCCCGATCACTTTTGATCGAAGGGACCAGCCCACTAGCATCTGCCATGGCAGATTTGCCGCATTGGTTCTAGACCCAATCGTTGACGGATTTCACCTCACTAGAGTCCTGATGGACGGCGGCAGCAACCTGAACCTGCTTTATCAGGATACAGTGCGCAAAATGGGCATAGACCCCTCAAGGATTAAACCCACAAAGACGACCTTCAAAGGTGTCATACCAGGTGTAGAGGCCAACTGTACAGGCTTAGTTACACTTGAAGTGGTCTTCGGATCACCGGATAACTTCCGAAGCGAGGAATTAATCTTTGACATAGTCCCGTTCCGCAGCGGCTATCACGCACTGCTCAGACGAACCGCATTTGCAAAGTTCAATGTGGTGCCGCACTATGCATACCTCAAGCTCAAGATGCCAGGCCCTCGAGGAGTCATTACGGTCAACAGAAACACCGAACGCTCTCTCCGAACGGAGGAGCATACGGCGGCCCTAGCGGCAGAAGTACAAAGCAGCCTCTTAAGGCAATTCTCGAGTCCGGATATTAAACGTCCGGACACCGTCAAGTGCGCCTGGAGTAACCTACAACAAGACCGCATGGCACGTTCCGAGCACACGTAGCAATGCGGCCCCAACCCCAGCCCTCGCGAAATTGCGAAACCAGTACTACGCGTACATAACTACGCTCTGGAAATACCATGGGCATAGGGGGAGGGGCACGACCATGGCAGGCCCAGAATGTGCCTCAACCGCACAAGGGGCTCCCAATTGTGTCATTCTTCTTTTTTCTCTTACTTTCAGGACTCCTTTCTCAAGAAGCCCTATCCGGCAGTAGAATTGCCGAACACATGATGCAACAGCCAGGGAAGCAGAAGGCTACGTCGAGTGTCCAGGTGGTCTCTATAACAAGCAGTATACTTGTTTTACATATCATCCCGCAGCTAGCTCCTGGAGGGCGACATGTCAAATAGTCCCGTCCCTTGCTTATCGCACTATTTGTATCGTTCTGCTTTTATCGCAGCCTTTTTGAATAAACAATGCATAGGTTTTGCCTATTATTGCATTCCTTTTTTTACATGTTCACTTATGACATGTTGCACCCGTACGCTTTGGTACGGCCAAATACACCAGGGGCTTAAGTACCCCAAAATATGGTGTGATAAGTCCGAACACTTTCACAAGTGCGGCACCCCGAACTTATAGCATTATATGCATCAGCTCCGAATCATGTCTTGGGTCAATAGTTGGGTTTGCCCGGCTCCCATGTTTTGGTACCTTATGTTCCGTTATATCGGCTAAGGTAGCACTGGGAGAACCACTGCGATTGTGCCCCGGTTGAGCTGGGTTAAGCACCTCAGTGGAGAAAGCTAAAACTGACCGTCATGATAGGGCGAGAGTCGGTCGCTGTTCGAGAGGTTTTTCGAGTCCCTAAAGACTTATGCCGCTTAGAGCGAGGAGTCGGCTTTGTCCGGCCCAGGCGTGGATAGTGCCCCGAACTCGGTCTTCCGAATACTAGGGGCTTTTCCGAAATTTAAAATTATAGAATTCTATGGCTAAGTGAGAGTGTTCAAGCATTATAGTCCGGTTGCCTTGTTCGTTGCGTTGAGCGCCTCCCTCGAAGGACCCAAGAATGGGAAAAAGAGCGCTCAAGTTTATCCCGAACACCCCAGCACTCGTGGCATGGGGCAGAAGCCAACGACTCGCCATCTCTCAAATTTAATAAACGGCCGCATAGAAGGTAATATTTTAAATTCACAAGCGTTGCTTAGCGCATATGAACAAGTTTCCAAGCGTACAGGATAACAAAAGCGAGTTTACTCAAAAATTACATCTTTGGAGCATTCGCCCGCTATAAGGCGGGCACCCTTCAGGACGCCCGCATAATACATCTCGGGCTTGCGATACTCCCTGCCCGGCGGTGGAGCGTCCGTCACAAGCTTCTCAGTGTCCATCTTGCCCCAGTGCACTTTAGCATGAGCAAGGGCCCTACAGGCACCTTTGATACAGACGGAGTGCTTGACGACTTCAATCCACGGACAGGCGTCCACCAGCCGCCTCACCAGCCCGAAGTAGCTCCCAGGCATGGCCTCCTTCGGCCACAGCCGAACTATGAGGCCCTTCATGGCCTGTTTGGCCACCTTATGGAGCTCGACTAGCTGCTTCAGCTGGTCGCTCAAGGGCACCGGGTGTCCGGCCTCAGCATACTGAGACCAGAACACCTTCTCCGTCGAGCTCCCCTCCTCGGCCCGGTAGAATGCAACAGCGTCGGGCACACTGCGGGGCAGATCTGCAAACGCTCCTGGAGAGCTCCGGATTCGGGTAAGTAACAAGTAATTCACTTTCACGTGCTTGCTTTGCATGAAGAATGCCTTACCCGCCGCTATCTTCTTTATTGCCTCAATTTCCTGGAGGGCTTTTTTGGGCTTCGGCCTTAGCGGCTTTGGCGCTCTCAAGAGCCGAGGCGAGTTCGGACTCTCGAGTCTTTGAGTCACGCTCCAAACTCTCGTGTTTTTCCACGAGAGCCTGGAGCTCTTGCCGCACCTCCGCCACCCGCGCCTCCTGCTTCTCTTGCTCGGTGCGCTCCGCGGCCGCATTGATTTCGGCCTTGGACACCGCCTCCTTCAGGGTCGCCACCTCGTTCATGGCCCCTGCGATTCTTATGTTATTCCTGTCATTTTTTGCAACCGCATCTTTTATATACTTCCATAATGTATTACTTACCTTCCTTGTCCTCGAGCTGCTTCTTGGCAAGGCCAAGCTCATTCTCGGACCGCTCGAGGCTCTGCTTCAATGCATTGACCTCCGTAGTCAGTGCGGCAGAGGTCAGCAGTGCAGCCTGCATTCCCGTATTGACATGCTTATGTTAGACTCCTGCGTATATCGTTTTAGATCCTCGGTTTGGCTTTTCTTTCCGAACACCAAACTGAGCATCAGGGGCTACTGTCTATGAGGTAATATTTTTACATATCTTAACTACATACCTCAAAGCCTGTTAGAAGGCTGGCACAGGCTTCAGTCAGCCTGCTCTTTTCGGACTGAACTTTCTGGATCCCACACTCATAACAGTGCGGTGCTCCTTGTCGATGGAGGCACCGTTAAGCGCCTCCAGCAAATTATCCGGTGCCTCCGGTTGGACGAAGGTCACCGGTGTCACGGTCTTGCCCTTCTTACGAAGGGGCTGCCTGCCGGACTCCGGAACCACTGAAGGTTCCAGTGCGGAGTCCGGCCCAGGGCCGGACTTAGAGCCCTTAGGGGTTTGATCCCCCCCTGTGCCCATAGTCCGGGAGGTTGCCTTGCGGCACCTCCGGGACCTCCTCCTCCTGGATGGGCCCCTTCTGGGACCCCACCTCGGCGTCAACCGCAGCGCGAGGAGAGGATACGGCCAGAAGTGAAGTGCTATTCATGTCCGACGAAGCCAGGGAGCCGCTCGTTGAAGTGTCGAGCCCGTCCTTGGGCGGGCTGCAGGGTTATATTTGGTGTTAGGAGATTCTATGCGACAAATGAAACACCATGAGTTATTCTGGTATCCGGACACTTACGAAGTCGCCAGGGGCTTAGTCCTCGGTGGCCACTCCTCTTTGTCATCGTCGGCGTTGGTGGAGTAGTCCGGAGGGAGGGTCCTTCCCTTCTTGGACCCTTCGGCCTCCCCCATTGGGGCGGCCTTCCTTTTCTTCTCTCCCCCTGCTGGGGGAGAGGCCTCTTTTTCCTCCTCCTCGCCTTTGCGGGAGGAGTACGCCTCGGAGTCATCGGACGATGAGTCCGACAACACCTGGAGCCGGGAACTCTTTCGAGTTCCTGTGGCCTTCTTTTTCGCCTTCTTCTCCGGCACCACGTAAGGCGCCGGAACCAGCAGCCCTGTTAATTGGGCATCCACTGGGTCTTCTGGCAAGGGAGCCGGACAGTTAACCTGCCCGGACTTCTTATGCCAGGCCTGTCAAAGGTAAGGGAGTTTAGATCCCGCATAGAGTCAAACTATGGAAAATAAGTGTCCTATAAAGGGTAAAATAGATTACCTTGCCGGCTTGACGCTGCAAGATGAATCCGCGATCTTCGGTAGTAGATGCGGGAGCCTCGGCGCCCTTGAACGGCACCTTCCAGGCATCTTTGTACATAGTGTCGAAGAGCCTGCTCAAGGTTTGGTGCTCTGCTAGATCAAACTCCCACAAGCTGAAGGCCCGTTGTTGGCACGGGAGGATCCAGCGAATGAGCATGACCTGGACTATGTTGACGAGCTTGATCTTCTTGTTCACAAGGTTTTGGATGCAGGTTTGGAGTCTGGTCAGCTCTTCTGAATTACCCCATGTCAGGCCCTTCTCTTTCCAGGAGGTGAGCCGTGTGGGGATGCCAGATCGGAACTCGGGGGCCGCTGCCCATTCAGGGTCACGCAGCTTGGTGATATAGAACCACCCCGATTGCCACCCTTTGATGGTTTCCATGAAGGAGCCCTCGAGCCATATAACGTTGGGCATCTTGCCCACCATGGCGCCTCCACACTCCGCCTGCTGGCCCCCACTACCTTCGGCTTGACATTGAAGGTCTTCAGCCATAAGCCGAAGTGGGGCTTGATACGGAGGAAGGCCTCGCACACGACGATGAACGCCGAGATGTTGAGGACGAAATTCGGGGCCAGATCGTGGAAATCCAGGCTGTAGTAGAACATGATCCCCCGGACAAATGGGTGAAGTGGAAAACCTAGTCCGCGGAGGAAGTGGGTGAGGAACACCACTGTCACGCCCAGTATGCGATACTATCCTAAAGAGACTCGAAGGTCCCACCAAGGTTAGAACCGCATATTGAAACGCTTTTGCAAGGTGGATATCATTACATCAACATTACATAATAGATGGGGATACATACAAAAGGCATACAATGCCACACGAATACAACATCATCATACATAAGATCACCATCCGACTACGGATGAAACACAAACAGAAACTCAAACGACATCCACCCTGCTAGCCCAGGCTGCCGACCTGGAACCTATCCTTGATCGAAGAAGAAGCAGAAGAAGAACTCCAAACAAGCAAACATCGCTCTCGCGTCATAATCATCGCGTAACCTGTACCTGCAACTGTTGTAGTAATCTGTGAGCCACAAGGACTCAGCAATCCCATTACCATGGGTATCAAGACTAGCAAAGCTTAATGGGAAAAGAAGGGCTAAAGTGGTGAGGTTGCAGCAGCGACTAAGCATATATGGTGGCTAACATACACAAATAAGAGTGAGAAGAGAGCAAAGGAATGGTCGTGAAGCTAGCAATGATCAAGAAGTGATCCTGAACTCCTACTTACGTCAAACATAACCCAAAACCGTGTTCACTTTCCGGACTCCGCCGAAAAGAGACCATCACGGCTACACATGCGGTTGATGCGTTTTAATTCGGATCTGGTGTCAAGTTATCTACAACCGAACATTAACAAATTCCCATCTGCCTATAACCGCAGGCACGGCTTTTGAAAGTTTATACCCTGCAGGGGTGTCCCAACTTAGCCCATGATAAGCTCTCGCGATCAACGAAGGATATACCTTCTCCCAGGAAGACCCGATCAGACTCGGAATGCCGGTTTACAAGACATTTCGACAATGGTAAAACAAGACCAGCAAAGCCGCCCGATGTGCCGACAAATCCCGATAGGAGCTGCACATATCTTGTTCTCAGGGCACACTAGATAAGTCAAGCTATGAGTAAAACCAGCCCTCAAGTTGCCCCAAGGTGGCCCCGCGGGTTGCTCGGTTCGGACCAACACTCGAAGGAGCACTGGCCCGGGGGGGCTAAAATAAAGATGACCCTCGGGCTCCGGAAACCCAAGGGAAAAAAGGGCTAGGTGAGGCAAATGGTAAAACCAAGGTTGGGCCTTGCTGGAGGAGTTTTATTCAAAGCGAACTATCAAGGGGGTCCCATAAATCACCCAACCGCGCAAGGAACGCAAAATCCGGGAACATAACACCGGTATGACGGAAACTAGGGCGGCAAGAGTGGAACAAAACACCAAGCATAAGGCCGAGTCTTCCACCCTTTACCAAGTATATAGATGCATTAATTAAATAAGAGATATTGTGATATCCCAACATAATCCTGTTCACCATGGAGCAATCTTCAACTTCACCTGCAACTAACAACGCTATAAGAGGGGCTGGGCAAAAAGCGATAACATAGCCAAGCAACGGTTTGCTAGGAAGGGTGTCAAAGGTTAGAGGTTCATGGCAATTTGGGAGGCTTAATGAGCAAAAGATAGGTAGCACAGCAAAGTGATAGAACGAAGCAACTAGCATAGCAATGATAGTAGTGAGATCCAGGGTAGCGGTCATCTTGCCTGAAATCCCGCAAGGAAGAAGAACGAGTCCATGAAGAAGATGAACGGGCGAAGTCGAACGAATCCTCACAAACGCAACGTTACCGGAACTAAGAAGCAACACCAGAAATAAACAAACAACATGGTAAATGCACAAGCATAAACATGGCATGATGCACAAACAAGTATGATGCATGTCCGGTTTAAATGAGGCATGGCATGGCAAAGTGCAACAAACAATACTACAAGTTAAGTGGAGCTCAATATGCAACGAGTTGCATATTGACAAAACACCACATGCAATTATTTAGTTTGATCTCGTTATAAGCTACCAAACAATTTTAAATGTTGTTAAACATGGCAAGAGGTGAAGCAAAAGTAAACTAACTATTTAGGCAAGTTTAAATGAGGCCGGAACAACAAACAACAATTCCAGAAAATCCTCATATGCATGTTTTAGATTTGGTACTGTTCTTCCCTAAAACATATTTTATTGTTGTTAAACAGGAAAATAAAGTGCACCATGTTAAACTAGGCATTTTTCCACCCCATTTACATATAAAGTTTATTTAAAATGGAGCTACGGTTATTTAGTTATGAAATAAATCATTTTAGCATGACGTTTAAGCAAATTTAATCAAACAACATTTTAAACATTTTAAACATATATGAAAGTAGCAGATTATGAAACTAGATGAAAAACTGAGCACTTTTCATATATAAATTATTTACATATGATGCACGGTTGATTAGTTATTAAATGCATGAAGTTAAAGGGGGTTTCTACAAATCTGTTAAATCACTGGATAAATAGCATGTCACATCCCTAGTTCTGGTATGCACTAGGCTAGCCCTTCATGTGAGCATCATGTTTAAATTCTAATGAAATTTGAATTGAGGAATTTTCAAAAGCCTCAGAAGACCTCTAAAAATAACCAACATTTAAATCTCATCAAATGAGTCCAAGAAAATGTTCCTGTTATTCTATGAAAATATTGGCATGAGTTAAAATGCAAACCAATACTTTTGGAGTGACTGAAATATTTATTTTGGGCCTTTTGAATTAAATCAATGACATATTTGAGTTGGATTAATTTCTACTATATAAGAAATAAAGCTCAAACATTTTTGTAAGTTGCATGTGACTTGGGCTAGACCTGAGCTCACATAACAATTTACAGAAAGTTTATAAAAATGATTTGATGTTCTAAATCAAATCAAAACAAATAACAGAAATAGAAAAACTTAAATAAAAGAGAGAGAGACTAACCTGGGCCAACTTACCTGGCAGCCCAGCTGTTCTGGCCCAGCAGGCCGGCCAAGCTGACTGGCCAGCGCCAGTTGTCCCCTGCCTCGCGCCAGGAGGACAGGGGCACGCGCCCGGCGCGTGCGGCCATGCACCCCGGCCACCTCCACCCTGCCTGCCTGCGTCCCCGACGCCTGGACACCTCCAATGTTGCCACGCAACCCCTCTGGAACCCCCTCGCTCACTCTCTCGTCCCCATCCTCTCCTCTGCTCTCTCTCTCTCTCTGCCTGAGCGCCACTGTCGCCGTCGCTCACCGTTGCCATGGCCACAGGCACTCCCTCGCTCCCTCTCCGTCCCAGGCGTCTCCGCCTCGCCGTCTTCGTCCTCTCCACCGAGTCACGCGGTGCTAGAAGCTGTGCTGCGCCGCCACCACCGCCGTTTCCCTCGTCGGCCACCGAAGATCGTCGTCGTCGATTCGCCGCCCCGAGCGCCTCCCCAAGCCCATGGAGCTCCTCTTCGACCTCCCAGTGAGCTCCGTCACCGTTTCCCCTTATCCCCGTGGCCTGTAGCTCACCGTAGCATCTCCCTCCGCCGTGGCCGTGAGCTCCACGCCGCCGGCGAAGTCGTCACCATGGCTTGAGCAAGCTCAGCTTGCCCTGAGCACGTCATCGCGCTTGCGCTGCTCCCAGGAGCCGATCTAGCCCACCCGTTCATCTCATCGTGCACCACAACGCTGATTCGCTCGACGTCCGAACTCCGGCCGCCGCAAAGCTCGACGTCGCCGTCGTTTCGGACCATCCCAGCTGCTGCTTCTTACACCGTTAGATGCGCGAGATCTCCAGCTAGGCATAGAGCTCCTCCGCCACTCTTTTGGTCGCCGGAACAACGTTTCCGAAGCCCTCCGCCGTCTCTGTCGTCGGCGGCGACGAGTCGTTGACCGGGTCGGGCGGGTTTGACCCTGCTTGACCGGGGTTTGACTTCCCCCCTGACCCACTGACGTGTGGGCCGGCCTTGTTAATTATTAGTTAGGTTAGTTTAGTGCTAATTAACCTGGAATAGTGCCTAACCTAACACTAACTAACTCTGTTAAGTTAGTTATGACACTGACATGTGGGCCCACGCCAGTGACACTTTTAGTTAGGATTAAATTAGCACTAACAGTCTCTGTTAATTGGCCTAGTCACTGACCAGTGGGTCCCAGCGTCAGGTTTGACCTGGGCCGACGCTGTTGACCTGATGACGTCATTCTGACGTTAGGCTGATGTAGTAATCCCTTTTCTGGAATTAGTTTAATTCTATTTATTCAGAAAATTCCAGAAAATAGTATAAACTTCTAAAAATCATATAAAATCAATCGTAACTCCAAATGAAACAAATTATATATGAAAAATGATCAGAAAAATCCAATCTATCCATCTGTACCAATTTAATGCATGTTAGAACAACTTATGACTACTGTTTAGGACAATTCAATTAAATGGAATTTAAACCTTCACATATGGAGTTTGAATTTGAATCCTGGATTCAAACCAACTCCATTTAACTTGCTGCTAGTTGCATTAGCTCAAACCACAGCATATTGCCATGTCACATTCATGCATCATATTGTGCATTGCATTGATTGTGTCTTCCTTGTTTGCCGGTATTTGTCCCCTCTCAGTAGACGTGTTCCGACGATGAGATCGATGACACCGATGAAGAGCTATATTATCTTCAGAAGTGCCAGGCAAGCAAAACCCCCTTGTTCATTCCGATAAAATCCCACTCTCTCGCTCCTTCTCTCTTTTACTGAATTAGGACAACAACGATTCATCTGTTACTTGCTGCGGTAGCTGAACCCCTTGATCCTCTGCATGACATGTCATTGCCACAGTAAATAGATGAAACCCACTAGCATGAGTAGGAGTTGTTTGAGCCCTGCCTACTCATTCATGTTTGTTTGTCATGCCTGCTACTGCTTAGAGTTGAGTCAGGTCTGATTCATCGGGGATGAATCAGAGGTGTGTGAACATGTCCTACTGTTGAGAGCTAAGTGTGTGAACACGATTTGGTAAAGGTAGCGGTGAGAGGCCATGTAGGAGTACATGGTGGGTTGTCTCATTGCAGCCATCCTCAGGAACTGAGTTCTGTGTTTGTGATCCATGACCAGCTACTACCACGCATTGGAATGCTTAAGTGCCCCTCTCGACTTATTAATCAACTTGATCTCTGTCTAGGAGTTGCAACTAGTTTCTGGTGTTTGTAGGTAGTGTTAGTAGTCTACCAAGTGGCACCCAGTACAGGTGGGCTTGGGACAGACTAGGCACAGTGGCACGGTGTACCAAGTGGCACCCGGATGGTGGGCTTGGGAACCCTGCTCACATCATTTGGGGCCATGAGCGACACCCCGGCCGGATCTCCTTGCGGATGGAACCCGAATAGGCCATAAACCTGGACGAGAGAATTGTGTGGTTAGTCAAGTCGTGGCCGACACCCTCGCTGGGCTTCCGCTTGAAGGTTGTCGAGTACATGTCGTGTAAATGGCGGTAAGTGGTGAGAGCGTGTGTGAAGAAGTACACCCCTGCAGGGTTAATATGATCTATTCGAATAGCCGTGTCCACGGTAAAGGACTTCTGGGTTGCCTGTACAGTTCATAGACAAGTGAAAGTGGATACTCTAAAATACGCAAGATAAGTGTGAGTGCTATGGATGGCGTTCTTGTAGGGAGACGGGAGCGAATCCATAGTGGTGTATTGATATGGTGAATATCTGGACTCGTGTGTGCCACCTCAAAAGAGTTACTTGCAGTCGTAGTTCAGGTTAGCCACCGAGTCAAAGTTGGCTTGCTGCAGTTAAACCCCACCACCCCTTTGTTGATAATGATGCATATGTAGTTAGATCTGATGTAAGTCTTGTTGGGTACATTTGTACTCACATTGCTTAATTTATGTTTTTGCAGAGAGACTTCAGTCTCGCTAGTAGTTCCACGTGGACTTCGACGTTTAGCTTGTTACCTCAGCTACGATCTTGTGCCCTCGGCAGGATCTGGTAGATAGTCAGGCTTCTCAGCCTTTTTCATTTGTAGATGTCTGTACTCAGACATGTTAAGCTTCCGCTTGTGCCTTGACTTGTGTGCTCTGAATGTTGGGTCATGAGACTCATGTTTGTAATATCTCGCTCCTCGGAGCCTATTGAATAAATACTTGAGTTGTAGAGTCATGATGTGATGCCATGTTGTATTTGCACATATCGAGCATATTGTGTGTATGTTATTGAAATGCTTGGTATGTGTGGGATCTGACTATCTAGTTGTTTATCCTTGGTAGCCTCTCTTACCGGGAAATGTCTCCTAGTGCTTCCATTGAGCCCCGGTAGCTTGCTACTGCTCCGGTACACTTAGGCTGGCCGGCGTGTGTCCTTCTTCATTCCTGTGTCTGTCCCTTCGGGGAAATGTCACGCGGTGTCTACCGGAGTCCTGTTAGCCTGCTACAGCCCGGTTTACCGGAGTCCTGCTAGCCCAGTTGCTACAGCCCGTATTCACTCGCTGATGACCGACACGTTCGTTGTTGGGTCATGTATGCATGTCCCTGTAAGTTAGTGCCACTTTGGGTTCACGACTAGCCATGTCAGCCCGGATCCTTTGTCATATGGATGCTAGCAGCACTATCATATACGTGAGTCAAAAGGCGTAAACGGTCCCGGGCCAGGTAAGGTGGCACCCGTGGGAATACCGTGCGTGAGGCTGCAAAGTGATATGATGTGTTACATGCTAGATTGGTGTGACTTAGGATCGGGGTCCTGACATAGCAAAACGTCCAGAACGGGAAAAAAACGATGCGGGCCGAATCTGGATTGAACTGGGTTGGCTGGGATGCTCACCTAGCTGGGCTCGGCCCAGGTCGATGCGGTAGGCTAGGCAGTCCGGTTGGAGGGGAGGCAGAGGTGGGCGTTGGGCCTTGGCAAGGCAATGAGGCCCACGCGCGACGCGGTCAATGAGCGGGCGAGCGGGCGCGCAGGCGAGCACCTGCTCGATGTAGAGGATGCAGAGGCCGCGGTGGCTTCAGGCGATGCAGGGAACGGAGGAGGGCGGGGATGGACGGGTTCATGGCGGAGGTGGCGAGATCCAGCGGCCCTCGGGCGAATCTGGCGCGGAACGACGGCGAGGGCCTGCGTCGGAGCTCCATGGATGTCAGGACCCCGACTCAATGCCACATCGATCTAGCATGTAACACCTCATATCACTTTGCGGCCTCACGCACGGTATCCCCACGGGTGTCGCCTTACCTTTGCCCGGGACCATTTGCGCCTTTTGGCACACGTATATGATGGTGTCGCTAGCATCCATATGATAAAGAGCCCGGGCTGACATGGCTAGTCGTAAACCCAAAGTGGCACTAACTTACAGGGACAGGCATCCATGACCCAGCATCGAACATGTCGGTCATCAGCGAGTGAATCCAGGCTGTAGCACTGGGCTAACAGGACTCCGGTGAACCGGGCTGTAGCGGGCTAACAGGACTCCGGTATTCATTGCGTGACATTTCCCCGAAGGGACAGACACAGGATCGAAGAAGGACACATGCCGGCCAGCCTAAGTGTTCCGGAGCAGTAGCAAGCTACCAGGGCTCAGTGGAAGCACTACGAGACATTTCCCGGTAAGAGAGGCTACTAAGAATAAACAACTAGATAGTCAGATCCCACACATAGCAATACACATTACACGTACGCATAACATGAAAGTATGTGCTGTACAACATGGCATCACAGCATAACTCAACAATCATATAGATAAAGGCTCAGAAGAGCCATCATAGCATTTATTACAAACAGGGGTCACATGACCCAACATTCAGAGCAATCAAGCAACAAGCGGAAGCATTACATGTCCGAGTACAGACATCTACAAATGAAAAAGGCTAAAGCCTGACTATCTACAACGTCCGATCAAGATCGTAGCTGAGGTACAAGCTACTCGTCGAAGTCCACGAGAACACTAATAAGACCGAAGTCTCCGCTGCAAAAACATAAATAAAGCAACATGAGTACAAAGGAACTCAGCAAGACTTACATCAGATCCTATCATACATGCATTGGTATCAAGAGGGTAATGTGGGGTTTAGTTGCAGCAAGCCAGCTTTGACTCTGTGGCTATCCTGTTCTACGACTACCAGAAACTCTGGAGGTGAGACAACGTACACGAGTCCACTAATCACCACACAATACACTTACTATGGATTCATCCCCGTCTCCCTACGAGAAGGCCATCCATAGCACTCACACTTGTCTTGAGCATTTTAGAGTAACCACTTCAAGTTGTCTATGTACCATGCAAGCATCCAAGAAGTCCATAACCGCGGACCCGGCTATTCGAATAGATCATGTTAACCCTGCAGGGGTGTACTTCTTCACACACGCTCTCGCCACTTACCGCCATGTACACGTCATGTATCTCGGCAACCTTCAAGCGGAAGCCTGGCGAGGGTGTCGGCCACGACCTGACTAACCACACAAGACTCTAGCCCAGGTTTATCGTCGATTCGGGTTCCATCCCCAATGAGATCCGGCCGGGGTGTCGCTCACGGCCCCAAACGATGTGTGCAGGGTTCCCGAGCCCACCATCCGGGTGCCACTCGGTACACCAGGCCACATGTGCCTAGTCTGTCCCAAGCCCACCCTGCCGGGTGCCACTTGGTAGAAAAATAGCACTACCTACAAACACCAGAAACTAGTTGCGACTCCTGGACAGAGATCAAGTTGGCTAATAAGTCGAGAGGGGCACTTAAGCATTCCAATGTGTGGTAGTATCGAGTCATTGGACAACATACATAGAACTCAGTGCTTAAGGACGGTTCCAGTGAGACAACCCACCATGTACTCCTACATGGCCTCTCACCGCTACCTTTACCAAATCGTGTGCACACACTTAACTCTCAGCACCAGAACATATCGTAACACTCCAATTAATCCCAATGAATCATACTTGACACAACTCTAAGCAATAGCAGGCATAGCATGGTAGGAACACAACAATGGCTCAATCAACTCCTACACATGCTAGTGGGTTTCAACTATTTACTGTGGCAATGACAGGTCATGCAGAGGAATGGGTTCAACTACCGCAGCACAAAGTAGCAGATGAATCGTTGTTGTCCTAATGCAATAACTGAGAGCAGGAGCGAGAGAGTAGGATTGTATCGGAATGAACAAGGGGGTTTGCTTGCCTGGTAAATCAACAGAGGAGGCACTGCTTCACAGACAGGTACTCTGGAACAGACTCCGGAGCAGGACCTATCGAGAAGGAACAGTGTCGGCAATCAATACACAAACATATGCAACAATATGATGCATGAACATGGCATGTAGATGTGATGCTGTTGATTGTGCTAATGCAACTAGTACTCATTTGGTTTGAAGTCCATTTGAACCAAAGCTCAAATGCAATTCTAAATTAAGTCTCTTATATATGCCATAATGTGTTTTCTCATATTCAGCATGTATAAGTTGGTTTGTCATGCATGAAACTAGTACAGATGGAAAGATTGCATTTTTCTGATAATTTTTCATATATAAATTATTTCAATCTGAGCTACGGTTGAATTGATATGAATTTTTGAAGTTTAAATCAATTTCTGGAATTTCCTGATTTAATTTAAATCCAGAAATCATATTATTGCGCCAGCATGACGTCAGCACGACGTCAGCAGTCAACTGCGGCTGATGGGGTCAAACCTGACGTGTGGGGTCCACACGTCAGTGACAGGGGGTTAAACAGGGTTAGATTAACTTAATTAAAAAGGTTAGTGGCGCTGGGGCCCACTGTCAGTGTCAGGGGGGTTAGTTAACGGTGATTAGCACTAAGCTAATCACCTGGCCGACGGGGCCCACGCGTCAGTGACCCTGGGGGGGTCAAACCCCAGGTCAAACAAGTCAAACCCGCCGGCGGTTAGTCGCCGGCGAGGTCCGCGGCGTACATGTGCCCCGGGTTTCCTCTGTGGTGCTCCAAATGGCGCGCGGCTAGGTGCGTTGGAAAGCTAGCTCGATGGCGCGTCGGGCGGTGGCCGTGGCTGGGCCTGGGGTGGCCGGAGTCGACGGCGGCGAGCTCGGCTGCGGCCGCCGGAGTTCGGTCGTGCACGAAAATGCGGTTGGAGCTCGAAGGCGAGCGAAGCAAAGCGCTAGGGATGCTCTACGGGGCCTTACGAACTTGTTGGACCCGCCGGGGTGACCAAATGGTCACCGGAGCTGCGTCGACGGCGAGCTCGACGACGGCGGAGGTTCGGCCGTGGTGGGGAACGGAGTTACGGCGCGGGAACGAGGGGGATAAGAGAGGGGAACGGTGGCGGAGCTCACCGCGGACCTCCAGGGCTGCTCGTTGTGGCCGGGGACGCGCTGGAGACGGCGAATCGGAGTCGGCGGTCGACGGTGTCCGAGGAGGAAGACGATGGCGACGGCGGCTCCACAGGGCGCTCCGTCTTGCGTGGCTCGACGAGGAGGTAGAGGTGGTCGCGGCGGATCTGGGGAGCGTGTCGGGGAGGCGAGGGGGAGGCGGTGGCTACGGTGATGCTCGTCGGCGGCGGCGGTGATTCTCGGGTGAGAGAGAGAGAGCAGGGGGAGAGAAGGAGGGCGAGGAAGAGTGCGAGAGGGGTCGGGGTGGCGTGGCGACGCGCGGGATCGTCCAGAGCGACGAGGGGGGCGCCAGGCAAGCAGGGAGGCTGGTGGCGTGGCGCGGTGGCGCGCGCGCGCGCCGGGCACGCTCCCCTCCCGTTGTCGAGGACGAAGACGATAGAGGAGGAGGCGGGCTGGGCCGCCTGCTGGCTGGGCCGGCCTGCTGCTGCTGGGCTGCACAGGGAGGAGGCCCAGGTAAGTCTCTCCTCTTTTATTTTTGTTTTCTAATTTTTCCGACATTTGTTTTGATTTAATTAAAATATTAAATCATTTAATTACCTTATGCCAATTTTTGCAGGAGCTAGCTATATTATTTCAGAGCTCCCCAATAGGTGGCATAATTTTTGGACATATATTAATATATATAACTAATATATTTCCAATGCCAATATTTATGCATTAATTCCAAATGCCCAAAATAAATACCTATGAGCTCTTAAAAATATTGGTTTGATTTTTATCTCTGTCCAATATTTTCAGAGAGCAACATGAGCATTTCCTTGGACCTTTTTGGAGCAATTTTTATTTAGGTCATTTTCAAAAATGATTCTGAGGGTTCCACCAATCCTCATTTCAAATTTAAATGAAAATTTAAACATGATGCACAAATGACTAGCTAGTCTAGGTCATACCAGACTAGGGATGTGACAACTCGCCCCAATTGAAAGAATCTCGTCCCGAGATTCAGGGGTCGACGGAAAGAAAGCGGGGTACTCCAGTCGAAGACGATCTTCTCGCTCCCAAGTAGCTTCTCTCTCGGAATGATGAGACCACTGAACTTTGAGAAACTTGATGTTCTGACGTCGGGTAACACGCTCTGCTTGATCAAGAATGCGAACCGGGTACTCTCGGTATGTGAGGTTATCTTGGAGATCAAGCGTTTCGTGGTCCACTCCGCGGATAGGATCCGAGAAGCAAAGCCTGAGTTGGGAGACGTGGAAGACATCATGAACTCGAGAAAGATGTGGGGGTAGTTCCAATTGGTAGGCAACCTCTCCTCGTTTAGCGAGAATACGAAAAGGACCAATGTAACGAGGAGCCAACTTGCCCTTGATACCGAAACGATGGGTACCCTTCAAAGGAGTAACCCGAAGGTAAGCTTGGTCGCCAGTTTCATAAGTCATATCCTTATGATGACGATCGTACTGGCTTTTCTGACGAGACTGGGCTGTTTTCAAATTCCCACGAATGATGCGAACTTGCTCTTCTGCCTCCTGGATCATGTCCGGTCCAAAGAATTGTCTTTCACCGGTTTCTGACCAGTTCAAAGGTGTTCGACATCTTCGTCCATAGAGAACCTCAAAAGGAGCTTTCTTGAGGCTGGATTGATAGCTATTGTTATAAGCAAACTCGGCAAAAGGAAGACATTTCTCCCAATCCATACCGAATGAGATAACGCAAGCTCTAAGCATGTCTTCGAGAATTTGATTGACCCGTTCCACCTGACCACTCGACTGAGGGTGGAAAGCAGTACCGAAGGAAAGATGGGTTCCCATGGCAGTTTGGAAACTCTCCCAGAAATGAGAAGTGAAAAGACTGCCACGGTCTGAATTGATCTCTAGTGGAACACCATGAAGTGACACTATTCGAGAAATATATAAGTCAGCAAGCTGACTAGCAGTGATACTCTCTCGAACAGGAAGGAAGTGAGCCACTTTGGAAAGACGATCAACGACTATGAAGATAGCGTTATTCCCTCTCTTGGTCCTGGGAAAGCCGGTGATGAAGTCGATACCAACTTTATCCCATTTCCACTCAGGAATAGCTAAAGGCTGAAGAGTGCCAGCAGGCCTTTGATGCTCTGCCTTAACACGACGACAAACGTCACATCTAGCAATGAACTCAGCGATTTCTCTCTTCATCCTAGTCCACCAGAACCTCTGGCGTAGGTCCTGATACATCTTAGTGCTACCGGGATGAATCGTGAGAGGAGATTCATGCGCCTCCTTAAGAATCAACTGTCGGAGATGTTGATTCTTGGGAACCACCAAGCGATTCTCAAAGAAAACAACACCACGATCATCCATAGAGAAACATCCACCAACTCCCTTCTTAATGTTTCTCTTAATGCGGATAACCCCCCTATCAAACTTCTGGTCAGAGATGATCTGATCCTCAAGGGTAGGTTTCGCCACCAAGGTAGAAAGGAATCCGTGAGGAGCAATGTGAAGGTTAAGCTTACAGAATTCCTCATGGAGAAGTGGTTGGCCTTGCTGCAACATGAGATTGTTGCAATAGGATTTACGGCTTAGAGCATCAGCCATGACATTGGCTTTGCCTGGGGTGTAGGTAATCCCTAGATCATAATCTGTGATTAACTCCAACCAACGTCTTTGCCTAAGGTTCAGATCCGGTTGGGTGAAGATATACTTGAGACTCTGGTGATCAGTGTAGATCTCGCAACGTTTACCAAGAAGGTAATGTCGCCAGGTCTTGAGTGCATAGACTACGGCTGCAAGCTCTAGATCATGTGTAGGATAATTCTCCTCATGTGGATGCAACTGTCGAGAGGCATAGGCAATCACATGACGATCCTACATAAGAATGCAACCTAGTCCCTGTCGTGAGGCGTCACAATAGATAACAAAGTCCTTTGTGAAATCTGGTGGCACAAGTATGGGAGCAGAAGTCAGGCGTCTTTTCAGTTCCTGAAAACTGTACTCACACTGTGGGGACCACTCGAACTTTTTATCTTTCTTGAGAAGTTCCGTGAGGGGTTTGGCTACTTTGGAGAAATTTTCAACAAAGCGGCGACAATAGCTGGCTAGACCAAGGAAGCTCCTAACTTGTTTAACGGTCTCAGGTGGAGTCCAATCGAGAACAGCCTAAACTCTCTCGGGATTGACAGCAATGCCCTTACCAGAGATTACGTGGCCTAGGTAGGTCACTTCTGGCAACCAAAATTCACACTTGGAGAACTTGGCATAAAGGCGGTGCTCTCTGAGTTTTTCTAACACAAGTCTAAGATGTTCGGCATGCTCTTCCTCGTTCTTCGAGTAAATAAGAATATCATCGAGGTAAACCACAACGAACTTATCTAAGTACTCCATGAAGATCGAGTTCATCAAGCGGGAGAAAGTAGCTGGAGCATTGGTTAGGCAAAAGGACATGACGGTGTACTCGTACTGACCATAACGAGTGACAAAGGCCGTCTTGGGAATGTCCCCGTTTCTGATTTTGATTTGGTGGTATCCTAACCTCAAATCCATCTTGGAGAAGACTGAGGATCCAGCAAGCTGATCATACAGGTCGTTGATCCTGGGGAGCGGATACTTGTTCTTTATCGTGACCAAATTAACGGGACGATAATCTACAACCATCCGGTCCGTATCGTCTTTCTTCTTGACGAAGAGGACGGGGCAAGCCCAAGGAGAAGAACTAGGACGGACGAAACCCTTTTGCAAGGACTCATCGAGTTGTTTCTTAAGCTCGGCTAGTTCTAGGGGTGCCTGTTGGGGAACGTAGCAGAAATTCAAAATTTTCCTACGTGTCACCAAGATCTATCTATGGAGAGACTAGAAACAAGGGGAAGGAGAGTGCATCTACATACCCTTGTAGATCGCTAAGCGGAAGCGTTCAAGTGAACGGGGTTGATGGAGTCGTACTCGTCGTGATTCAGATCACCGATGATCCTAGTGCCGAACGGACGGCACCTCCGCATTCAACACACGTACAGCTCGACGATGTCTCCCACGCCTTGATCCAGCAAGGAGAGAGGGAGAGGTTGAGGAAGACTCCATCCAGCAGCAGCACAACGGCGTGGTGGTGATGGAGGAGCGTGGCAATCCTGCAGGGCTTCGCCAAGCACCTACGGGAGAGGAGGAGGTGTCACGGGAGGGAGGGAGGCGCCAAGGGCTCAGGTATGGATGCCCTCCCTCCCCTCCACTATATATAGGGGCAGGGGAGAGGGGGGAGGCGCAGCCTTGCCCCTTCCTCCAAGGAAGGGGTGCGGCTAAGAGGGGGGAGGAGTCCATCCTCCCCAAGGCACCTCGGAGGTGCCTTCCCCCTTTAGGACTCTCCCCTTTTTCCTATATCTTGGCGCATGGGCCTCTAGGGGCTGGTGCCCTTGGCCCATGTAGGCCAAGGCGCACCCCCTACAGCCCATGTGGCCCCCCGGGGCAGGTGGCCCCACCCGGTGGGCCCCCGGGACCCTTCCGGTGGTCCCGGTACAATACCGATGACCCCGAAACTTGTCCCGATGGCCGAAACAGGACTTCCTATATATAAATCTTTACCTCCGGACCATTCCGGAACTCCTCGTGACGTCCGGGATCTCATCCGGGACTCCGAACAACATTCGGTAACCACATACAAACTTCCTTTATAACCCTAGCGTCATCGAACCTTAAGTGTGTAGACCCTACGGGTTCGGGAGACATGCAGACATGACCGAGATGTTCTCCGGTCAATAACCAACAGCGGGATCTGGATACCCATGTTGGCTCCCACATGTTCCACGATGATCTCATCGGATGAACCACGATGTCAAGGACTCAATCAATCCCGTATACAATTCCCTTTGTCTAGCGGTATGGTACTTGCCCGAGATTCGATCGTCGGTATACCGATACCTTGTTCAATCTCGTTACCGGCAAGTCTCTTTACTCGTTCCGTAACACATCATCCCGTGATCAACCCCTTGGTCACATTGTGCACATTATGATGATGTCCTACCGAGTGGGCCCAGAGATACCTCTCCGTTTACACGGAGTGACAAAATCCCAATCTCGATTCGTGCCAACCCAACAGACACTTTCAGAGATACCCGTAGTGTACCTTTATAGCCACCCAGTTACGTTGTGACGTTTGGCACACCCAAAGCACTCCTACGGTATCCGGGAGTTGCACAATCTCATGGTCTAAGGAAATGATACTTGACATTAGAAAAGCTTTAGCATACGAACTACATGATCTTGTGCTAGGCTTAGGATTGGGTCTTGTCCATCACATCATTCTCCTAATGATGTGATCCCGTTATCAACGACATCCAATGTCCATGGTCAGGAAACCGTAACCATCTATTGATTAACGAGCTAGTCAACTAGAGGCTTACTAGGGACATGGTGTTGTCTATGTATCCACACATGTATCTGAGTTTCCTATCAATACAATTCTAGCATGGATAATAAACGATTATCATGAACAAGGAAATATAATAATAATCAATTTATTATTGCCTCTAGGGCATATTTCCAACAGTCTCCCACTTGCACTAGAGTCAATAATCTAGTTCACATCGATATGTGATTAACACTCAAGGTCACATCCCCATGTGACTAACACCCAAAGAGTTTACTAGAGTCAATAATCTAGTTCACATTTACCATGTGATTAACACTCGATGAGTTCTGGGTTTGATCATGTTATGCTTGTGAGAGAGGTTATAGTCAACGGGTCTGAACCTTTCAGATCCGTGTGTGCTTTACAAATCTCTATGTCATCTCCTAGATGCAGCTACCACGTTCTATTTGGAGCTATTCCAAATAACTGTTCTACTTGGAGCTATTCTAAATTGTTGCTCCATTATACGTATCCGGTATCTCTACTCAGAGCTATCCGGATAGGTGTTAAGCTTGCATCGACGTAACCCTTTACGACGAACTCTTTTACCACCTCCATAATTGAGAAAATTCCTTAGTCCACTAGTTACTAAGGATAACTTTGACCGCTGTCCTGTGATCCATTCTTGGATCACTCTTGTACCCCTTGACTGACTCATGGTAAAGCACACTTCAGGTGCGGTACACAGCATAGCATACTGTAGAGCCTATGTCTTAAGCATAGGGGACGACCTTCGTTCCTTTCTCTCTATTCTGCCATGGTCGAGCTTTAAGTCTTAACTTCATACCTTACAACTCAGGCAAGAACTCCTTCTTTGACTGATCCATCTTGAACACCTTCAAGATCACGTCAAGGCATGTGCTCATTTGAAAGTACTATTAAGCGTTTTGATCTATCCTTATAGATCTTGATGCTCAATGTTCAAGTAGCTTAATCCAGGTTTTCCATTGAAAACACTTTCCAAATAACCCTATATGCTTTCCAGAAATTCTACGTCATTTCTGATCATTAATATGTCAACAACATATACTCATCAGAAATTCTATAGTGCTCCCACTCACTTCTTTGGAAATACAAGTTTCTCATAAACTTTGTATACACCCAAAATCTTTGATCATCATCAAAGCATACATTCCAACTCCGAGATGCTCACTCCAGTCCTCAGAAGGATTGCTGGAGCTTTGCATACTTATTAGCATATTTCAGGATAGACAAAACCTTCCGGTTGTATCACATACAACCTTTCCTCAAGAATCGTCGAGGAAACAATGTTTTGACATCCTATCTGCAAGATTTCATAAATAATGCAGTAATTGCTAATATAATTCCAACAGACTCTTAGCATCGCTACGAGTGAGAAAGTCTCATCGTAGTCAACTCCTTGAACTTGTCGAAAAACATCTTAACGACAAGTCGAGCTTTCTCAATGGTGACACTTACCATCATTGTCTGTCTTCCTTTCAAAATCCATATGTACCTAACAGCCTTACGACCATCAAGTAGTTCTTCCAAAGTCTACACTTTGTTTTCATACATGGATCCTCTCTCGGGTTTTATGGCCTTGAGCCATTTATCGGAATCCGGGCCCACCATCGCTTCTCCATAGCTCGTAGGTTCATTGTTGTCTAGCAACATGACTTCCAAGACAGGATTACGTACCACTCTGAAGTAGTACGCATCCTTGTCATCCCACGAGGTTTGGTAGTGACTCGATCCGAAGTTTCATGATCACTATCATAAGCTTCCACTTCAGTTGGTGTACGTGCCACAGGAACAACTTCCTGTGCCCTGCTACACACTTGTTGAAGTGACGGTTCAATAACCTCATCAAGTCTCCACCATCCTCCCACTCAACTTTTCGAGAGAAACCTTTCCTCGAAAAAGGACCCGATTCAAGAAACAATCCCTATTGCTTTCGGATCTGAATTAGGAGGTATACCCAACTGTTTTGGGTGTCCTATGAAGATGCATTTTATCTGCTTTGGGTTCGAGCTTATCAACCTGAAACCTTTTCACATAAGCGTCGCAGCCCCAAACTTTCAAGAAACGGCAACTTAGGTTTCTCCAAACCATAGTTCATACGGTGTCGTCTCAACGAAATTATGTGGTGCCCTATTTAAAGTGAATGTGGTTGTCTCTAATGCCTAACCCATGAACGATAGTGGTAACTCGATAAGAGACATCATGGTATGCACCATATCCAATAGGGTGCAACTATGACGTTTGGACACACCATCACACTATGGTGTTCCAGGCTGTATCAGTTGTGAAACAATTTCCACAATGTCTTAATTCTGTGCCAAACTCGTGATTCAGATATTCATCTCTATGATCATATCATAGATCTTTTATCCTCTTGTCACGACGATCTTTCAACTTCACACTGAAATTACTTGAACCTTTCAATAATTCAGACTCGTGATTCATCAAGTAAATATACTCAACATCTACTCGAATCATCTGTGAAGTAAGAACATAACGATATTCACTGCATGCCTCAGCACTCATTGGACTGCACACATCAAAATGTGTTACTTCCAACAAGTTGCTATCTTGTTCCATCTTACTGAAAACGAGGCTTTTCAGTCATCTTGCCCATGTGGTATGATTTGCATGTCCCAAGTGATTCAAAATCAAGTGAGTCAAAACGGTCCATTTGCATGGAGTTTCTTCATGCATATACACCAATAGACATGGTTCGCATGTCTCAAACTTTTCAAAAACGAGTGAGCCCAAAGATCCATCAATATGGAGCTTCTTCATGCGTTTTATACCGATATGACTTACGTGGCAGTGCCACAAGTAGGTGGTACTATCATTACTATCTTTTGGCATGAACATGTGTATCACTACGATCGAGATTTAATAAACCATTCATTTTAGGTGTAAGACCATTGAAGGTATTATTCAAATAAACAGAGTAACCATTATTCTCCTTAAATGAATAACCGTATTGCGATAGACGTAATCCAATCATGTCTATGCTCAACGCAAACACCAAATAACAATTATTTAGGTTTAACACCAATCTCTTTGGTAGAGGGAGCGTGCGATGCTTGATCATATCAAGCTTGGAAAAACTTCCAACACATATCGTCAGCTCACCTTTAGCTAGTCTCCGTTTATTCCGTAGCCTTTTGTTTCGAGTTACTAACACTTAGCAACCGAACCGGTATCTAATACCCTGGTGCTACTAGGAGTACTAGCAAAGTACACATTAACACAATGTATATCCAATATACTTCTATCGACCTTGCCAGCCTTCTTATCTACCAAGTATCTAGGGTAATTCTGCTCTAGTGGTTGTTCCCCTTATTACAGAAGCACTTAGTCTCGGGTTTGGGTTTTACCTTGGGTTTCTTCACTAGAGCAGCAGCTGATTTGCCGTTTCATGAAGTATCCCTTCTTGCCCTTGCCCTTCTTGAAACTAGTGGTTTCACCAACCATCAACAATTGATGCTCCTTCTTGATTTCTACTTTCGCGGTGTCAAACATCGCGAATACCTCAAGGATCATCATATCTATCCCTGATATGTTATAGTTCATCACGAAGCTCTAACAGCTTGGTGGCAATGACTTTGGAGAACCATCACTGTCTTATCTGGAAGATCAACTCCCACTCGATTCAAATGATTGTTGTACTCAGACAATCTGAGCACAAGCTCAACAATTGAGCTTTTCTCCTTAGTTTGCAGGTTAAGAAAGTCATCGGAGGTCTTATACCTCTTGACATGGGCACGAGCCTGAAATCCCAATTTCAGCCCTCAAAACATCTCATATGTTTCGCGATGTTTCAAAAACGTCTTTGGTGCCTCAACTCTAAACCGTTTAACTGAACTATCACGTAGTTATCAAAACGTGTATGTCAGATGTTCGCAACAACCACAGACAACGTTCGAGGTTCAGCACACTGAGCGGTGCATTAAGGACATAAGCCTTCTATGAAGCAATGAGGACAATCCTCAGTTTACGGACCTAGTCCGCATAATTGCTACTATCAACTTTCAACTAATTTTTCTCTAGGAACATATCTAAACAGTAGAACTATAGCGTGAGCTACGACATAATTTGCAAAAACCTTTTGACTATGTTCAGGATAATTAAGTTCATCTTATGAACTCCCACTCAGATAGACATCCCTCTAGTCATCTAAGTGATTACATGATCCGAGTCAAACTAGGCCGTGTCCGATCATCACGTGAGACGGACTAGTCATCATCGGTGAACATCTTCATGTTGATCGTATCTTCTATACGACTCATGTTCGACCTTTCGGTCTCCGTGTTCCGAGGCCATGTCTGTACATGCTAGGCTCGTCAAGTTAACCCTAAGTGTTTCGCGTGTGTAAATCTGTCTTACACCCGTTGTATGTGAACGTTAGAATCTAACACCCGATCATCACGTGGTGCTTCGAAACACGAACTGTCGCAACGGTGCACAGTTAGGGGAGAACACTTCTTGAAATTGTTGTAAGGGATCATCTTATTTACTACCGTCGTTCTAAGCAAATAAGATGTATAAACATGATAAACATCACATGCAATCAAATAGTGACATGATATGGCCATCATCACTTTGCTCCTTTTGATCTCCATCTTCGGGGCTCCATGATCATCATCGTCACCGGCATGACACCATGATCTCCATCATCATGATCTCCATCATCGTGTCTTCATGAAGTTGCCTCGCCAACTATTACTTCTACTACTATGGCTAACGGTTAGCAATAAAGTAAAGTAATTACATGACGTTTAAGTTGACACGCAGGTCACAAATAAATAAAGACAACTCCTATGGCTCCTGCCGGTTGTCATACTCATCGACATGCAAGTCGTGATTCCTATTACAAGAACATGATCAATCTCATACATCACATATATCATTCATCACATCCTTTTTGGCCATATCACATCACATAGCATACCCTGCAAAAACAAGTTAGACGTCCTCTAATTGTTGTTTGCATGTTTTACGTGGCTGCTATGGGTTTCTAGCAAGAACGTTTCTTACCTACGCATGAACCACAACGTGATATGCCAATTGCTATTTACCCTTCATAAGGACCCTTTTCATCGAATCCGATCCGACTAAAGTGGGAGAGACAGACACCCGCCAGCCACCTTATGCAACTAGTGCATGTTTGTCGGTGGAACCGGTCTCACGTAAGCGTACGTGTAAGGTTGGTCCGGGCCGCTTCATCCCACGATGCCGCCGAATCAAGATAAGACTAGTAACGGCAAGCATATTGAACAATATCGACGCCCACAACTACTTTGTGTTCTACTCGTGCAAAGAATCTACGCAATAGACCTAGCTCATGATGCCACTGTTGGGGAACGTAGCAGAAATTCAAAATTTTCCTACGTGTCACCAAGATCTATCTATGGAGAGACTAGCAACGAGGGGAAGGAGAGTGCATCTACATACCCTTGTAGATCGCTAAGCGGAAGCGTTCAAGTGAACGGGGTTGATGGAGTCGTACTCGTCGTGATTCAGATCACCGATGATCCTAGTGCCGAACGGACGGCACCTCCGCGTTCAACACACGTACAGCTCGACGATGTCTCCCACGCCTTGATCCAGCAAGGAGAGAGGGAGAGGTTGAGGAAGACTCCATCCAGCAGCAGCACAACGGCGTGGTGGTGATGGAGGAGCGTGGCAATCCTGCAGGGCTTCGCCAAGCACCTACGGGAGAGGAGGAGGTGTCACGGGAGGGAGGGAGGCGCCAAGGGCTCAGGTATGGATGCCCTCCCTCCCCTCCACTATATATAGGGGCAGGGGAGAGGGGGGAGGCGCAGCCTTGCCCCTTCCTCCAAGGAAGGGGTGCGGCTAAGAGGGGGGGAGGAGTCCATCCTCCCCAAGGCACCTCGGAGGTGCCTTCCCCCTTTAGGACTCTCCCCTTTTTCCTATATCTTGGCGCATGGGCCTCTAGGGGCTGGTGCCCTTGGCCCATGTAGGCCAAGGCGCACCCCCTACAGCCCATGTGGCCCCCCGGGGCAGGTGGCCCCACCCGGTGGGCCCCCGGGACCCTTCCGGTGGTCCCGGTACAATACCGATGACCCCGAAACTTGTCCCGATGGCCGAAACAGGACTTCCTATATATAAATCTTTACCTCCGGACCATTCCGGAACTCCTCGTGACGTCCGGGATCTCATCCGGGACTCCGAACAACATTCGGTAACCACATACAAACTTCCTTTATAACCCTAGCGTCATCGAACCTTAAGTGTGTAGACCCTACGGGTTCGGGAGACATGCAGACATGACCGAGATGTTCTCCGGTCAATAACCAACAGCGGGATCTGGATACCCATGTTGGCTCCCACATGTTCCACGATGATCTCATCGGATGAACCACGATGTCAAGGACTCAATCAATCCCGTATACAATTCCCTTTGTCTAGCGGTATGGTACTTGCCCGAGATTCGATCGTCGGTATACCGATACCTTGTTCAATCTCGTTACCGGCAAGTCTCTTTACTCGTTCCGTAACACATCATCCCGTGATCAACCCCTTGGTCACATTGTGCACATTATGATGATGTCCTACCGAGTGGGCCCAGAGATACCTCTCCGTTTACACGGAGTGACAAAATCCCAATCTCGATTCGTGCCAACCCAACAGACACTTTCAGAGATACCCGTAGTGTACCTTTATAGCCACCCAGTTACGTTGTGACGTTTGGCACACCCAAAGCACTCCTACGGTATCCGGGAGTTGCACAATCTCATGGTCTAAGGAAATGATACTTGACATTAGAAAAGCTTTAGCATACGAACTACATGATCTTGTGCTAGGCTTAGGATTGGGTCTTGTCCATCACATCATTCTCCTAATGATGTGATCCCGTTATCAACGACATCCAATGTCCATGGTCAGGAAACCGTAACCATCTATTGATTAACGAGCTAGTCAACTAGAGGCTTACTAGGGACATGGTGTTGTCTATGTATCCACACATGTATCTGAGTTTCCTATCAATACAATTCTAGCATGGATAATAAACGATTATCATGAACAAGGAAATATAATAATAATCAATTTATTATTGCCTCTAGGGCATATTTCCAACAGTGCCATCTTGTAAGGTCTCCTAGAGATTGGAGCTGTTCCTGGGATAAGATCTATGACGAACTCTACATCTCTGTCAGGTGGAACACCTGGCAGTTCCTCTGGAAAGACATCCGGAAAGTCACGGACTACCGGGATATCTTCAAGGTCTGGAAGAGGGCTGGCATTAAGAGAATAGAGCCGACGCTTTGCAACTCTAGTGGAGACAGTGACTATCTTGCCAGATGGGTGTGTAAGCTGAACAGATCTGGTGTAACAATCAATCTTGGCATGATGAGCTGTCATCCAGTCCATACCCAAGATGATGTTAATATCTGAGGACTTGAGGGCTACAAGTGAGGCAAGGAATACAAGTCTGTCAACAAGGATTTCATTACCATAGCTGATTCTGGTGGTTTGCCATCTAGACCCTGGGGTTTGGATTTCAAGCGGAGTTGGCATATCACAAAATGATATGTCGTGCAAACGAGCATAGCTTTCAGAAATGAAGGAGTGAGATGCTCCAGTATCGAATAGAACTGATGCTGGGTGACAATTGACAAGGAGTGTACCAAGAACGACATCCGGATCATCATGAGCGTCTTTAGCTGAGACGTGATGCACACGTCCACGTTTAGTGGGGGCTGACTTGACACTGATCATCTTGCGTGATGGCTTAACACAGCCAACAGTCTTCTCGGGCTGGGGTGGAGCATAACTAGTCTGAGAGCAGTCACGTGCATAGTGTCCTGGCTTCCCGCATGTGAAGCAAGTCCCTGAGGTTGGACGTGGACCCGCACTGACAGGCGGTCTACCAGTAGGCCTGGGTGGAACATACGACTGAGCTGGGGAAGGCACCACATGAGATGACCTCGGTGTATAACCGGAAGGAAGAGCGGAGTTTGGCACCCAAATCCGGCGCTTCTGGGAACTAAAGCCAGAGGAAGATCCCAAATCACGGGTGTGCTTACGAGACTCCTCGTAAGTGAGCTGAGCTGTCTCTGCATTAATGGCTTTGTTCACAAGAGCTTGGAATGTATCACAATGATGCAGGTGGAGATCACGACGCAACTTGGGATTGAGACCCTTTCGGAACCTAGCCTGCTTCTTGGCGTCCGTGGACACTTCTTCTGTGGCATAACGAGCGAGGTTCTCGAACTCTTTGCTGTAAGCATCAACAGCCATCTTATTCTGGGTGAGACTACAGAACTCTTCTCTCTTGCGATCGATGAGGGCCTGGGGAATGTGATGCTCGCGAAAAGCCTCAACGAAATCCCTCTAGGTGGGAGTCTGGTCAGCTGGAAGCATAGCCTCATAGTTCTGCCACCAAAGACTAGCAGGACCTTCCAGGTGATATGTGGCATAAGTGACCTTGTCATCTTCAGCTACGCTCGCGGAACGCAGCTTATGAGTGATGCTACGGAGCCAGTCATCTGCATCGAGTGGCTCGATGGAATGATGAAAGGTAGGTGGGTGCAAGCGAATGAAATCATGAATGGTAGCAGACTTATTGGACTGATGTGCGGTGTTCTCCTCGATACGTGCCAACAAACGGTTAGACTCACGCTTGTTCCTCTCCATTTCTAACATGAACTCTGTCAACGAAGGCTGATCGGGAGGATCCTCGTCCCTACCATCTCCGTGGTTCTGGCTACGAACAATAGAACTAGATGACATCCTGTGAAACGAAACCAAGGACGGAATCAGCATCAATCTATAGGCTATAGAATGTAGGACAAGGAATTAGTATCTCTCGAACTCCTAGGGAAATTCCGGCAGCATAACGGCAGTAAAATGCTCAGAATGAGACATCCTACTAAAAATGGGGTGGTAACATACTCATCAGCATTACTCAAGGTTCTGAGATCATACTAAACAGACTACACCGGGAGTACTCGAAAACTGGGGTATGACTCTGATCAACCAATCCTATGGGACTACGGAGTGGTAACACGTGATCCTGATAGACGGGAGAGAAAGCCTAGTTCCTTAACCCCGTAGGAAAGATAGGGTGACTCAGATCAGAAGGCCATGAGATAAAGGAGTAAAAAGAGCCTTACGTTCCTTCCCACAATCAATTCCCTTACATAACTAAAGAATTTCTAGACTCAACTTCGACCAGTTTGGCTTGGTAATCCTACAGGCAGTCAGGCTCTGATACCAGCGCTGTCAGGACCCCGACTCAATGCCACATCGATCTAGCATGTAACACCTCATATCACTTTGCGGCCTCACGCACGGTATCCCCACGGGTGTCGCCTTACCTTTGCCCAGGACCGTTTGCGCCTTTTGGCACACGTATATGATGGTGTCGCTAGCATCCATATGATAAAGAGCCCGGGCTGACATGGCTAGTCGTAAACCCAAAGTGGCACTAACTTACAGGGACAGGCATCCATGACCCAGCATCGAACGTGTCGGTCATCAGCGAGTGAATCCAGGCTGTAGCACTGGGCTAACAGGACTCCAGTGAACCGGGCTGTAGCGGGCTAACAGGACTCCGGTATTCATCGCGTGACATTTCCTCGAAGGGACAGACACAGGATCGAAGAAGGACACATGCCGGCCAGCCTAAGTGTTTCGGAGCAGTAGCAAGCTACCAGGGCTCAGTGGAAGCACTAGGAGACATTTCCCGGTAAGAGAGGCTACTAAGAATAAACAACTAGATAGTCAGATCCCACACATAGCAATACACATTACACGTACGCATAACATGCAAGTATGTGTTGTACAACATGGCATCACAGCATAACTCAACAATCATATAGATAAAGGCTCAGAAGAGCCATCATAGCATTTATTACAAACAGGGGTCACATGACCCAACATTCAGAGCAATCAAGCAACAAGCGGAAGCATTACATGTCCGAGTACAGACATCTACAAATGAAAAAGGCTAAAAGCCTGACTATCTACAACGTCCGATCAAGATCGTAGCTGAGGTACAAGCTACTCGTCGAAGTCCACGAGAACACTAATAAGACCGAAGTCTCTGCTGCAAAAACATAAATAAAGCAACATGAGTACAAAGGTACTCAGCAAGACTTACATCAGATCCTATCATACATGCATTGGTATCAAGAGGGTAATGTGGGGTTTAGTTGCAGCAAGCCAGCTTTGACTCTGTGGCTATCCTGTTCTACGACTACCAGAAACTCTAGAGGTGAGGCAACGTACACGAGTCCACTAATCACCACACAATACACTTACTATGGATTCATCCCCGTCTCCCTACGAGAAGGCCATCCATAGCACTCACACTTGTCTTGAGCATTTTAGAGTAACCACTTCAAGTTGTCTATGTACCATGTAAGCATCCAAGAAGTCCATAACCGCGGACCCGGCTATTCGAATAGATCATGTTAACCCTGCAGGGGTGTACTTCTTCACACACGCTCTCGCCACTTACCGCCATGTACACGTCATGTATCTCGGCAACCTTCAAGCGGAAGCCTGGCGAGGGTGTCGGCCACGACCTGACTAACCACACAAGACTCTAGCCCAGGTTTATCGCCGATTCGGGTTCCATCCCCAATGAGATCCGGCCGGGGTGTCACTCATGGCCCCAAATGATGTGTGCAGGGTTCCCGAGCCCACCATCCGGGTGCCACTCGGTACACCAGGCCACATGTGCCTAGTCTGTCCCAAGCCCACCCTGCCGGGTGCCACTTGGTAGAAAAATAGCACTACCTACAAACACCAGAAACTAGTTGCGACTCCTGGACAGAGATCAAGTTGGCTAATAAGTCGAGAGGGGCACTTAAGCATTCCAATGTGTGGTAGTATCGAGTCATTGGACAACATACATAGAACTCAGTGCTTAAGGACGGTTCCAGTGAGACAACCCACCATGTACTCCTACATGGCCTCTCACCGCTACCTTTACCAAATTGTGTGCACACACTTAACTCTCAGCACCAGAACATATCGTAACACTCCAATTAATCCCAATGAATCATACCTGACACAACTCTAAGCAATAGCAGGCATAGCATGGTAGGAACACAACAATGGCTCAATCAACTCCTACACATGCTAGTGGGTTTCAACTATTTACTGTGGCAATGACAGGTCATGCAGAGGAATGGGTTCAACTACCGCAGCACAAAGTAGCAGATGAATCGTTGTTGTCCTAATGCAATAACTGAGAGCAGGAGCGAGAGAGTAGGATTGTATCGGAATGAACAAGGGGGTTTGCTTGCCTGGTAAATCAACAGAGGAGGCACTGCTTCACAGACAGGTACTCTGGAACAGACTCCGGAGCAGGACCTATCGAGAAGGAACAGTGTCGGCAATCAATACACAAACATATGCAACAATATGATGCATGAACATGGCATGTAGATGTGATGCTGTTGATTGTGCTAATGCAACTAGTACTCATTTGGTTTGAAGTCCATTTGAACCAAAGCTCAAATGCAATTCTAAATTAAGTCTCTTATATATGCCATAATGTGTTTTCTCATATTCAGCATGTATAAGTTGTTTTGTCATGCATGAAACTAGTACAGATGGAAAGATTGCATTTTTCTGATAATTTTTCATATATAAATTATTTCAATCTGAGCTACGGTTGAATTGATATGAATTTTTGAAGTTTAAATCAATTTCTGGAATTTCCTGATTTAATTTAAATCCAGAAATCATATTATTGCGCCAGCATGACGTCAGCACGATGTCAGCAGTCAACTGCGGCTGATGGGGTCAAACCTGACGTGTGGGGTCCACACGTCAGTGACAGGGGGTTAAACAGGGTTAGATTAACTTAATTAAAAAGGTTAGTGGCGCTGGGGCCCACTGTCAGTGTCAGGGGGGGTTAGTTAACGGTGATTAGCACTAAGCTAATCACCTGGCCGACGGGGCCCACGCGTCAGTGACCCTGGGGGGGTCAAACCCCAGGTCGAACAAGTCAAACCCGCCGGCGGTTAGTCGCCGGCGAGGTCCGCGACGTACATGTGCACCGGGTTTCCTCTGTGGTGCTCCAAATGGCGTGCGGCTAGGTGCGTTGGAAAGCTAGCTCGATGGCGCGTCGGGCGGTGGCCGTGGCTGGGCCTGGGGTGGCCGGAGTCGATGGCGGCGAGCTCGGCTGCGGCCGCCGGAGTTCGGTCGTGCACGAAAATGCGGTTGGAGCTCGAAGGCGAGCGAAGCAAAGCGCTAGGGATGCTCTACGGGGCCTTACGAACTTGTTGGACCCGCCGGGGTGACCAAATGGTCACCGGAGCTGCGTCGACGGCGAGCTCGGCGATGGCGGAGGTTCGGCCGTGGTGGGGAACGGAGTTACGGCGTGGGAACGAGGGGGAGAAGAGAGGGGAACGGTGGCGGAGCTCACCGCGGACCTCCAGGGCTGCTCGTTGTGGCCGGGGACGCGTTGGAGACGGCGAATTGGAGTCGGCGGTCGAAGGCGTCCGAGGAGGAAGACGATGGCGACGTCGGCTCCACAGGGCGCTCCGTCTTGCGTGGCTCGACGAGGAGGTAGAGGGGGTCGCGGCGGATCTGGGGAGCATGTCGGGGAGGCGAGGGGGAGGCGGTGGCTACGGTGATGCTCGTCGGCGGCGGCGGTGATTCTCGGGTGAGAGAGAGAGAGAGAGCAGGGGGAGAGAAGGAGGGCGAGGAAGAGTGCGAGAGGGGTCGGGGTGGCGTGGCGACGCGCGGGATCGTCCAGAGCGACGAGGGGGGCGCCAGGCAAGCAGGGAGGCTGGTGGCGTGGCGCGGTGGCGCGCGCGCGCGCCGGGCATGCTCCCCTCCCGCTGTCGAGGACGAAGACGACAGAGGAGGAGGCGGGCTGGGCCGCCTGCTGGCTGGGCCGGCCTGCTGCTGCTGGGCTGCACAGGGAGGAGGCCCAGGTAAGTCTCTCCTCTTTTATTTTTGTTTTCTAATTTTTCTGACATTTGTTTTGATTTAGTTAAAATATTAAATCATTTAATTACCTTATGCCAATTTTTGCAGGAGCTAGCTATATTATTCCAGAGCTCCCCAATAGGTGGCATAATTTTTGGACATATATTAATATATATAACTAATATATTTCCAATGCAAATATTTATGCATTAATTCCAAATGCCCAAAATAAATACCTATGAGCTCTTAAAAATATTGGTTTGATTTTTATCTCTGTCCAATATTTTCAGAGAGCAACATGAGCATTTCCTTGGACCTTTTTGGAGCAATTTTTATTTAGGTCATTTTCAAAAATGATTCTGAGGGTTCCACCAATCCTCATTTCAAATTTAAATGAAAATTTAAACATGATGCACAAATGACTAGCTAGTCTAGGTCATACCAGACTAGGGATGTGACAATGGAGGGAAGTGGCAACTGCTGTTACCTGAAGAAAAAGGAGGGAGAGAGATATTCAAAGAAGCATAACGGAAAAGGGAAGAAGAGAGAAGGCGAGGGCGACGGCCGCACTGGCGACCTGCTGGTCGGGGCGACGAGGGATGGCGATGATGGGGAAGGGGAGCAGCGCGGCTGCCGGCAGGTGCTCCAAGCTTCGGTGGTCGCAGCCATGGTGAGGTGCTCCTGCGATGAAAACAGAGAAGGGCGAGATGTGAGAGGAGAAGGAACCGGATGAAGGAAGGGGAAGGAAGACAGGGAGGAGGGCGACGGAGTCTGGCCTGGTGGTGGTGCTGCTTGTGGCCGGCTCGAGGAGAGGGAAGAGGAGGCCGCGGGGTCCTGCTGGTGTTGCTCCTGCGAGGGGCGACGGGTGGTGATGGAGCTCGGGCGTGAGCTCCTGTTCGAGGAAGACGACCGGGAGGCAGCAGCCTCGGGCAGTGAGGAGGTCCGACGGGAGTCGCGGCTCCACGTCCGGCGCTAGGACGAGACGAAGGAGGTCGGCGGCGGCTGGATCGATAGGATGAATCGGACAGGGGCTGGCTGCAGTGTTGATTGGGTGGTGCTGAAAATAAGGGGAAGATGGCGGCGGTGCTAGGGGATTGGGTCGATGGGGAAAACAAGGAGGAAACCAGGGGGAGGCGCTGGTTGGTGGTTTGGATCGGGAGGGGATCCCAAGGAGGAGGAGACAGTGGGCTGGCGGCGGAGGAGGATGGGACAAGATCCCTAGATCCTAGGGTTGGACCTATATATATAGCAAGTGGGTTTTGGTTTAGGGGTATTAGGTCCCTCCGATCGTAATTGGACGGACGAAAAAAATAGACTAGGGAATCCAAATAAGAAAATGGAGATAATTTACGGGTGTTTGGGGATGATCCGGATCCAACGGTGATGACTGAGCGGGTCGGGTTCCGGGCAGGTTTCGGACGCGCGCGAGGGGGGATCGGCGGCTGCGCAGAGAGGGTGGGCATTTAGACGAGAGGGGAAAACAAAGACAATGGGGTCTGACGAAAGGCCACGGGGACAAGGGGGTTTTGTTGGTCTCGGAGAAAGAGAGAAGAGAGGGGGTCCAATTGGTCTGAGAGAAGGTCAACAAGGACAAGCGGTCTGACAACAGGTCAACGAAGACAAAGAGAGAAGCGGTAACTACGAACGTCTACGAGGTTCATGAAAACATGCGGATGCAATGCGCATGATGCGATGAGATGAAATGCAAGACATGAACAAAATGCAAAACAAAAAAAACAAAAACCCAACCACGGAGGAAAAATCATATCGCATCTCCGGAAAAGGCAAGAGTTGGAGTTACGAATATGGAAAGTTGTATCTGGGGCGTTACAACCACCCTCTCATGGGGCCCGGGGGTGGGGATGAGCTGCCCCTTGTCGGGGAGCCGGTGCGTGATGTCGCTGGACAAGTATCCGGCCTTCCACAGCCTCTTGATGTGCCCCTCCGTGACGGGGGAGGCCATCCACTTGCCTCCCGCTCCGGACATTGCTGGGGAAGGTTGAGGCGAGATGTGCGGACTTGGGCGCTAGAGCTCGAGTGCGCAGAAATGGATAAGCAAAGGAGCAAGAAGGCGTAGGTAAAAAGGTGGATCCTTATCCCCTTATATGGATGGACGAAACTATGCGTCCCCACCAGCCTAGTAAAACTCACTTATCTCCCAAGCGCCGTAATCAATGGCGCGGTTGGGTTACCCACGCCCGTATTGATGAGAATCCCGGAATAAGGGGACACGATCTCTGTTTTGACAAGACATGCCAAGGAAACCGCCTCACTAAACACGCTGAGGTGGAACAGTAAAAACGATTCGAATAAAGGCTTGGACGTGGTGTGATGTCACGCCACGGAATACGTCAGCAGATTGAATTTGTGAAAATATTATTCTCTCTACGGTGGTATATGGAACTTATTTTGCAGAGCCGGTCACTATCCTGGTGTTCAAAATCTTCTATGAAGAATTCAGAGGAGACCCGCCTTGCAATGCCGAAGACAATATGCGCGACGGACTCATCGTCATTGAAGCCTGGTTTAGGGGCTACTGAGGGAGTCCCGGACTAGGGGGTGTCCAGATAGCTGAACTATCATCTTCGGCTGGACTCCTGGACTATGAAGATACAAGATTGTAGACTTCGTCCCGTGTTCGGATGGGACTTTCCTTGACGTGGAAGGCAAGCTTGGCGATACGGATATGTAGATCTCCTACCATTGTAACCGACTCTGTGTAACCCTAACCCTCTTCGGTGCCTATATAAACCGGAGGGTTTTAGTCCGTAGGACGAACAACAATCATACCATAGGCTAGCTTCTAGGGTTTAGCCTCTCTGATCTCGTGGTATATCTACTCTTGTACTACCCATATCACCAATATCAATCAAGCAGGAGTAGGGTTTTACCTCCATTGAGAGGGCCCGAACCTGGGTAAAAACATCGTGTCCCTTGTCTCCTGTTACCATCCGCCTAGACGCACAGTTCGGGACCCCCTACCCGAGATCCTCTGGTTTTGACACCGACAACGGCGCTTGAGGGAGTCCTGGATTAGGGGGTCCTCGGACATCCGGACTATATACTTTAGCCGGACTGTTGGACTATGGAGATACAAGATTGAAGACTTCGTCCCGTGTCCAGGTGGGATTCTCCTTTGCATGGAAGGCAAGCTTGGCAATTCGGATATGTAGATTTCCTTCTCTGTAACTGACTCTGTGTAACCCTAGCCCCCTCCGGTGTCTATATAAACCGGAGGGTTTACTCCATAGGACAACAACAATCATAATCATAGGCTAGCTTCTAGGGTTTAGCCTCTATGATCTCGTGGTAGATCAACTCTTGTAATACTCATATCATCAAGATCGATCAATACGGAAGTAGGGTATTACCTCCATCAAGAGGGCCCGAACCTGGGTAAACATCGTGTCCCCCGCCTCCTGTTACCATTAGCCTTAGACGCACAGTTCGGGACCCCCTACCCGAGATCCGCCGGTTTTGACACCGACATTGGTGCTTTCATTGAGAGTTCCACTGTGCCATCACGATAAGGCTTGATGGCTCGCCTTGTTATCAAGGACAACATCATCTCTGGGGGAGCTCTGGCTGTAGGCCAGACTCTCCGGCTGGGCGGCTTCGTCATGACCGCCCATTCGGCCGCCGCGCCGATGATGACTTCTCAGGTCATCAAGAACAACCTCCGCGTTGGCTCGGAATTCACCGAGCAGATGGATCCAATGGAGCTCTCCTCTCTGAAGGAGCTCTTGGATCGCATCACCGCCTTGGGAGTCGCTACAGACTATGATCAGACCGGGCTTAAACCCGACCATAGGGAGATTAACTCTCCGCCGGTCACCCATCAGATAGTGGTGGTGGAGGAACAATGCAGCGATTCTTCCTCTATTTTGAGGACGAACTATGTCCAGATTCCTGAACTCTCTGAGCCGGATACCCATCTATGGGAGGACATGGCCCAGGCTCCGAACCTAGAATCGGACGGTGGGCTAGGAAAATTGGGCAGCATACGGGAGTCCGAGTCGCCAAGCTCGGAAGCTCCTTTGCCCCTGGGTCTCAGATCGGGTCAGGGTTTGGACTTAAATCTACCCACCCACCTAGACACAAGTGATCTTTCCCACATTAGACAAGAGCCCCAAGAGACAGTACATCACTTATGGGCCAGATTCCTCCTTGTAATGAGCAAGGTTAAGGACTGTCGCAAGGAAGATGTAATCTCATTCTTTTGCAAAAATTGCACGGACAAGGGAATTCTCAATGCATAAGTCGCCGTGACATAGCACACTTTGCTGACTTGGCGGCCATAGTACAGAAGTACTGTGCGATGGAAAGCGCATGGAAAACCCAAACAAAATTCTAGGATCCTCCGGCTCTCACTAAACCCCTCGTCCGAACAAAAAGGGTGCACTCTTGCAAGTCACCCGATCCAATCACAAAGAAACCAAATCCCACTACAGGGCGCGGAACCGTATCGGAGGGATGGCTCAATGGGCCATGCAAAATTCACAGTACACCGGATACCATACCAACACACAGCCTGAGAGCATGTTGGATACTCTGGTAGGTGGCCAAGAGTGGTGAGGATCTCCTCATCAACAATACCGCAGAGCACCATCCCGCAAAAAATAGAAATACAGTACTGATAGTCTTCGAGAATTTCGCCTAAAATAATAGGCGTAAGCGAGCACTCCGCAACCTCGCCGAAGTCTGCCACGTTGCAACAATAAATCCGTGGAACGACACGGCCATAACCCTCAATGCCAGTGACGAACCTCAATTCCGAACAGTCCGAGCACCAGCCACTTTGGCCCTTAGTCCAATTGTGGATGGCTTCCGGCTTACTAAAGTGCTCATGGACGGTGGCAGCGGATTAAACCTCATCTATGAGGAAACTCTTAACAAAATGGAAATAGACAAGAGTCGCATTGAGCAAAGCAGCACGACCTTCAGAGGTATCATCCCTAGTCGGGAGGCACGATGCGTGGGAAAAAACACACTAGATGTGGTATTCGGCACGCCGGAGAATTATAGGTCCGAAGAAATCACATTCCAAGTGGCCTGATCAGTAGCGGATACCATGCCCTTTTAGGGTGGGATGCATTCACGAGCTTCCAAGCTATACCCCATTATGGGTACATGAAGCTCAAGATGCCCGGGTCCAATGGAATAATCACTCTAGCTAGTGATCCGGACGTAGCACTCCGTGCCGAAAATCAAACTGCCACTCTAGCCCTTCAGGCATTATCCGAAGATCTCACGACCGAAGAATTAACTGTGTTGCGCTCCACAGTGGACAGGGACGACATGATACTCGACAAACGATCCAAGTCCACCTCTTTTAAACTAGCAGACGAAATAGTCAAATTCCAGGTCCACCCAACAGACCCTACAAAAATAGCATCCATTGGGGCACAGCTGAACCCCACAACACACTGCGAGAGTTCTTGTGCGAGAATTGGGACATCTTCGCCTGGCATCCTTCAGACATTCCAGGTATCCCATGCCGGCTGGCCGAGCATAGCCTAAACATACTAAAGGGATACAAGCCGGTCAAGCAGACTCTTCGGCGCTTTTCACAGCCTAAGCGACAAGCCATGGGAGAAGAGCTAGCCAAGCTACTCGAGGCCGGATTCATCAGAGAAATAAAACATCCGGACTGGCTAGCAAACCTGGTGATGGTACCAAAGAAGGACAAATCCTGGCACCTATGTGTCAATTTCAAGGACCTCAATAAGGCTTGCCCTAAGGATCCCTTCCCCCTCCCCCACATCGATCAAATCATCGACTCTACCACAGGACACGACTCATTGTGTTTCCTCAACGCATACTCCGGATACCATCAAATCAGGATGGCGGAGTACGATCAAGCCGCAACAGCATTCGTCACTCCATACTAGCCCTTTTGTTTTAACACCATGCCTTTCGGGCTCAAAAACGCCGGTGCAACCTATCAACGCATGATTCAGACATGCCTGGAAACACAAATCGGCAAAACAGTGGAGGCATACGTAGACGATGTGCTCATCAAAACCAGACACGTCAAATCCTTAATAGACGACTTGAGGCTTACATTCAACAATCTCCGAACATATGACATCAAGCTCAATCCGGAAAAATGTGTCTTCGGCGTACCTGCCGGAAAGCTCTTAGACTTCATCATTTCCAATAGAGGAATTGAAGCAAATCCGGCTAAAATCCGAGCTCTGTCATAGTTGGCTACCCCAACAGACCTCAAGAAAATCCAGAAATTAACTGGATGTGTGGCTACCCTAAGCCGCTTTATCTCTCGATTAGGAGAAAAGGCACTACCTCTCTATCGCCTTCTTCGACGCACCGAACACTTCGAGTGGACGGATGTGGCTACGTCTTGACTCGAAGAGATAAAGGCCCTCTTGGCCAGCAATCCAATCCTGGCCGCGCCAAATATCGGCGAACCCATGCTGTTATATATAGCTGCAACACACAAGGTTGTAAGCGTAGTGCTCGTCGTCGAACGAGAGATGGACGGACATAAGGTCCCGCTTCAAAAGCCGGCATACTACGTATCCACCGTCCTCACTCCATGCAAATCACGGTACCCACACTATCAAAAGATAGCATGCGCGATCTTCATGGCATCCCAAAAACTAGGACACTACTTTCAAGAGTGTTCAATCACGGTGGCCTCCGAAGTACCACTCAATGATATAATAAATAACTGCGATGCCACGGGACGGATTGCTAAATGGGCTATCGATCTCCTCCCGTTTGACATAACATACAAACCACGGCGAGCCATTAAGTCACAAGTACTGGCTAACTTCGTCGCCAAATGGACAGAAGCCGAACTCCCTAAAGAGTACGGCGCATACTCCAATTGGATCATGCACTTTGACGGCTCTAAGATGCTGGCTGGTCTGGGGGCAGGCGTTGTCCTGACATCCCCCACCAGAAATACAGTCCAATACGTACTCCAAATACTATACGCAGATTCCAACAATGCAGCCAAATATGAGGCTCTATTGCATGGTCTTTGGATGGCAGTCTCCATGGGCATTCAACGCCTAGAAGTGTGTGGGGATTCGAACCTCGCAATATCTCAAATAAATGGAGACTTTGACGCCAAGGACCCAAAAATGGCGGCCTACTGCAATGCCGTCCTCAAACTGTCAGCTCAGTTCGAGGGGCTCGAATTCCACCATGTGGTCCAAGAAAACAATCAAGCGGCGGATATCCTCGCCCGCATCGGCGCTAAGCGCGACCCCGTCCCACCTAATATCTTCTTGGAAAGGATGTTCAAGCCATCCGTGGTGTGGGAAGGGGAGACTGGCAATACCAGTCCGGATCTGAACACAACCCCAGATCCCGAACACTCTGACGTAATCGGAGGCTCCACCACCGAAATAACACCTTCGGCCCACGTGATTATGGTTGTCATCGCCCCGTGGACAGAACCCTTCTTAGCCTACCTAAATAGGCAAGAACTCCCTGAGGACCAAAATGAGGCACGTTGCATTGTGCGGCGTTCTAAAGCCTACAAGGTCCACGAGGGAGAGATTTATAAGAAAAGCGTGACTTGAGTGCACCAAATGTGCATCTCCGAAGAGGAAGGAGGAAGCTTTTGGCAGAAATTCATGCTGGACTTGGCGGCCACCACGCCGCAGGTCGGACCCTTGTAAGCAAGGCCTTCCGTACAGGTTTTTACTGGACGACAGCCCAAGCAGACGCACAGGACCTCGTCCAACATTGCATCCGCTGCCAGCTTTTTGCAAATCAAAGCCATATGCCACCTACCGCTCTCCAAAAAGTCCCCATAAGTTGGCCCTTTGTGGTCTGGGGGCTCGATATGGTTGGACCCCTTAAAGGAGGAAGCCATAAGAAAAAATACTTGTTGGTCATGGTAGATAAATTCACCAAATCGATAGAGGCCAAACCAGTTAAAACGACCGAATCTGGACCAGTGATAGACTTTATATCTGGAGTCGTACACCGTTACTGTGTACCCCACAGCATCATCACTGATAATGGCTCCAACTTCATAGCCGACGAGGCGAAAACTTGGTGTGGCAAAATGGGCATTAAGCTCGATTATCCCTCTGTCTATCACCCCCAAACAAATGGTCAAGTCGAACGAGCAAATGGTCTTATTATGAGCGGCATCAAACCCAAACTAGTGCGATCCTTGAAGGAATCAGATACGCACTGGGTCGAGGAGCTCGACTCCGTACTATGGGGGCTGCGGACCACGCCAAATCGCACCACCGGATACACACCATTTTTATGGTGTACGGCGCAGAGGCAGTACTACCCTGCGATATCATTCATGACTCACCTCGAGTGCGCATGTACGAAGAGAGAGAGGCCAAGCTAGATCGGCATGATAGTTTAGATGCCCTGGAAGAGGAGCGTGACATCGCAAAGGCCTGTTCCGCATTCTATCAGCAGCAGGCTCAAAGGTATCAAAGAACAGAAGTATGGGCCAAAACTTATAACATTGGCGAACTCATTCTACGCCTACCGGAGAAGAAAAAGGACAAGCTCAAGCCCAAGCGGGAAGGTCCCTTCATCATCGATAAAGTTCTCACCGGAGGAGCGTACCGTCTGCATGATGCATCAGATAACCGACTCGAGCTGAACCCATGGAACGCGGCCAGACTCCAAAGATTCTACGCCTAGTGTCGAACTCTGTGTTCGTCTCCCTACCTCCGCTTTTTTTAAAGTTATGTCCTCCTTCTTTCTTGCTTTCCTTTTTTATATATAGCCTTAAAAGCTTTAAGTGTGCCTCGATCGCACACTCCTGCCGTGCTATGCGTGATAAATATACCTGGGGGCTTCTTACATAGAAGCTTAATATAATTATCTTCTGGGCTTTATGCCCACCACATATGCGTCACTTCTCCATATGTGCCTTTTTTCTCCATTATATGCATCGATATGACTTAAGTTTTGGCCAAGCTGGGTTGCCTGGCTCTTGTGTTTATGCCCTACGTTCCCGTTAATTCGACTAGGGCATAAGGGGAGCACCTCTGCGATTGTTACTACCGGGTCAGCCGGATGTGTACCTTAGACTGGGTGAAGCCGAAAGCTAGCGTTCTTAAGGGAATAGATCGGTGAACAAAAGATGTTTCTTACTTATTTCAATACATGCCCCCAGATGTTTATATCCTGTGTCGCTTTTCGCAGTTCGGACATGCACATTAATGCATGCATACCCAGGGAAAGGAACCCTTAATGGAACTATTCTCCCTGGAAGATGTTTCTTACTATCCATGTAATATAACATAGCTAGTTGGGTACTTGTCTGTTCAAGCACTTATGACCCCTACGCCTGGTTTCCACGCATACCCCGGTTTTTTCATAATTGAGCGGGTATTCGGATACACTCCGGACTGTCGGATCCGGAGGTTGAAGCGAAAAGGTCCGCCATGACAAATGATTTACAATCCGGCTAGGGACAAAATATGTCATTTGAAGTACATAGTCACTTAGACTGACTAAATTCTTCTTCTATACCATCCAACAGGCTATCCAGCCTACAATCCTGTTGGGAATACTTTGCGGCTAATACTACCTGGTCATATACCAGACTAACGGGGATCTCTTTCCCATCTGACCCTACAGGTCCGACCTCGGCCATGTGGTTTGGGTCAGCCTTGGTGTATCGCGTCTTCACCATGGCCCAGGCTTCCCTTGCACCTTGTTGGCAGGTCGATATCTTCCATAATCGGAAGCGCTGCCGTGCTCCCTTGAGCATCTCCACAAGCTCTCCCATGCCTCCGGGCAGGGATGCGGACGGCCACAAGGCCTGGGCAATGCCCTGCATCACCTGCTGAATTTGTCCGTGCAGTTGTGAGAGCTCTTGCAGAAGATTGCTTGTAGATCCGGGCATCTCCTCTTCAGGACGACCCGTCAGCATGCCTACAGACATAATTCTGTTAGCCCACTTCTTCGCCGAACTTTATAAAGGTTCGTTCGAGCACTTACTAAAAATGTCGCGTCGAAGCCTCTTATTCTCCTTCACGGAGTCAGCAAGTTGGGCCCTAGCATCTTTTAATTCAACGTCCAGCCGGGTCTTCGCGTCCTGGAGATCATTCTTCTCCCATATAAGCTTTGTAAGCACGCGCTCGCCAGCCTTTAGCTGTCTTTGAGCATGTTGCCCATCCTCCGATACGATCTCCGGATTACCTCCGGGATTGTCTGCAGAATCTATTGTTAGATTTGCATGCATGCCGAATACTAACTGGTATATGTCAATACACTCTTTTTGATCAAGACAAGTATTACCAGACTAGGCCTTCTTGGACTCCTCCATTCCGGCAGCTACGGCCCGTAGCTGGGCTTTGCACTCTTCCAGCTCTTGAGACAACTGGGTATTCTTCTTTGTGAGAGCCTACTCATACAATGATCCTTAAATCAGTTGCGCCAACTGTTTCAAGTCTCAGGGGCTACTAGTATACATAATTATCAGAATTTCTTACCTATATGTCCTTTACATACTGGTCCATGGCTCTGGCAAGGCCATCTTGAGTGGCTCGGATGTACGCACCTCCTGAGTTGAAGGCATTGAACGCCTCTTCGGAGAAACTAGGGTTGCGGAGTACGGCCCGGTGGCGCCTGTGATTCATGGTGCTCTCCACTTCGGAATTCGTAGCGGACAGTCTATCCGCATCCTCTGTAGGAGGACCATCCGGCGTTGTCCCCGCGTTAGCCTCTACCCCTAAGTCCGGCTCTGGAATCCGGCTGGTGGAGGCATGGCCAACAGGCTCTCCGGACACAGTCTGGCGAGCATTTTTTCTGCTAGGAACCACAGACGTTATTATATTTTTAAGATGATAATCGCGGAGCAAGGTTTTAATCATACCTCTGCGACGGCGTCTCAGTCCTGGCCGCCTTCCTTTTGAGCCTACCCGGCTTCGGTGCCCCTTGTTGACGAGTCACCGCGGGTTCGGCACGGCACCCCGATGGCCTTCCCTATAAGACACAATATATGTGCGGTGGGTAAGATGCAAAGAAGGGATCCTTCTAGGAAGTTGGGACTCCGGTTTTACTTACAAGTGATGCAAGGAGTAGGCCAGGGTAATCGGCTATGATGGCCACCAGGGCACCATCACAGCTTAGCTGATAGAACGCCCTGTCAATAAGCTCCACAAATACGTCAGGATCTTCTTTGAGTCCGGGGTCGAGGGCCCGGTCAGGGTCCTCTGGCTGTGGAGACGGGCTGGGGACCTCCCTCATAGCTTTTTGCAGTTCCTGCTATGAATTGGCAAGATAAATATTTGTGATGAAGAATGCGGGAAAGACTGGAATAAAAGATTGCAGCTCACCCAGCTTGGGGTGTTGTACATGGAGAATCCATCTCGTGGCTTAATACGGATGAACTCCTATTCTTCTCCTTTGTACAAATCGGGCAGTATTTTTGCCAGAGCGGCGGCGGAGTCTGGACCTTTACGGCCGCAGCGGGTGGCGTCATCTTCTCCATTGAAGTGCCACATGGGTTTCCCCCGATATTGAAGTGGCTGCACTCCCCGCATTATACATATTGACATAACCTCAATTATTGTCAGTCCTGATTTGGCCATCGTCTTTATCCAGTCCATCAGGAAAAGGACATCTCTGGTATCTTCCTCCTGGGGGCTCCGGGGGCGCCAGCTGTTGCATTTCTTTAATGGGGGATTTGCGAACTCAGGAAGGCTCAACCGAATAGGGTCCGGAAGGGGGACGTCCTCCATATAAAACCACTCCGAAGGCCAGTCTTCGGATGTCTTCTTCGGAGTACTGGATAGGTATTTGTCGGTGTTCTAGGAACGGGGGTACCTAGACTTGCCTGCATGTGGCCTGCGGCGTGGCTCGGGGAGTGGCCCAGTATGGCCCATCTTCATCAACACATGCTCAAGACCCTCGCGAGGGGGCCAAGCTTCGCGGGGCGGATGACAGGAGGCTTCCTCGGGCACAGCCTCGTCAGGCTGGCTCGCGAGGAGGCAGAGAGATCAAGGCGGGGTACCTCACGAGGTGCCCGTGATGCAAGCCATGACGACCGAGGCCAGGCGGGCGCCGGCCTGCGCAGAGTCCTTGTTTCCTCTTTGGTGCAAAGGGGGCAAGCGCACGCGAGAGTATCAAGCAATGGCAACCATTTCGATGCAACAAGACCAAGACCAGCAGGACGGCAGGATGGAGGTCATCGTGGAGCCCAAGCCGGCGTCACCGTCAGGGTCTTTGGCAGGCGAGGACCGACTTTAGTCAGGATAAATGTACTAGATGTTCCCCTTCAAAATGGCCAATTGTTGGCGCCCTTCCCGCTCAATATTTGGGAAGAGGCCCAGGGCCTCCCTCTATAAATAGGACTAGCCACCCACAGGGTAGATGGAGAGAGATTTTGGGTAGACTAGAGAGAGAGGCGACTGAACTCACCCAAGTAGTTCATCGCACCAGCTCAAGAACAGCCCCTCGCGAGGCTGTTCTTCCTTGTACTGTTCATCGTCAGCCCCTGAGGCAATCCACCACACCACAAACTGGAGTAGGGTATTACACCACAATGGTGGCCTGAACCAGTATAAATCTCGTGTCCCTTGTGTTGTTCTTCGTGTAGTTTTAGATCCTTGCGAGGCGACGAGACATGGGTAGGCAGGAGGTGTGATCTCCGCGTGCACCCCAGAGTTCGAACCTTAAGGGTCTGCCGGAACCCGAAATCCGACATTTGGCGTGCCAGGTAGGGGGTGCGCTGGGGCTTTCCCTTCCACCAACCCGCTCTCCGCCGACACCGTGGTTCGCCCTCATGATGGGCAATGCACCGCCCGCTCCGGTTGCCAGCGCCAGCACGGGGGCCAGGGGGCTCCGAGCCTTGTCCCCGCCTTGCGACAGGTGCGATGGCCGAACAAGTTCAAGTCGGAGATGCCACCGCGCTACAACGGCACGGCCAATCCGCTGGCTTTCCTGCTGGCATACGAGGAGGCCGTCCTCGAGGCCTGGGGCAACGAGTGAGTCATGGCTAACTGGTTTCCCATGGCCCTCACCGGCATCCCGCGCATGTGGCTGCTCCACCTGCCGACGGCCTCCGTGGCCTCTTGGGGGGAGCTGCGCGACCTCTTCCTCGCCCAGTACGCTACACCGGCGCACTCGATCGTCGCAGCCCTCCTAGGTGGCTCGCAGGCACCACCTTTAGGCCGCCACATCAAGTCGTTCGTCCGCTAGATCGGCGCCGCTTCCACGCTGCATGGGGCTCCTTCGGGCTGGGCGACGCCTAAAGCCGATCTGGCCTTCAGCTCGGATGATCACCCCTCCAACTCAGCCAGCTCGGGCGCACTCCCAATGCTGTGCGCCCCCACCATCTGTCAGGTGGACATCACCAGGACCCTCATCGACGGTGGTGCTGGCCTCAGCGTGCTCTCGGTGGAGGCCTTCAGCCTCCTCCACGTACCGCCGAAGCGGCTGCAGCCCAGCAAGCCCTTCTTGGGCGTCGGAGGCGGATCCACCGGCTCCCTAGGGCAGATCTGCCTTCCGATGACCTTCGGCACCTACGACAACTTCCGCATGGAGCTAATCGACTTTGACATCGCCCTCATCGGCCTCCCATACAACGCCATCCTCGGCTACCCGGCACTAGCCCGGTTCATGGCCATGACTCACCCAGCGTACAACCTCATGAAGATGCCCGGGAGTAGCGGCGTCCTCACCGTGCCTGGAGACACCGGGGATGCGTTGCAAGCGCTCAAGCTTACCTTCAAGGCCGCAGTGGTGGCGCAGCCCGCCGGCTCAGACGCCCCTGAGCCCAAGGGGGCTGCACCGGCCAAGAAGAAGCAGCTATTCACCCAAGACAAGGCGGAAACCAAGCAGGTACTGGTCGACGAAGACGGATCTACTAGCGCCACCTTCACCATAGGCGCCAACCTCGAGCCCGAGCAGGAGGAGGCCTTGGTGAAGTTCCTACGCGCGAACAAGAAGTTATTCGCGTGGGAACCTGATCAGCTAGCAGGGGTCCCAAGGGGCATAATTGAGCATCACCTCAATGTGTGCCCCAACGTGCGCCCCGTGAAGCAGAAGGCGAGGCGGCAGTCCACTGAGAAGCAAGCTTTCATCATCCAAGAGACTCGCAAGTTGGAGGCGTAGGGGTCATTCGCGAGGTCCGCTACCCAGATTGGTTGGCTAACCCGGTCGTCGTGCCAAAGAAGGGGGGAAGGAACGCATGTGTGTTGACTTCACCAACCTCAATAAGGCCTGCCCGCAGGATCCATTCCCACTCCCTCGCATCGACCAGATCGTCGACTCCATCGCTGAGTGCAACTTGTTGTGCTTCCTGGATGCCTTCTCCGGCTATCACCAGATCAAGATGGCAGTAGAAGATGTAGAAAAGACGGCTTTCCTGACCCCGTGTGGAGTGTACTGCTATACATGCATGCCGTTCGGGCTGGGCAATGCAAGTGCGACCTTTCAGCGGCTGATGCACATCGCCTTGGGTCGGCAGCTCGGGAGGAATGCTGAGGCTTACGTCGATGACATTGTGGTGAAGTCTTGGGAGGCAAAAACCCTGATACGGGACTTGGAGGAAACCTTCGCGAGCCTTAACGAAGTGGACCTGCGGCTCAACCCGGAAAAATGTGTTTGGAGTCCCCTCGGGCAAGCTCCTGGGCTTCCTTGTATCCCACCTGGGAATCGAGGCCAACCCAGAAAAGGTGAAAGTAGTCGAGGATATGAGCCGCCGAAGACCCTTAGAGAGATGCAGATGCTCACCGGGCGCGTGACCGCACTAGGGCATTTCATCTCCAAGCTGGGGGAACGAGCATTGCCCTTCTTCAAGTTGATGAAGAAGAAGGGCCCCTTTGAATGGACTGAAGAGGCCGACAAGGCGTTCCAGGATCTCAAAAGGTACTTAACCAGCCCTCCGGTGATGGTGGCTCCGCGTCCCCAAGAGCCCCTGGTGCTCTACCTTGAGGCCACCCCCTACTCTGCCAGCGCAGCCCTGGTGGCTGTTAGGGAGGAGCGCAGGACCAAGGCCGCAGCAACCATCCGGCGGGTCAAAGCAAAGCAGGACCAAGAGGGCCTCAGAGAGATCGCGACTTCAGCCGAGAAGGGCTAGCCGTTGCAGGGAAGCACACCCAGGACAGAAGAGGCCCCTCCTCTGAGAGACTAGCCGCTGGGGGCTCCATTGTCTCGCGAGGCGCCCCAGCCTCCGGAGGCTCTAGCAGCGCCAGCACTCCCCACCTCGTCGAGCACCCTGTGTATTTCGTCAGCACGGTGTTGCGGGACGCGAGGGCGCGGTACCCCATGCCTCAGAAACTCCTCCTCGCTCTATTGGTAGCCTCGCGCAAGCTGCGGCACTATTTCCAAGGCCATCCCATCAAGGTCGTCTCAGCATATCCCTTGGAAAGGGTGCTCAAGAGCCCCAACTCAGCTGGAAGAGTCGCTGAGTGGAACATCGAGCTGCAAGCGTTTGAGATAGAATTTAGCACAACCAGAGTCATCAAGGGGGTCGCTCTTGTGGACTTCGTGGCGGAGTGGGCAAAAGCGCCAGGCCTTGAGGCTGGCGAGGATCGATCACTCTCCCCAGGAAGCGAGGCACCAGACGGTTGGGTCATGTACTTCGACGGGGCGTTCTCCCGACACGGCGCGGTGGCTGGTGCAGTGCTCGTATCTCCCACTCAAGACAAGCTCTACTACGCCGTTCAACTCTGTTTCCAGCACGGAGAAAAGGTCTCCAACAACATAGCAGAATACGAAGGCCTGATAGCAGGCCTGAAAGCCGCAGTCGCCCTGGGGGTGAAGCGCCTTACCATTAAAGGTGATTCGCAGCTCCTCGTCAACTTCTCCAACAAAGTATACGAGCCGAAGGACGAGCACATGGAAGCCTACCTCGCGGAAGTCCGCAGGATGGAGAAGCAGTTCTGGGGGCTGGAGTTGCAGCATGTGCCTCGCGGCACCAATCAAGAGGCTGATGACATCGCCAAAAGGGCATCCAGGCGGCTACCTCAGGAGCCTGGCGTCTTCGAGGAGCGGCTCTTCAAGCCCTCGGCGATGCCATCACTGTCAAGCACGGCGCAACCTCGGGAGGAGCTCCCCCAGCCACCTGCCTCGGGAGCCCCGGTCTGCGGCCCGACCTTAGGAGCGTGCCTGCTCCTGGCGCTGGAGCCTCAGGAAGGGTGCTGGACCACAGAGCTCAGGAGCTACCTGACACAAGGCACCTTGCCGGAAAAGGAGGAGGAAGCGGAGCGTGTGGCACCGCAGGCCACGGCATACTGCCTCAAGGATGGAGAGCTCTACCGAAGACGACCGAATGATGTGTCCCTACGTTGCATTTCCAGGGAGCTAGGGAAGGAGCTACTGGCAGACATACACGGTGGAGATTGTGGGCACCACTCGTCGTCATGGACTCTCGTTGGCAAGGCGTTCCGCAGCGGGTTCTATTGGCCCACGGCACTCAATGACACTGTGGAACTGGTGAAGGCTTGCGAGGCCTGTCAGTTCCATGCCAAGCAGATCCATCAGCCGGCGAGAGGTCTGCAGACCATACCCCTCTCATGGCCATTCGCAGTCTGGGGACTGGATATCCTGGGTCCATTCCCTCGGGCGCCAGGAGGCTACCGCTACCTCTACGTCGCTGTGGACAAGTTCACCAAGTGGGCTGAGGTGGAAGCTGTCCGCACCATCCCCGCAGGCTCCGCGGTCAAGTTCATCAAGGGCCTCGTGAGCCGATTCGGGGTGCCGAACCGCATCATCACCGACAATGGTTCGTAGTTCACCAGTAACCTCTTCAAAACATATTATGCTAACCTTGGAACGCAGATATGCTACGCTTCGGTGGCGCACCCGCGGAGCAACGGGCAGGCCGAGCGAGCCAACGAAGAGGTCTTGAGGGGACTCAAAACCAGGACCTTCAAGAAGAAGCTGGAGGCCTGCGGCAGGGGCTGGTACGACGATCGCAACCAAGCCAACTGGCGAGACCCCGTTCTTTCTGGTTTATGGAGCTGAAGCCGTTCTCCCTCACGAGGTCAGACATCGTTCTGCACGGGTCCTGGTGTTCGACGAAGCGCAGCAGGACGCCATGCGGGGGACGGATCTCGTGCTGGGGGAGGAGCATCGCCGAGAAGCCGCACTACAAGCAGCAAGGTACCAACAAGCACTGCGGCGATACCACTACCGCAACATCCGCCCCAGCACTCTTGAGGTAGGGGATCTCGTGCTCCGACGGGTTCTTCCAGGGAGGGACTGCACAAGCTCTCTCCCATGTGGGAGGGCCCGTTTAAGGTTGTTCATGTTTCCAGGCCCGGCTCCGCACGCTTGGAGACCCAGGAGGGGGTGCCCATCCAGAACGCGTGGAACATCCAACATCTCCGAAGATTTTACCCCAGAAAAAGGCCTGGTGCCTATGAAGAAGGCGAATGCCTGTGAAGTAGTCGCGTTTTGGAAAAGGCATGGTGTCTGTGAAGAAGGCGAATGCCTGTGAAGTAGCCGCGTTTTGGAAAAGGCCCGGTGCCTGTGAAGAAGGCGAATGCTTGTGAAGTAGCCGCGTTTTGGAAAAGGCCCGGTGACTGTGAAGAAGGCAAATGCCTGTGAAGTAGCCGCGTTTTGGAAAAGGCCCGGTGTCTGTGAAGAAGGCAAACGCCTGTGAAACTCGCCGCCCGTGACACTCTCACGTAATAATGAGTGGGGCTGTACACGCCCTGGAGTCTAAGAAAGCCGCAAGATCATGGTGATGGCATAGCAACGAGAGGGGAGAGTGTTGTCCACGTACCCTCATAGACCGTAAGCGGAAGCGTTAGAACAACGCGGTTGATGTAGTCGTACGTCTTCACGGCCCGACCGATCAAGCATCGAAATTACGGCACCTCCGAGTTCTAGCACACGTTCAGCTCGATGACATCCCTCGAACTCTGATCCAGCCGAGTGTTGAGGGAGAGTTCCGTCAGCACGACGGTGTGGTGACGATCTTGATGTACTATCGACACAGGGCTTCGCCTAAGCACCGCTACGATATTATCGAGGTGGATTATGGTGGAGGGGGGCACCGCACACGGCTAAGAGATCCAAGGGATCAATTGTTGTTGTGCCTAGAGGTGCCCCCCTGCCCCCGTATATAAAGGAGCAAGGGGGGAGGGGGCGGCCGGCCTAGGAGGGGCGCGCCAAGGGGAGTCCTACTCCCACCGGGAGTAGGACTCCCTCCTTCCTTGTTGGAGTAGGAGAAGGGGGAAAGACGGGGAGAGGAGGAAGGAAAAAGGGGCCGCACCCCTTATCCAATTCGGACCAGAGGGGGCTGCGTGCCTCCTTCCTTTCGGCCTCTCTCCTCTATTCCTGTATGGCCCAATAAGGCCCATATACTCCCCCGCGAATTCCCGTAACTCTCCGGTACTTCGAAAAATACCCGAATCACTCGGAACCTTTCCGAACTCCGAATATAGTCGTCCAATATATCGATCTTTACGTCTCGACCATTTCGAGACTCCTCGTCATGTCCCCAATCTCATCCGGGACTCCGAACTCCTTCGGTACATCAAAACTCATAAACTCATAATAAAACTGTCATCGAAACCTTAAGCGTGCGGACCCTACGGGTTCGAGAACTATGTAGACATGACCTAGAACTATTCTTGGTCAATAACCAATAGCGGAACCTGGATGCTCATATTGGCTCCTACATATTCTACGAAGATCTTTATCGGTCAAACCGCATAACAACATACGCTGTTCCCTTTGTCATCGGTATGTTACTTGCCCGAGATTCGATCGTCGGTATCCAATACCTAGTTCAATCTCGTTACCGGCAAGTCTCTTTACTCGTTACGTAATGCATCATTCCGTAACTAACTCATTAGCTACATTGCTTGCAAGGCTTATAGTGATGTGCATTACCGAGTGGGCCCAGAGATACCTCTCCGACAATCGGAGTGACAAAACCTAATCTCGAAATACGCCAACCCAACATGTACCTTCGGAGACACCTGTAGTACTCCTTTATAATCACCCAGTTACGTTGTGACGTTTGGTAGCACCCAAAGTGTTCCTCCGGTAAACGGGAGTTGCATAATCTCATAGTTACAGGAACATGTATAAGTCATGAAGAAAGCAATAGCAATATACTAAACGATCAAGTGCTAGGCTAACGGAATGGGTCATGTCAATCACATCATTCTCCTAATGATGTGATCCCATTAATCAAATGACAACACATGTCTATGGTTAGGAAACATAACCATCTTTGATTAATGAGCTAGTCAAGTAGAGGCATACTAGTGACATTATGTTGGTCTATGTATTCACACATGTATTATGTTTCTGGTTAATACAATTATAGCATGATAATAAACATTTATCATGAAATAAGGAAATAAATAATAACTTTATTATTGCCTCTAGGGCATATTTGCTTCAGTCTCCCACTTGCGCTAGAGTCAATAATCTAGTTCACATCGCCATGTGATTTAACACCAATATTCATATCTGTATATGGTTAACACCCATAGTTCACATCGTCATATGACTAACACCCAAAGGATTTACTAGAGTCAATAATCTAGTTCACATCGCTATGTGATTAACACCCAAAGAGTACTAAGGTGTGATCATGTTTTGCTCATGAGAGAATCTTAGTCAAAGGGTCTGTCATATTCAGAGCCGTATGTATTTTGCAAAATTCTATGTCTTCAATGCTTTGCATGGAGCTACTCTAGCTAATTGCTCCCACTTTCAATATGTATCCAGATTGAGACTTAGAGTCATCTGGATCGGTGTAAAAGTTTGCACCAATGTAACTTTTACAACAAACTCTTTTATCACCTCCATAATCAAGAAACATCTCCTTAGTCCTTACTAAGGATATTCTTGACTGCTGTCCAGTGATCTACTATTAGATCAAAATTGTATTCCTTTGTCAAACTCAGAGCAAGGTATACAATAGGTCTGGTTCATAGCATAGCATACTTTATAGAACCTATGACTGAGGCATAGGGAATGACTTCTCATTCTCTTTCTATTTTCTGCCATGGTCGGGTCTTGAGTCTTACTCAACTTCACACCTTGCAACACAGGCAAGAACTCCTTCTTTGACTGTTCCATTTTGAACTATTTCAAAATCTTGACAAGGTATGTACTTATTGACAAAAACTTATCAAGTGTCTTGATCTATCTCAATAGATCTTGATGCTCAATATGTAAGCAGCTTCACCGAGGTCTTTCATTGAAAAACCTTTTATTCAAGTATCCTTTTATGCTATCCAGAAATTCTATATCATTTCCAATCAACAATATGTCTTGCACATATAATATCATAAATGCTACAGAGCTCCCACTCACTTTCTTGTAAATACAGGCCTTTCCAAAAGTCTGTATAAAACCATATGCTTTGATCAACTCATCAAAGCGTATATTCCAACTCCGAGATGCTTGCACCAGTCCATTGATGGATCGTTGGAGCTTGCACATTTTGTTAGTACCTTTAGGATTAACAAAACCTTCTGGTTGCATCATATAAAACTCTTCTTTAATAAATCCATTAAAGAATGTAGTTTTGACATCCATTTGCCAGATTTCATAACATGTGACAATTGCTAACATGATTCGGACAGACTTAAGCATCGCTACAGTTGAGAAAATCTCATTGTAGTCAACACCTTGAACTTGTCAAAAAACTTTTTTTTGTGACAAGTCGAGCTTTCTAGATAGTAACACTACTATCAGTGTCCGTCTTCCTCTTGAAGATCCATTTATTTAACATGGCTTGCTGATCATCGAGCAAGTCAATCAAAGTCCATACTTTGTTCTCATACATGGATCCTATCTCCGATTTCATGGCCTCAAGCCATTTCGCGGAATCTGGGCTCATCATCGCTTCCTCATAGTTCGTAGGTTCATCATGGTCTAGTAACATGACTTCTAGAACGGGATTACCGTACCACTTTGGTGCGGATCTTATTCTGGAATACCTACGAGGTTCGGTAGTAACTTGATCTGAAGCTTCATGATCATCATCATTAACTTCCTCACTAATCGGTGTGGGCATCACTGGAACTGATTTCTGTGATGAACTACTTTCCAATTTGGGAGAAGGTACAATTACCTTATCAAGTTCTACTTTCCTCCCACTCACTTCTTTCGAGAGAAACTCCTTCTCTAGAAAGGATCCATCTTAGCAACGAATCTTGCTTTCGGATCTGTGATAGAAGGTGTACCCAATGGTTACCTTTGGGTATTCTATGAAGACGCACTTCTCCGATTTGGGTTCGAGCTTATCAGGTGAAAACTTTTTCACATAAGCATCGCAGCCCCAAACTTTAATAAACGACAACTTTGGTTTCTCGCCAAACCACAGTTCATAAGGCGTCGTCTCAACGGATTTTGATGGTGCCCTATTTAAAGTGAATGTAGCTGTCTCTAATGCATAACCCCAAAACGATAGTGGTAAACCGATAAGAGACATCATAGATCGCACCATATCCAATAAAGTGCGGTTACGACATTCGGACACACCGTTACGCTGTGGTGTTCCAGGTGGCATGAGTTTGTGAAACTATTCCACATTGTTTTAATTGAAGACCAAACTATAACTCAAATATTTGTCTCCACGATCAAATTGCAGAAACTTTATTTTCTTGTTATGATGATTCTCCACTTCACTCTGAAATTATTTGAACCTTTCAAATGTTTCATACTTGTGCTTCATTAAGTAGATATACCCATATCTGCTCAAATCATTTGTGAAGCTTAGAAAATAACGATACTTCCACGAGCCTTAACACTCATCGGATCGCATACATCGGTATGTATTATTTCCAATAAGTCAGTAGCTCGTTCCATTGTTCCGGAGAACGGAGTTTTAGTCATCTTTCCTAAAAGGCATGGTTCGTAAGCATCAAGTGATTCATAATCAAGTGATTCCAAAATCCCATCAGCATGGAGTTTCTTCATGCGCTTTACACCAATATGACCTAAACTGCAGTGCCACAAATAAGTTGCACTATCATTATTAACTTTGCATCTTTTGGTTTCAATATTATGAATATGTGTATCACTATGATCGAGATCCAACGAACCATTTTCATTGGGTGTGTAACCATATAAGGTTTTATTCATGTAAACAGAACAACAATTTATTCTCTTACTTAAATGAATAACTGTATTGCAATAAACATGATCAAATCATATTCATGCTCAACGCAAACACCAAATAACACTTATTTAGTTTCAACACTAATCCCGAAAGTATAGGGAGTGTGCGATGATGATCATATCAATCTTGGAACCACTTCCAACACACATTGTCACTTCACCCTCAACTACTTTCTGTTTATTCTGTAACTCCTGTTTCGAGTTACTAATCTTAGCAACCGAACAAGTATCAAATACTCAGGGGTTACTATAAACACTAGTAAGGTACACATCAATAACATGTATATCAAATATACCCTTTTTCACTTTGCCATCCTTCTTATCCACCAAATATTCAAGGCATTTCCGCTTCTAGTGACCATTTCCTTTGCAGTATAATCACTCGGTTTCAGGCTTTGGTCCAGCTTTGGGCTTCTTCGTGGGAGTGACAACTTGTTTGCCATTCTACTTGAAGTTTCCCTTTCTTTCCCTTTGCCCTTTTCTTGAAACTAGTGGTCTTGTCAATCATCAACACTTGATGCTCTTTCTTGATTTCTACCTTCGTCGATTTCAACATCACGAAGAGCTCGGGAATTGTTTTCGTCATCCCTTGCATACTATAGTTCATCACGAAGTTCTAGTAACTTAGTGATGGTGACTAGAGAATTCTGTCAATCACTATCTTATCTAGAAGATTAACTCCCACTTGATTCAAGTGATGGAAGTACCCAGACAATCTGAGCACATGCTTACTAGTTGAGCGATTCTCCTCCATCTTTTAGCTATAGAACTTGTTGGAGACTTCATATCTCTCAACTCGGGTATTTGCTTGAAATATTAACTTCAACTCCTGGAACATCTCATATGGTCCATGACGTTCAAAACGTCTTTGAAGTCCCGATTCTAAGATGTTAAGTATGGTGCACTAAACTATCAAGTAGTCATCATATTGAGCTAGCCAAACGTTCATAACGTCTGCATTTGCTCCTGCAATAGGTCTGTCACCTAGCGGTGCATTAAGGACATAATTCTTCTGTGCAGCAATGAGGATAAACCTCAGATCACGGATCCAATCCTCATCATTGCTACTAACATTTTTCAACACAATTTTCTCTAGGAACATATCAAAATAAACATATGAAAGCAACAACGCAAGCTATTGATCTACAACACAATTTGCAAAATACTACCAGGACTAAGTTCATGATAAATTTAAGTTCAATTAATCATATTACTTAAGAACTCCCACTTAGATAGACATCCCTCTAATCCTCTAAGTGATTACGTGATCCATATCAACTAAACTATGTCCGATCATCACGTGAGATGGAGTAGTTTCAATGGTGAACATCACTATGTTGATCATATCTACTATATGATTCACGTTTGACCTTTCGGTCTCCGTGTTCCAAGGCCATATATGTATATGCTAGGCTCGTCAAGTTTAACCTGAGTATTCCGCGTGTGCAACTGTTTTGCACCCGTTGTATTTGAACGTAGAGCCTATCACACCCGATCATCACGTGGTGTCTCAGCACGAAGAACTTTCGCAACGGTGCATATTCAGGGAGAACACTTCTTGATAATTAGTGAGAGATCGTCTTAAAATGCTACCATCAATCAAAGCAAGATAAGATGCATAAAGGATAAACATCACATGCAATCAATATAAGTGATATGATATGGCCATCATCATCTTGTGCTTGTGATCTCCATCTTCGAAGCACCGTCGTGATCACCATCGTCACCGGCGCGACACCTTGATCTCCATCGTAGCATCGTTGTCGTTACGCCATCTATTGCTTCTACGACTATCGCTGCCGCTTAGTGATAACGTAAAGCAATTACAGGGCGTTTGCATTTCATACAATAAAGCGACAACCATATGGCTCCTGCCAGTTGCCGATAACTTCGGTTACAAAACATGATCATCTCATACAATAAAATATAGCATCATGTCTTGACCATATCACATCACAACATGCCCTGCAAAAACAAGTTAGACGTCCTCTACTTTGTTGTTGCAAATTTTACGTGGCTGCTACGGGCTTAGCAAGAACCGTTCTTACCTACGCATCAAAACCACAACGATAGTTCATCAAGTTAGTGCTGTTTTAACCTTCGCAAGGACCGGGCGTAGCCACACTCGTTTCAGCTAAAGTGAGAGAGACAGACACCCGCCAGCCACCTTTAAGCACAAGTGCTCGTAACGGTGAAACTAGTCTCGCGTAAGCGTACGCGTAATGTCAGTCCGGGCCGCTTCATCTCACAATACCGCCGAACCAAAGTATGACATGCTGGTAAGCAGTATGACTTGTATCGCCCACAACTCACTTGTGTTCTACTCGTGCATATAACATCAACGCATAAAACCTAGGCTCGGATGCCACTGTTGGGGAACGTAGTAATTTCAAAAAAATTCCTACGCACACGCAAGATCATGGTGATGGCATAGCAACGAGAGGGGAGAGTGTTGTCCACGTACCCTCGTAGACCGTAAGCGGAAGTGTTAGAACAACGCGGTTGATGTAGTCGTACGTCTTCATGGCCCGACCAATCAAGCACCGAAATTACGGCACCTCCGAGTTCTAGCACACGTTCAGCTCGATGACGTCCCTTGAACTCCGATCCAGCCGAGTGTCGAGGGAGAGTTCCATCAGCAGGACGGCGTGGTGACGATCTTGATGTACTACCGACGCAGGGCTTCACCTAAGCACCGCTACGATATTATCGAGGTAGATTATGGTGGAGGGGGCACCGCACACGGCTAAGAGATCCAAGGGATCAATTGTTGTTGTGCCTAGAGGTGCCCCCCTGCCCCCGTATATAAAGGAGCAAGGGAGGAGGGGGCGGCCGGCCTAGGAGGGGCGCGCCAAGGGGAGTCCTACTCCCGCCGGGAGGAGGACTCCCTCCTTCCTTGTTGGAGTAGGAGAAGGGGGAAAGAGGGGGAGAGGAGGAAGGAAAAAGGGGCCGCACCCCTTGTCCAATTCGGACCAGAGGGGGGCTGCGCGCCTCCTTCCTTTCGGCCTCTCTCCTCTATTCCCGTATGGCCCAATAAGGCTCATATACTCCCCGGCGAATTTCCGTAACTCTCCGGTACTCTGAAAAATACCCGAATCACTCGGAACCTTTCCGAACTCCGAATATAGTTGTCCAATATATCGATCTTTACGTCTCGACCATTTCGAGACTCCTCGTCATGTCCCCGATCTCATCCGGGACTCCGAACTCCTTCAGTACATCAAAACTCATAAACTCATAATAAAACTGTCATCGAAACCTTAAGCGTGCGGACCCTACGGGTTCGAGAACTATGTAGACATGACCTAGAACTATTCTTGGTCAATAACCAATAGCGGAACCTGGATGCTCATATTGGCTCCTACATATTCTACGAAGATCTTTATCGGTTAAACCGCATAACAACATACGTTGTTCCCTTTGTCATCGGTATGTTACTTGCCCGAGATTCGATCTTCGGTATCCAATACCTAGTTCAATCTCGTTACCGGCAAGTCTCTTTACTCGTTACGTAATGCATCATTCCATAACTAACTCATTAGCTACATTGCTTGCAAGGCTTATAGTGATGTGCATTACCGAGTGGGCCCAGAGATACCTCTCCGACAATCGGAGTGACAAAACCTAATCTCTAAATACGCCAACCCAACATGTACCTTCGGAGACACCTGTAGTACTCCTTTATAATCACCCAGTTACGTTGTGACGTTTGGTAGCACCCAAAGTGTTCCTCCGGTAAACGGGAGTTGCATAATCTCATAGTTACAGGAACATGTATAAGTCATGAAGAAAGCAATAGCAATATACTAAACGATCAAGTGCTAGGCTAACGGAATGGGTCATGTCAATCACATCATTCTCCTAATGATGTGATCCCATTAATCAAATGACAACACATGTCTATGGATAGGAAACATAACCATCTTTAATTAATGAGCTAGTCAAGTAGAGGCATACTAGTGACGTTATGTTGGTCTATGTATTCACACATGTATTATGTTTCCGGTTAATACAATTGTAGCATGAATAATAAACATTTATCATGAAATAAGGAAATAAATAATAACTTTATTATTGCCTCTAGGGCATATTTCCTTCACTATATACTTTAGCCGGACTGTTGGACTGTGAAGATACAAGATTGAAGACTTCGTCTCGTGTCCGGGTGGGACTCTCCTTTGCGTGGAAGGCAAGCTTGGCAATTCGGATATGTAGATTTCCTTCTCTGTAACCGACTCTTTGTAACCCTAGCCCCCTCCAATGTCTATATAAACCAGAGGGTTTAGTCCGTAGGACAACAATAATCATAATCAAGGCTAGCTTCTAGGGTTTAGCCTCTATGATCTCGTGGTAGATCAACTCTTGTAATACTCATATCATCAAGATCAATCAAGAAGGAAGTAGGGTATTACCTCCATCCAGAGGGCCCGAACCAAGGTAAACATTGTGTCCCCCGCCTCCTGTTACCATTAGCCTTAGACGCACAGTTCGGGACCCCCTACCCGAGATCCGCCGGTTTTGACACCGATAGCGCCCCCTCCTTCCTTCTCTCCTCCTCCTCCTTCCCCCTTTCTCCCACTTGGAATAGGAAAGGGGGGCAAATAGTACTAGGTTTGGAGTCCTAGTAGGACTCCCCCCCATGGCGCCCCTCCCCCCTTGGCTGGCCTCCTCCCCCCTCCTTTATATACGTGGGAGGGGGGAATCCCAAAGGAACATCAAAGTTTCTCTTAGCCATGTACGGTGCCCCCCTCCACGGTTACACACCTCGGTCATATCGTCGTAGTGCTTAGGCGAAGCCCTGCGCCGGTAACTCCATCATCACCTTCGCCATGCCTTTGTGCTGATGAAACTCTCCCTCAACCTCAACTGGATCAATAGTACGAGGAACATCATCGAGTTGAACGTGTGCTGAACAAGGAGGTGCCATACGTTCGGTGCTAGGATCGGTCAGATCGTGAAGATGTACGACTACATCAACCGCGTTGATAAAACGGTTCTGGTTTCGGTCTACGAGCATACGTGGACACACTCTCCCCACTCGTTGCTATACTTCTCCTAGATAGATCTTGCGTGATTGTAGGAATTTTTTTGAAATTACTGCGCTCCCCAACAGTGGCATCCGAGCGAGGTCTATGCGTAGATGTTATATGCACGAGTAGAACACAAAGAGTTGTGGGCGATAATAGTCATACTGCTTACCAGCATGTCATACTTTGATTCGGCGGTATTGTTGGATGAAGCGGTCCAGACCAACATTACATGACCGCATTCATGAGACTGGTTCTACCGACATGCTTCGCACACAGGTGGCTAGTGGGTGTCTGTTTCTCCAGCTTTAGTTGAATCGAGTGTGACTACACCCGGTTCTTGTTGAAGGTTAAACAACACACTTGACAAAAAATTGATGTGCTTTTTATGCATATGTAAGAATGGTTCTTGTTAGAAGCCCGTAACAGCCACGTAAAACTTGCAACAACAAATTAGAGGATGTCTAACTTGTTTTTACAGGGCATGTTGTGATGTGATATGGTCAAGACGTGATGAGATATAAATTGTTGTATGAGATGATCATGTTTTGTAAAAGTTATCGGCAACTGGCAGGAACCTTATGGTTGTCGCTTTATTGTATGAAATGCAATCGCCATGTAATTGCCTTACTTTATCACTAAGCGGCAGCGATAGTCGTACAAGCAATAGTTGGCGAGACGACAACGATACTACGATGGAGATCAAGGTGTCAAGCCGGTGGCGATGGTGATCATGACGGTGCTTTGAAGATGGAGATCAAAGGCACAAGATGATGATGGCCATGTCATATCACTTATTTTGATTGCATGTGATGTTTATCCTTTATGCATCTTATTTTGCTTAGTTTGGCGGTAGCATTATAAGATGATCCCTTACTAAGTTTCCAGGTACAAGTGTTCTCCCTGAGTATGCACCGTTGCTATAGTTCATCGTGCCGAGACACCACGTGATGATCGGGTGTGATAAGCTCTATGTTCACATACAATGGGTGCAAGCCAGTTTTGTACACGCAGAATAATCAGGTTAAACTTGACGAGCCTAGTATATGCAGATATGGCCTCAGAACACTTAAACCGAAAGGTCGAGCGTGAATCAAATAGTTGATATGATCAATATAGTGATGTTCATCATTGAAAACTACTCCATCTCACGTGATGATCGGACATGGTTTAGTTGATTTGGATCACGTGATCATTTAGATGACTAGAGGGATGTCTATCTAAGTGGGAGTTCTTAAGTAATATGATTAACTGAACTTAAATTTATCATGAACTTAGTCCTGATAGTATTTGCATATCTATGTTGTAGATCAATTGCTTGCGATGTAGCTCCCCGTTTATTTTTGATATGTTCCTAGAGAAAACTAAGTTGAAAGATGATAGTAGCAATGATGCAGACTGGGTCCGTGATCTGAGGATTATGCTCGTTGCTGCACAAAAGAATTATGTCCTTGATGCACCGCTAGGTGACAGACCTATTGCGGGAGCAGATGCGGACGTTATGAACGTTTGGCAAAGCTCGGTATGATGACTACTTGATAGTTTAGTGCGCCATGGTTTACGGCTTAGAACCAGGACTTCAAAAATGTTTTGAATGCCACGGAGCATATAAGATGTTCCAAGAGTTGAAATTAGCATTTCAGACTCATGCCTGCGTCGAGAGGTATGAGACCTCTGACAGGACTTTGCCTACAAGATGGAGGAGAATAGCTCAACCAGTGAGTATGTGCTCAGATTGTCTGGGTACTATAATCGCTT